>NC_069508.1:139642520-139967520 GCF_027579735.1 Bombina bombina
ATGAGGATATCCACTGCTTCCACTCTATCTAAACCAGCGGTGTTGTTTCCTGTTGCCCCGGATTTACCGTCTTTTCTGCGAGTCAGGTGTACTTCAGTTTAGGTCGTCTAGCCATCTTCCGCCGCGACCCGCTGAGGCCCAAGGTTCTTTGCAGTTAGAGTTGCAAGCATGGGTATCGGGCACACTTTTTTCATGCCTTTACCCCGCCGAAGGTAAACTGTTTTGGGGCATAGAGTGTGCAAATGCTGCCTATAGGCGGTCGGCTGTGCTGGAGCTTCAAATTTGTGCGGCCATTCTCCACTGTGGCCGGCTCCTAAGCAATGTGGGTTTAACCCCTTTGCGAGGGTTAAACACACAGTAATACAGTGTTGATACTGTTTGTTTGTATCTGTGCACTGCTTTTTCTACATCCATCGTTCCTCCATGGAATATAACTTTTTAATAGATAATGAATAAATTTGACTTTTTACTTTAAGCTGCTGCCACCACTTGTTGTTCTTTAGATTATTGATACTCTTAAAGGGACACTCAGGTCAAATTACATTTTCATGATTCAGATACAGCATGTAATTTTAAACAACTTTCCAATTTACTTCCATTAAAAAAAAATGTGCACATTCTTTTATATTAACACTTTTTGAGTCACCAGCTCCTTCTAAGCATGTGCAAGAATTCACAGACTATATGTATATGCATTTGTGATTGGCTGATTGCTATCACATGGTACAGGGGGAGTGGAAATATACATAACTTTGAAATTTGTTAGAAAAAAAAAATCTACTACTCATTTGAAATTCAGAGTAAATGCTGTTGTATTGTCTTGTTATCTTGCATCTGTTGATTATGCAAATCTACTGTGTTTACTGGTCCTTTAAAATGGCATGCTCCAACACAATAGAAGATGCCATTTATAGAGTATTATGGCCCTTTAATAAATAATGTTTCAGTATAATTATTAGGTCATTGTTTCAATTTCAAGGTTCATTTATTAATTTTAATCAATGTAACATATCTATCTGCACGAATACGTTTAAAAACAATTTGGGCTCAACATCCAAAATAGAGCCTGAAAAAATGCAACTAAATAGCAGAAAAGTAATTATTTAAAAATAATGGTAATATTATTATTATTTGTATTAAACCCTAATATATGCAATTTAAAATCACACTTAAAATAAAGTTAAAAAAACCTGTTGCGAAAAAATTAAAATAAATGTTGATAGGCAAAATATATTTTATTTTGTTTAATCTACACAACAACTGGATTTGTATTAATCTTTTCTTTTGATAGTGACTCAAGTGTTCAATGCCCTTCATCAATGTTTATGTCTTCCTTCTGCCTATTTGATGTCAAAATTACATCTTCTCTCAGCTGACATGACAGACCATTTATTATTGTGCCTTTCATAAACCAAGATTATTTCATGCTGTAACTGTACATGCAGTTTAGTATTTATATGTGTGTAAGAGTGGGATTAAGTTTGTATACGCTGTAAACTGTGAGCAATACCCTCTAGCTCAATGTAAAACTACCATAGTTTTAATGGGGTTTTTTTTACTCTTTTTGACATGTGCTCTTAGCAGTTGAACCTTGTAAGATCTTGATCTTATATTACAAACATCTATCTATCTATCTATCTATTATCTATCTATATTTTGGTCTGTCTGTTTATCTATCTATCTATCTATCTATGAGGGGAAGGAGTGTCATGGCACACTTGGATTATTTCAATTGCAGGATTGTCAGTTGAGTATTAAAGTGGTAGGATAATGTACTGAATAATAAATTACCATACAACTTGACATTGGTATATACAATGTTTGGTTATGTGTAATGAAACAGCTTTACTATATACTTTCATTATTTATTTTTTACCAATTTCCTATAATTTAGCTCTTAAAATTTAAATTTTTCTTATTTTCAGGACATAAAATGCACCACGCTGGCTCATCAAGGCTAACCCTGCTACATATATTTACATTTTTGGCTTTAACTGATAACAACTGTAAAATAACTCCTACTACTAACATTATGACTGTGGCTAGCCTTGTTTCTGGCAAATGGTAGATGGAGTTTGGGTATTGACAAACAAACTTTAGTAAAAGAAGTGTTAATTTGTATTAAAAATGTTTAGTCATGTCATATGACTGAGGGCTGATTGTAGGCCTGAAACATTGACACTTTGGACCATGCTATGAAATAATAAAGGCCCCTTCTTAAGAAAAATTCGGAGTTGGAACTCATCTTTATTTTCTATTTTCTAATTCTATCTTTAGTGACAGGTGTTTTTTTTTTTCTCAAAAGGGAGGATTGTTTATTTATTTATTTATTTTTTACAAGAATAATGGTAAATTTGGAATCTTCTGGAATAAAGTATGTATTCTTGATAAATATAGCATTACAGTTTGCCAATATCTTGTAAATATCAACATCATCCAGTAGGAGAGATGTTTTTAAGTGTTCTTGTGAAGACAAAATAATTCCTTACAATGTCACTTAGAAATAAGGGGTTAAATAGACAGATAGATAGATAGATAGATAGATAGATAGATAGATAGATAGAGACAAACACACAGACTGACTGACACACATTAACAAAATATTGTATTCATTTCACTTGGCACTCTTGTGCAATATAATGCTCTACATTTTATAGTTCAGTCCCATATTTGTAATATAGGTAATCATTCAATGATATACTGTATATAGTATTTATTTTAAAATGTAATCTGAGAAATATTAACATTGATTTTGATTAATATTTTCTATCAGTAATAATTAGTATCATATTTTGCACACTTTTCATGTTACACCTGGGTACCTTCGCTTTGGATTTCTGTTAAATACCTGGTTTTTCATTAACAATTTAAAACATCTGTGTATGTGAAGGCATATTTAAAAACCAACATGGTTCTTCTGTAAGCTACTATAATACAGGGCTAATTATAAAAAAATCTCTAGATGCTGGCATGAAACTCTTTTCCATGATTGATTTTGACAGCCTGTGACAATGAGTTAAATATACCATTCTCTATATTTTATGTTATCCCAGGGACAATCTCAGCTTGCTATTTAGTGAGGTAAAGATAAAAAGCTTTGTGCTATTTTTTTCCCTAATTCTTGGCAAGGCTGGTGTTTTAAGTATAAGTACTTTTTGTATAGATATATATTTTGGTGTCACAGAAAGATAATACAATTTGCTCAGTACTAATCTTTTCTTTACTTAGCAACATAAGTGGTTTACTAATTAATACAATAATTATTTAATGTATAACTCATAAAAATATTGTGATCAAAAGGTTTTGCGAATAGTTATAGTATTTTTATTTATTTATTTTCATTTTGGAAACTAAATTGCTTCACATCTCTTCAGCAGACAAAAGGAGGAAACTGATAATGAAGCTAAGTCACTAACACTTTGAGCTCAATTTATCAAGGACTTGGAGAATTCTCTATTAGATTCTCTTATGAATTGTCTTTAGCTCGCCCCCGGAGAGGTGCACCCGTGCGCGTTAATTTATAAAAAAAAACATGTTGTATTAAGTCAAGCTGGGGCGGATAATGATACATTTCTTCACATGCAAACAGAAGTACTCATATATTATGGAATTATCCCTATTTTTTTTTCTTCTTTTTTTATAGCATTTTTTTGCGCCGTCATCTATATGGCTATAATATTGTGTTTTGTATGTGTCAGTTGTACGCAGTTTTTCTCGTTTAAATTGTACAACATAGTATGTGTTTTACAAACTTCAAAACACTAGTATTTCTTATACATTTTTAATTAATCATTAATTACACATATATGATGTATAAGTGTATGTATATATATATATATATATATATATATATATATATATATATATATATATATATATATACTGTATATATATATATATCAATACCTAATTCAAGGATAAGCACCAATTCAAAAAAGAAACAAGACAATGAATATAGGAAGTGCTCAAGACTAGGGTAAACTCATACCACATTACCCCAAAAAATATTATAAATACAGATAAATGTCCCTGCACCTGATATGTCAAACAATATGAAACAATTATGTAGCCCAGAACAATTGACATCAAAATATGGTAAGTTTAATAAATGAAAAGAAAATGCAAAAAAGAAAATATCCTAAATTTAATGCATAAACAAACAAAAATACAAACAAACCAACATAACATATAAAGCACACTGGGCGTCCCCAGTTAGAAAGGAGCAAAGGATGGATATCAGTCCAAAATCGGGAGCATGTAGTCAATCCCATCAACTTATGAAACTCATATGATGTGTACATTTATAGGACAAGCCATGGGTATGATAAGGTGGGATGCAAGCAATAAAGCAAATGAACAAATGTAGCAGTTCATGTAAATATAGCAGAGTGGTTTGACATTGAGTCTAACAATAACAAAGAAATAAAGCAGTTCATGCAATGCAGTTCATGCATATATAGCAACGTAATGTGCGTGATTGTTGTGTTGATTCATATATATATAGTATTGCCTTAGATGTATTGCTATATGTAACTTTCAACAGTGTAACCAGGCTTGGATGTGTACAGAAAAGAGGCACTCCAGGACCAAGGTCTGCCAATAAGTGATAACAGTGTTATCATAGCGCTCTATGAGCGATCTCACCCAATCCGTCCAAGATTCAAGGAGGCTTGGTACACACTTCTGCAGGAAAGATATCTGATAGTAGCAGGGTACTGCTGTGGCCTGAATACGACCAATATGGAAAATCCTGAGATGAAAATCAAACCAGCATGCTTGCATTGGTTCCGTTGGCGTCTGACATCACATCTACATCCACAGGCAACGTACGTTTCAGGCTCCGCCCTTCAACTTGGCCTGATGTAGTAGGAAAACCTCCTCCTTTTAAGGCATAACAGTTCTGTAGGGTGACGCCTATCAAGCGTCACGTGTTCACATAGTCATAAGTGGTGACAACGCTATACATATATAAAGCCCATAGCCTGTAAGAGCTTAGGAAAATAAATATTACAACAACCAACAACCTGATATATAATGCAATCCGTAATTCCCATAACAGTAATTAAATAACAAAAATATATGTATGTGGCATATGGACTGTAAACAATGTTATAAAGGGAAACAGATCCAACAGACTATTCGTGTATATAATGTATGATCTATATGTGATTTTATATTGTGCCAACTTATTGACCAATTACTGTAATTATCATGGAGAACGTGGAGTGTCGTCATGGAGCCCAACATAGTAACATGCAAAAAGTAGCCAAAGTGACTTATCCTCCCAATCTTTAGCGGCACTCCACATATTCCACAATAAAACTGTGACAAAGCTTGCAATAATGCTTTAGCACATATATATAGATGTATAGTCGACCAAAAAATAATAATACCCTAAAAAAATAAAATAAAATGTGCGGATGAGCCTCAATCACTAAATAAATGTTCCACAAGTAATTTCCCTATTCAAACCATAGGGAGTCATAGAATCCAATTTTTGGATCCATAGTGCTTCCTTTTTTAACAGTAATTTCTGTCTTTTTCCACCCCTCCTTAAAGTGCTTACTCAATCTACAACCTTAAATTTGAGTTGGCTTTTATTATGACCCAATAATGTGAAGTGGTGGGCTACAGGGGCAGAAGGATCAAGTTTACCTATAGCTGTTTTTTGTTGTTTAATACTTTCTTTGATAGGTTTAATGGTCTCGCCAACATAGGCCAGACCACATGGACATTTGATTGCATAGACCACAAATTGTGAGTCACATGTGTAGTTACCTCTAATGGATAAACGTTTGCCGGACCTTGGGTGAGTTATGGTGTCACCCAATTGAATTGAATTGCATTGTGCACAGTTGTTGCACGGGAAAGTACCATTGGGGGCCTCACTGGGACTAGCTCTATTCTGCCCAGTTCCCACATCAGCCTTAACTAGAGTGTCTCTCAAGTTGCGATTCCTTTTGTACGAAAATAATGGGAAGTTGTTAAAAGTATTGGTCAACATCCTGTCCTCTGATAACAGAGACCAATGTTTTTTTAAAAATCTTCTTTAACGGTTGGATGTGATATCCATAAGGTACCACAAATGGAATCCTATCATGAAGTGTTCTCTTTGTAGGTTTCTTCTGAATTAAATTTTCATCAGGAATTTGGTCCACTTTGAGTTTATAAGATTGCATTAGGTCAACAGGATAACCCCTATTCTCAAATCTACAAAAGAAATTGCAAATTTGGTCATTTAAGTGTATCTCATTGTTGCTGATCCTCTTAGCTCGTAATAGTTGGCTGAAAGGAATACTCTTAATCATTTGTGGAGGATGAAAACTGATAAAAGTCAGAAGATTATTTCTATCAGTTTCCTTCCTGAATACGTCAGTTGAAAAAAAATTTGGGTATATGGATCATGTCCCATGGTAAATTGGAGGTTTGAGTCAAATGTATTTAACTCTTCAAAGAAGGTTTGTAAAGAATTGCTATCACCTGTCCAAATCATAAAGACATCATCAATGTACCTCTTCCAAAATGTACAATTTTTTTAAATCTGTCATTGGTATACACAAAGTTTTTTTCAAATTCGTGAACATATAGGGTGGCATATGTGGAAACTAACCATATTTTGATGTCAATTCTAGGCTACATAATTGTTTCATATTGTTTGACATTTCAAGTGCGGAGACATTTATCTGTATTTATAATATTTTTTGGGGTAATGTGGTATGAGTTTACCCTAGTCTCGAGCACTTCCTATATTCATTGTCTTGTTTCTTTTTGGAATTGGTGCTTATCCTGGAATTATGTATTGATATTTATTTTTACTCTACCTGAGGAGTGAGCATTAATTTACATGTATTATTGCTGTTATGGCATTTTTGCAGCAAACTCAAGAATCTCCTAAGTTATTTGCATATTCTGAACTAGATGCATCTAGGATTGCCACACTCTGTTTAGGCAACAGAGATTTTCTTAAAAATACTGACGATGCGGATGAGCCCCAGTCACTTGAGAAACTATACCGCAAAAAAACGAACTTAGAATTACATGCCATCACTTTAGCTGAATATCACTGTCTTAAATACATCCCTAGAGGGCTAAGATGTAATCTGCATCCTACACTATTCACTATATACACTATATACACTATAAGACCCTGAATTCTGTGATAAATGGGAAGGGATTCTCAATAAATGCTCAAGTGACCTTATTATATTGACTATTGAATATATTCAAAAATAAATACCTAAAGTACAGGCTGAAAAGATTGAGATCCGACTGAAATCATTTAAATTAGAAGCAGATTATAAAAAACTAAAAAGTGATATTTTGGATCTAATTAATAAATTTATGAAAGAAGTGGAAATTAAAAAAGCACAAAAGTTTCAAAGAGACTCTACAGATTATTCAAGTAACAAAGTTTATAAGTGGAGAAATCCTAATTTCATTCCATTTAGACAAGAACGTAGACGTGCTCCTAGATACACAACTGATAATTCTGGTGACTCATTTTCAGACCAAGACTCTAGAAGCCCCTCCCCTTTAGGCCAAAATTTAAACAAACACAAACCCAAAGAAAAAAGAGAATACACAGAGGGGTGGAGAGGAACAGGCAATCACATGCAAAGAAGACACAGCAAAAGATAGCTGATAATCTAGTCATCAACATTTCCTCTGTAGGCTTAGACCCCTTAACAATCTCAGTTTTACAGAAAGGGTTATCTTTTATTCCAAGTGTTAGTCCCAATTTTTTTCAGATTGAAGCAGATCTACACAGATTCTTTAGGAGTCTTAGGTTTAAAGAATTCTTTGCTTCCCATCCCCAATCGAGTAGACACAAGGACTTTGTAGATACCCTTAATTAATTTCATACACAAGTTCAGGGTTTAATGCCAAAGACCACAGCCCATGCCCCTTTAACGAATAATACTGTTGAAACTTTTATTACACAGGTCAAAAAAGACTTTGAGAAAATTAAGAAGAAGGGAGTAAAATTAGGTATTTCTAATCTCACCATGGCTGAAAGGAAGGCTCTCGATGTTTTAAAATCCAGAAGTGATCTGGTCATCAAGCCGGCGGATAAGAGCGGAGCTCTGGTCATTATGGACAAACATCAATATATGACAGAAATTTACAGCCAGCTAGGTATCGAAAGTAATTACTTGAAACTAACCTTTAATCCCACTGCTAAATTCCAGACACATATACAATCTATTGTTGATATGGCCTTAGACAATTGTATTATCACTAAAAAAAAAGCAGATTTTTTTATTCAGAAAGACCCTGTTATACCTGTCATTTATTGTTGTGGGAATTACGGATTGCATTATATATCAGGTTGTTGGTTGTTGTAATATTTCTTTTACTAAGCTCTTACAGGCTATGTGCTTTATATATGTATAGCGTTGTGTCATGGATTTGTTGCATATACTCTGTCCCTTTAATTCCTCACTATAAAACTCTCCTCCTCCTTACCTACCTTGCTTAGTAATTTGGATCAACAGGTGTGACCCACAGTATATGAGCAGACTAGGCATTACTTTATTAATTGATCCCGATTATTTGCGATACTGTGTGGAAAACATATTTTGATATTCCTATTTCATTCTATACCTTACACGTTGTCACCACTTATGACTATGTGAACACGTGATGCTTGATAGGCGTCACCCTACAGAACTGTTATGCCTTTAAAGGAGGAGGTTTTCCTACTACGTCAGGCCAAGTTGAAGGGTGGAGCCCGAAACGTACGTTGCCTGTGGACGTAGATGTGATGTGAGACGCCAACGGAACCGATGCAAGCATGCTGGTTTGAATTTCATCTCAGGATTTTCCATATTAGTCGTATTCAGGCCACAGCAGTACCCTGCTACTATTGGATATCATTCCTGCAGAAGTGTGTACCAAGCCTCCTTGAATCCTGGATGGATTGGGTGAGATCGCTCATAGAGCGATATGATAACACTGTTATCACTTATTGGCGGACCTTGGTCCAGGAGTGCCGCTTTTCTGTACACATCCATGCCTGGTTACACTGTGGAAAGTTACATATAGCAATACATCTAAGGTAATACTGTATATATGAATCAACACAACAATCCCGCAAATTACGTTGCTATATATGCATGAACTGCTTTATTTCTTTGCTATTGCTAGACTCTGTGTCAAACCACACTACTATATTTGTATGAACTGCTACATTTGTTCTTTTGCTTTATTGCCTGCGTCCCACCTTATCATACCCATGGCTTGTCCTATAAATGTACACATCATATGAGTTTCATAAGTTGATGGGATTGACTACATGCTCCTGATTTTTGACTGACATACATCCTTTGCTCCTTTCTAACTGGGGACGCCCAGTGTGCTTTATATGTTATGTTTGTTTGGTTATGCATTAGATTTAGGATATTTTCTTTTTTGCATTTTCTTTTAATTTATTAAACTTACCATATTTTGATGTCAAATTTTCTGGGCTACATAATTGTTTTATATTGTTTGACATTTCAAGTGCGGAGACATTTATATATATATATGTATATTTTTTGTATATGCAGTACATATACTTATATACACATATTATATATATATATATGTCAATGACAAATGATTTCTAATGCTGTTCTCCTCGGTACTTATGGAGGACTACTATGCATGTAATTGTAGGAGAACTGTGTGTTCCCCATAAGTGCAAAAAAATAATAAATTGGTAACTGGGCATATTGCTAAAGCAGACTCTTTGGAATGCGAATAAAGATAGCATGTTTAACCCTTTTTCAAGCGCATTGGTGCACCTTCGTGAACGCGAATGAATGGTGAGGAATTTGTCATCAGATTTGCCCAAATGTAAGCTCATTTTGCATTAATAAATCTGTGGATTCAGTTGTTTGTGACTTTAATGGCACAATTTAAGTCAAATTACTTTGATAAATCAAGCCTGTTGTGTTTTTTAATGTGAAATAAAGTAAAGAGCTGCTCTAGTAAATAATTAAATTATTATCCTACATATTTGTAATTTCTGTTTTTAAATATGTAATTTTATAAGGTTTATGCTTTTTTATAGCATACTCAAGAACTAAAGGTCTTGTTTGGACCTGACGGTGACTCAGATATGTCCTTCTACTATAACTAAGGGCCAATATTGTGCAACTTTTCAGCTCTCATTACATTTATGCATGCACTGATATTAATAGGACTGTGTATTGTAACATTGATTTCCCTTTAAAGTGATAGTAAACAGGCTCCCAGTACAAAGCAAAAGCAAAATCCTCTCAATATTTATTATTTATATGTATTTATATTTTATTAATTCAACTATAGTTTTTATTGTGCTCAATGAAAGTTAATAATTTACATCAGATTTTCTAACGCGCGGCTCCTGCCGCCCTTCATTAAAGTACCTTTTTTTATCTTTAGTGACGTTTGCCAATCTAATTGTGTGCCAAACGTCACTGCAAAAGGGAAAATTATTTTTTTGCTGAGCTCACATTGCTGTCTATGTAGAGATCAAGAGGGGCCGATCTCTACATCTCTAAACAATAGAATCAGATAATGTAGGAAACATGCACGCATCACATATTCAACAAAGCGGGTTACAGCATCGCCCCCTGAGCTCTGCAGCACCATCAACTGCTCCATCGAAACCGGCACCTTCCCAGATGATTGGAAGCATGCAGAATTAAAACCCCTGCTGAAAAACCCCACAGCTGAGTCCTACCCTATTCAATGTCTACATGGCCCCTCTTGCCGGCATCGCCCAGTGACACAATTTCAACATTGTCTCCTATCCCAATGACACCCAGTTAATCATCTCACTCTTCAGTGACCCCACCACCACCAAGAGAAACCTCCACAAAGGGCTGACAGCATTCGCCACCTGGATGAGCTACATCTGCCTAAAGCTGAATGCAGACAAGACCAAAGTCCTCCTCCTCAGTTCCACCACATCCGACTGGAATAACTCCTGGTGGCCCAAAGCCCTCGGACACCCTCCAACCCACACCGACCATGCACAAAATCTAGGCACCATCCTGGACTCATCGCTCTCCATGGACCGACAAATCAACGCTGTCTCCTCTACATGCTTCCACACACTCCACCTGCTGTGAAAGATTTTCAAATGGATCCCAACCGAGACCAGGAAGACTGTCACCCATGCCCTCATCAGCAGCAGACTGGACTACGGCAACACACTCTACGCCGGCTCCACCATCAAGCTCCAAAAGAGACTCCAGCACATTCAGAACGCTGGCCAGACTCATCCTCGACATCCCTCACCAATGCCACATCACCAAACACCTGCAGGACCTGCATTGGCTCCCCATCAACAAAAGAATAACCTTCAAGCTTCTCACCCATGCATTAAAGGCCCTCCACAACATCGGTACCAAATGATTGGCCGACCAAGCCCTCGCAGTCATCCCTCGCAACAGGAAAACCACTGCGGGAGGCAAATCCTTCTCTCACCTGGCAGCCAAGACTTGGAACACCCTCCCGCTGCACCTCAGACAAGCTACCGCCCTAACTAAGTTCAGAAAGACCTGGTTTTTCGACTGAACTGCAACCCTCAGTGCCTTGAGACCCTTACGGGTGCATAGCAACGCTTTACAAGAACCCAATAGATAGAGATAGATAAATAGATAGGAGGGGAGGAAGCAAATACGTTTTGGATTAAAAGTGTACTTTATAAAAAATGGGGTTAGAAATAAAAATAAATAACTGTGGTTCATGTAATGAGGAGATAAAGATATAAGAAAAGTGTTTCAAATTGATTAAACTTACCATAATTTTAATGTATTTAAAATGACATACCAGTTGCAGAGTATAAAATATACAAACAATGGCCTCTTAAGGTTTATTTAGTGTATATGAACTACCTGGTTTTGTTCTTTGAAACCATAACCCATTAAGGGCCAGATTACAAGTGGCACACTAACAATGTCATGATTTACGCTAGAATGATTACTGCGTCCTCAGAGCTCTGATTTACTATTTTACAAAACAAAAAAAGTGTCACAAAACATATAAAAAATACATTAAAAAGTATAGTGACACTCATAACAAAACTATCTGATAAAAGTGATTTAAAAAAAAATTGCACAAAAATGTTATGATATGAAACGTTAGTCTCAGGTGTTAGAAAAACAATGCAAGGAAAGGGCTTTAACATAGAGGTATACACACACACACACATATATATATAGTATTAGAAGAAAGAAAAACGAGGAACTGCAAACTCTATTCCAAAGTGGTTAGTTTAATGAGCAGACAAGTGAAAGACACAGTCACAGTGTGCAGGGCTGGATCTGACGCGTTTCCCGCATGCTCACATGCGCTTCATCAGAGATCTAACGGTGTTCACCTGCTGTCAGGTTAAATACTGGTATTAGCCAATAGTGTGTAGGTAAAGCCTAATTAGTGTTGTGTGAACGAACATTGTGTTAAATAAATAAATATAAATATATATATATATGTGTAAATGTGTGTAAATGCATATATTCACATATAAATACATAAATACATCTTTACATACATATAAACTCACAAATGTATATATAAGATGTATTTATGTATTTACATGTGAATATATACATTTACACACACACACACACACACACACACACACACACACACATATATATATATATATATATATATATATATATATATATATACAGGGAGTGCAGAATTATTAGGCAAGTTGTATTTTTGAGGATTAATTTTATTATTGAACAACAACCATGTTCTCAATGAACCCAAAAAACTCATTAATATCAAAGCTGAATAGTTTTGGAAGTAGTTTTTAGTTTGTTTTTAGTTATAGCTATTTTAGGGGGATATCTGTGTGTGCAGGTGACTATTACTGTGCATAATTATTAGGCAACTTAACAAAAAACAAATATATACCCATTTCAATTATTTATTTTTACCAGTGAAACCAATATAACATCTCAACATTCACAAATATACATTTCTTACATTCAAAAACTAAACAAAAACAAATCAGTGACCAATATAGCCACCTTTCTTTGCAAGGACACTCAAAAGCCTGCCATCCATGGATTCTGTCAGTGTTTTGATCTGTTCACCATCAACATTGCGTGCAGCAGCAACCACAGCCTCCCAGACACTGTTCAGAGAGGTGTACTGTTTTCCCTCCTTGTAAATCTCACATTTGATGATGGACCACAGGTTCTCAATGGGGTTCAGATCAGGTGAACAAGGAGGCCATGTCATTAGATTTTCTTCTTTTATACCCTTTCTTGCCAGCCACGCTGTGGAGTACTTGGATGCGTGTGATGGAGCATTGTCCTGCATGAAAATCATGTTTTTCTTGAAGGATGCAGACTTCTTCCTGTACCACTGCTTGAAGAAGGTGTCTTCCAGAAACTGGCAGTAGGACTGGGAGTTGAGCTTGACTCCATCCTCAACCCGAAAAGGCCCCACAAGCTCATCTTTGATGATACCAGCCCAAACCAGTACTCCACCTCCACCTTGCTGGCGTCTGAGTCGGACTGGAGCTCTCTGCCCTTTACCAATCCAGCCACGGGCCCATCCATCTGGCCCATCAAGACTCACTCTCATTTCATCAGTCCATAAAACCTTAGAAAAATCAGTCTTGAGATATTTCTTGGCCCAGTCTTGACGTTTCAGCTTGTGTGTCTTGTTCAGTGGTGGTCGTCTTTCAGCCTTTCTTACCTTGGCCCTGTCTCTGAGTATTGCACACCTTGTGCTTTTGGGCACTCCAGTGATGTTGCAGCTCTGAAATATGGCCAAACTGGTGGCAAATGGCATCTTGGCAGCTGTATGCTTGACTTTTCTCAGTTCATGGGCAGTTATTTTGTGCCTTGGTTTTTCTACACGCTTCTTTCGACCTTGTTGACTATTTTGAATGAAACGCTTGATTGTTCGATGATCACGCTTCAGAAGCTTTGCAATTTTAAGAGTGCTGCATCCCTCTGCAAGATATCTCACTATTTTTTACTTTTCTGAGCCTGTCAAGTCCTTCTTTTGACCCATTTTGCCAAAGGAAAGGAAGTTGCCTAATAATTATGCACACCTGATATAGGGTGTTGATGTCATTAGACCACACCCCTTCTCATTACAGAGATGCACATCACCTAATATGCTTAATTGGTAGTAGGCTTTCGAGCCTATACAGCTTGGAGTAAGACAACATGCATAAAGAGGATGATGTGGTCAAAATACTCATTTGCCTAATAATTCTGCACTCCCTGTATATATATATATATATATATATATATATATATATATATATATATATATATATACACACACATATAAACACAAATACAAATGTAGATGAAAACATTTAGTAACATATTCATGTAGAATTCATATTTAATAGCGTATTATACTGTTTTTGTACTGTAAATATTTCACATTCCAATGCTCTGCACAAAGCAGAATATTTTCTATGTATAGATATATATTGTACCAAAATACCATCAAATATATGTCGAGATATGTATTTATAAATTAATAGAACATATTTTGCTATGTGAGGAACATTGGAATGTGAAATATTCATATTTTTATGTCTGGTTAGCGCACTTGAGAATATGCGATCTTGTTTGTTCCCAAGCAGGGTTGTTTCCCCCTCTTTTTGCTTTTTTGACTTCTATGGGGAAATACGTTTCAACTTGTAATATGAGCACTACCCGATGCTCACAAAAAACTTACTTCTAGTGGAATTAGTGCTGGAGTAGTAACCTTAAATACTGCTCCATTTCTAATCTGATACTAAAATGGGTTGAGCTTGCAGGTAAAATCAGATCTCATTATTTTATCACTTTCTACACACACGCACATGTTTTTTTATCTTTTTTTCTGTCTGTATACCAAAGTCCAATACTTAATCAGAACAATCTGATAATATCTTTTACTTTAAATGTCTCTTGGTTAGTATGAGACTTGAAGGTGTCTGTTTTTTTGCCATGAGTACAGGCTTTGCAAGAATGACAGGGAAAGAAACCCCTTAGTTTATTACCCATTATATCTCTGTTGTTCTGGCTTATCTTAGTAAGTGCCAGTATCTTTTGATGATGTTTTCCACAGTGCCCCTTTTCTCATTGTATTGGGTGATAAATGGTATATCTAGTTCACTTTTTTGTATTAGAGTTTTCTTGGTTTTATAACTTTGCAAGGACATTCTATCCATCTCACCAACTTCTTTGATGGTCTTATCTATTAGTTCTTCATTATATCCTCTTTCAAGGAATCTCTCCTTGAGATTAAGGGATTCCATAATCCAAGTACTATCATTCGAGCTATTTTTTTCTAACTCGCATGAGTTGCCCTTTCGTTCGTAATTTATCTGTTCAGATGGCAACTACTGTGGTGGATATAATTATTACAGTCAACATCTTTAAAGTATGTCGCTCTCTCAATAAGTCCATCTTTCACTTGTATATGAAGATCTAAGAAGTTGATACTTTCCTTGCTTATTGAATATGTGAACTTCAAATTGGCCTGATTTTGATTCATGACCTCTAAAGTTTGAATAAGGTCCTCTAGACTTCCCCTCCAAATCATCAATATATCTTTTGTATAGGACCAGGTCCGCGCTAGCCAGGCAGGAATTCCAAAAAATTGATTCCCATTTGCCCATGTATAAATTGGAATAGCTAGGAGCGAACCTGGTCCCTATTGTGGTGCCACATAGTTGTGTATAGAATGTTAAAATAATTATGGTTTAGAATATATTCTATGCCGTTCAAGATAAAACATTTCTGTTCATACTTAAGTTGGCTATCCTATGCCCAGATCTCCCATTTCATATCGACACACAAAGACAAAAGCTCACTGCTTCGAGAGTTGACAGAATTTGAACAACTTTGCTATGCCGGACAGACATGCTCACACCTGATATCCACCATATATAAGAAACTAAGACAAACTAACTCAGGAAGCCTACCAACATACACCACAACATGGGAGAAGGAACTAGGAGAGGAAATAAATGTAAAAACATGGAAAAACACATTCCTTAACAATAAGACCGCCTCCATATCAGCACAGATACAAGAAACTAACTTCAAGTTTCTCACCAGGTGGTATCTCACCCCAAGTAGGTTAAAAAGATTGTATCCGAATACATCGGGTAAATGCTGGAGAGGCTGCGAGATGGAGGGTACCGTTCTGCATGTGTGGTGGGAATGTCCTAAACTCCAGCAATTCTGGACGGACATCCTCGCACACATTTGCGGAACTCTAGAGATCATTATTCCCAGAGACCCAAAAATAATACTTCTATACGCAGGGCTGCCCAAGATTAAATACAGAGCGAGGAAAAAACTGTTAATGATTCTGCTGAATAGTGCAAAAACTCTAATACCCCGACGCTGGAAAACTGCTGCACCCCCCACCCAACAAGAATGGGTAAGACAAGTAGACCTGCTGTTACAACTAGAGAGGTACCACCATATCAGGAATGGCACTGCAGAGACGCATGAAATAATGCTGCAAATATGGAGCAAACATTAGTGATCTAAAGATCACACCAATAAAGAGAAGGAGCCCCCTGTCTCCCCCCCCTCCCCCTCTGTTCAGAAATGCAAACCTCCCCATGTATGGACCTAGTAGCACCCGCTTACCCCCCATTTCCTCGTGAAGGTTAGAGACACATATGATAGCCACCTGAGATTTTACCAGGATGACAAGACAGAAAGCGCAGAATGGATAATACAACTAATTCAGGGGACATGGACATAGACAGGGGCACAGGGAACAGAATAAACCTATGCGGACAATATACCAAGGCTGAAACGATGGGCAACATTACAAAGTGCAAGGCCCGGTTGTTGGGAGACACAGAGAAGTAATCAGGTCCTGGAATAGGGAGGGAGACGAAGGGGTAGTTAAAGGCAGGCTAAGAAATGCTGTGAGTGCAGGACAGAAAGGTTTAAAACAGCTCTGTGAAAAAATATGTATGAGACTATTGTATTATATTGAACATCGATGTTATACTTTGCTACTATGGTTTTGCTGTAAGAAATTGTGTTTGTATTTTTGAATTATACAATAAAGCTTTTTGAAAAAAAACAAAAAAAAAACATTTCTGTTCTTGAGAAATAGCTAGATCTTTCTCTAGATAGTACTCCACTGAGTTCAAACCCTCTTTATGGGGAATGCATGTGTAAAGTGACGACACGTCACATGTTACCCATGTGTAATTTTCTTCCCATTCTGTAATATTTAGAATGTTAAGAACTTCAGTGGAGTCACGCAAGTAGGAAGGTAAATCTTTAACAAATTTCTGTAAAATTTTTGTCAATGTATTCTGACAGATTGCTAGACAGTGATCCGATACCTGAAATTATGGGTCTGCCAAGTGTTTTTATTAAGAACTTATGGATTTTCAGAAAGTAATAGAAAACCGGAATCTTGGGGTATTTATTGGATAGATAGTTAAACTCTTTACTGTTTATAATTCCAGAATTGTTGACTTCAACCAATATATAGTCTAAAGTTTTTTTATAATTTTCAGTGGGATTGGAGTTAAATATCTCATATGTATCCTTATCCCCTAATATCCTATTACTTTCTTTTGAATAGTCTGTTTTATTAAGAATTATTATTCCACTACCTTTGTCAGCAGACTTAATAATGATCTCCCTATTGTTTTCTAGTCTTCTAACAGTGTCTAGTTGGCTCTTTGTCAGATTTTTACAATAATTGTTCTGTGGTTTTAGAGAGAGGCATGTGTGAGTGAGAGAGAGGCATTTGTGAGTGAGAGAGTGGTGTGTGTGAGTGTGAGAACATGCTTTGTGTGAGTGTGAGAGAGTGCTGTGTGTTAGTTTGAGAGAGTGGCATGTGTGTGTGAGAGAGAGGCATGTGAGTGAGAGAGAGGTGTCTGTGAGTGAAAGAGTTAGTGTATGTGAGTGAGAGAGTAGTGTGTGCGAGTGAGAGAGTGCTGTGTGTGCGAGTAAGAGGCGTGTGTGAGTGACAGAGTGGTGTGTGTGTGAGTCAGTGAGAGAGTGTTGTGTATGTGTGAATAAGAGAGTCGTGTGTGTGTGAGAGAGAGTGGTGTGTGTGTGAGAGAGAGTGGTGTGTGTATCTGAGAGAGTGGTGCATTTATGTGAGAGAGTGTGGCGTGTGTGAGGTTTGTGTATATTTTGAAAAAGTGCATTTTTGAGTCCATATTGCTTTTTAAAGGGACAGACTACTCCAGAATTTTTATTGTTCAAAAAGATAGATAATCCCTTTATTACCCTTTCCACAGTTTTGCATAACCAACACAGTTATATTAATGTACTTTTTACCTCTGTGATTACCTTGTATCTAAGCCTCTGCCTCCTTATCTCAGGGCTGTTTACAGACTTGCATTTTAGCCAGTCAGTGCTGACTCAGGTAAATCCAAAGGAGTGAACACAATGTAAACTATATGGCACACATGAACTAGTCTAGCTGTGAACAATTGTCAAAATGCACTGAGATAAGAGGCAGACTTCAAGGACTTAGATATTAGCATATGAGCCTACCTAGATTTAGCTTTTAACAAAGAATACCAAGAGAACAAAGAAAATTTGATGTTGAAAGTAAATTAAGTTGTTTAAAATTGCATGCTCTATCTGAATCATGAAAGTTTAATTTTTACTAGACTGTCCCTTTAACCTACAATATCCACTTTACTCATTTACTTGCCTTATGGTTAATTCCTTAAAGGGACATGAAACTTAAAACAATTATTTCATTGATCAGATAGAATATACATTTTTAAACAACTTTCCATTTTACTTTTATTATCATTTTTTCTACATTCTGTTGGTATCCTTTGTTGAAAGAGCAACAATGCACTAATAGGAGCTAGCTGAACACACATCAGGTAAGCCAAAGACAAGAGTCATATATGTGCAGCCACCAATCAGCAGCTAGTTCCTACCGCCTGATCCTACCTAGGTATGCTTTTCAACAAAGGATACTAAAAAACAAAGCAAATGATAGAGCAGAAGTAGACTGGAAAGTTGTTTAAAATTGTATGCTTTGTCTGAATCATGAAGGAACATTTTTGGGGTTTATACCCCTTTAAGATAACCTGGTTGACAACTTCTGAACTAGCAAAAGTGAGTCACAAGTGACCTTATTTTTTATTCAGAAAACATGTGCACTTTATGTTCTGAAGACTTTCCACCTAAGTGACCTTTTTGTTATCTGTCCTTTAGCTTAAAGGGATAGTAAACACCAAAAATGTTTTTGTTTAAAAAGTTGGCCGTTTCCTTTTTTTTATCATTCCCCAGTTTTGCATAACCAACACTGTTATAGAAATATATTTTTTACCTCTGTAATTACATTGTATCTAAGCTTCTGCTGACTGCCTCCTTATTTCAGATCTATTGACAGACTTGCATTTCAGGCAATTAGTGCTGACTCTTAAAGGGACAGTCAACAACAGAATTTTTGTTGTTTTAAAAGATAGATAACCCCTTAACTATCAATTCCCCGGTTTTTCATAACCAACACAGTTATAATTATACACATGTTACCTCCGTAATTACATTGTGTCTAAGCCTCAGCAGACTGCCCCCTTATTTCAGTTCTTTTGACAGACTTGCATTTTAGCCAATCGGAGCTGTCTCCATGGCATTCACGTGCATGAGCTCAATGTTATCTATATGAAACACATGAACTCATGCCCTCTAGTGGTGAAAAACTATCAAAATGCAATTAGATTAGAGGCAGCCTTCAAGGTCTAAGAAATTAGCATATGAACCTCCTAGGTTTAGCTTTCAACTAAGAATACCAAGAGAACAAAGCAAAAATGGTGATAAAAGTAAATTGGAAAGTTGTTTAAAATTGCATGCCCTATCTGAATCATGAAAGTTTTTTTTGGATTTCACTGTCCCTTTAAATAACTTCACATGCGTGAGCACAGTCAGGGTTGGCTCCAAGGGGGGCATTGACGGGGCAATGCCCGCCCAAATGGAATACTGTGCCCCCTCAAAAAATATGCCCACAAGGACCACACTGCATTATTTTATTTATTATGTATATACTATGTTATGTTCGGCGGACGTACACTGTGTGGTGGTGAGGTGAATCCTGAATCACTGAGCTGAGTGGCACTAACACATGGCCCGTGGCCTGGTGTTGTGTTGAGAGCTCCAATTCGTCAAAAACTCCAATCTGACGTCACTTCCTGTGACTCTTTTATTTTAATATCTGTTTTGCCTCTGTCTGGGGGGCCACCGCAGACCCTTTGGCATACACCCTAAGTAAACCTTGAACCCCCCAGGCAGAGGCAAAATAGATAGTGAAGATAGGCGATTACAGGGCCTATCTGATTGGTTGTGAATCCTGTCACTCTTTGCAGATGGACCAATCAGATGTATGGAAATTCCGGAAGTGAAGTCAGATTGGAGTTTTCGATGTATTGGAGTTCTCGACAGAACACCGGCTGCACTAGTGTAGTGGGCGTGGCTCTTTTTCCCATCACACCGGCGTCACAGTCAATTCTGCATTAATGAGGCAGCCGCGAGCGGGGAACTATTCCCGCACTTTGGGGGCCTTTGGAGAATCTGAGATGCTGTAAACTGGAGGCAGTGACCTGACCCAGCCGATCACAGTCAGAGCCTGCAGGTAAGTGACCTGAGTTGACCAGCATTATGGTCCTATGCACCACTCACAGTAACTATACTCTCTCACAGCACAGTGAGAATACATTTTTATCTCCAGGCTAGTTCGGTCTTTACTAAATTGTGAAGGGATTCCTTAATGCTGCAACACACCTCTCAGAAACACATAGCATTTATAAGCATATAATATGACAACATATCCAGGACATCTCTATTTTTAAACCTGAAAATGTTTTAGATGTTTGACATAAAAATAGTCCAAAATCAACCAATTAATGAATTACAACATGTAATATAAAGAAACAACACATGTTCTTCTTGTAGTGTGATTTACTTGTAATGTGGCAAAACCTGCAAATCATTACATAGCACATTTAAGGTTTAAACCATCTATTCCGTCCTTCTTACTGACTAATACCCTTATCTAGTAAATAAGACACAACACCATTTGTTTGGGAGAAAGAACCGGTCACGGTTCACGTTTATTAAATAAACGCTTTAACTTGTGCCTAAGAGTCATTCCAATTACCCTTAGGCACTTGATCAACCTATCAACGAAACTTGGCAACAAGTTCGTAATCCTCAACGTTGGCGGCATCTCACCCTAACCTAGCCCCTATTAGCAGATGGTCAAGGCCCCTTTCGATACCTGCAGCGTGACACCCGGCTGTCACGCCCCATGGCACTCAGAGAGAGCTGTGATGTTCAGAGGTCTTCGGTCCAATTGCGAGGGAGAGGACCCCCAGGCCGGCGCCTGGCAGGCATAACCCCTCCCTTTTCCCCGGACCGTCACTCTTCTCTCCTTGTGCCCGCTCCCCAGGGCATTGACCACCCGCCTGTTGAGGCATATCCAACCAGCCCAGTAAGGCACCCCCTGCCAGCCGAATCGTACAACTCAACTTCAGGGGTGGCTAGCTACATTAAAGGCTCGGTCTTACTGAAGGCTAGCTCAATTAAACCCACCCCTGCCGAGCCAAACTCACCCTAACAGCCGCATCGTAGCCGCCAATTTCTTCTTCCAGGGACGGGTGGGCAGGGAAACCTTCTCCTTGAAGTCTGGAAACCGAAAGAGGCTGATCTCACTGTTGCAGGACCCTATAAAGGTAAGAAAACAGACACCTCCTTCCCCTTTGCAACATTGTAACAACACATTTAGCATTACTCCAGACTTCAAGTTGGTAAACCCTTAATTTTGTTACAGGCCCACTAGAGGGCCCTCCACTACCATAAGGTTTAAACCATCTATTCCGTCCTTCTTACTGACTAATACCCTTATCTAGTAAATAAGACACAACACCATTTGTTTGGGAGAAAGAACCGGTCACGGTTCACGTTTATTAAATAAACGCTTTAACTTGTGCCTAAGAGTCATTCCAATTACCCTTAGGCACTTGATCAACCTATCAACGAAACTTGGCAACAAGTTCGTAATCCTCAACGTTGGCGGCATCTCACCCTAACCTAGCCCCTATTAGCAGATGGTCAAGGCCCCTTTCGATACCTGCAGCGTGACACCCGGCTGTCACGCCCCATGGCACTCAGAGAGAGCTGTGATGTTCAGAGGTCTTCGGTCCAATTGCGAGGGAGAGGACCCCCAGGCCGGCGCCTGGCAGGCATAACCCCTCCCTTTTCCCCGGACCGTCACTCTTCTCTCCTTGTGCCCGCTCCCCAGGGCATTGACCACCCGCCACAAGAGCCAGGCGAACTCTTGCCGCCAAACCAACCAACAGGAACCCAGTAATAAACCACACTTTAACTAATCATAACCATAAAAAACATAACAATTTCAACAGATTGCAGATACAACAATTTAACCCAAACTTTAATGAATAATCCCCAACAAGGCTCCCCTGATGTCCCTTAGAAACATATCCAACCCTACGTCCGTAAGGTGGACTCCATCAGGCCTAAATAGGTCCCTTTTGTCGGCCGTTATGCTTTCGTGCCTGACCACGAAACCCCCAATGCCCGTGACCGCTCTTCCCATCTCCCTATTCACCTTTTTGCGCACATTATATGCAGCCCTCTGTGTGACAATGTGCCGCCATTGCAGTCGAGCAACTACATTTGACCACCCCAAAGTCACACCCTGCAACCAAGTGTGCATCCATTGCACATCCGCTGTCATTCTTCTGATCAAATCCAGCGCGGGCATTGCCCCCAAGTCATTTCCCCCGAGGTGCAGCACTAAAACATTAGGCCGCCCCCACCTTTTGTGTGCCTCCTGTAAAAGTGCAGGCAAATCAGCCCACGACAGTCCCCTGCGCCCTAACCACCGAAAGCTTGCCTTGGACGTTGGGAATCCAAGTTGCTGACCTTCCGGCGATCGTAACGCCCTGAGATGAGCCCAGTGGATGTATGAATGGCCTACCATCCATACACGAACCGGAGGTGCTTTCGCATTCACAACACCTGATAAAACAGAGAACACCACCATGAAAAAACCGCCCTTGCACAACCTGGGTCCCCCCCCAACAAACAACCCCCTTTGGAAGTATGGACCCACCCACATGTCTGTGCTCTAGCAGTGTCCTTTATCAGGTCTAATATAAGTCTTGTACTGGGACGACTTCCATCTACCCAAGCGCTTAATCTCCGCCACCGTAACTCCCTTTTGCGCTGCGCTGGTCGCCGCGCCTATTCTAAACGAGTGCGGGGCGATCCTGCCCGGATCCAACCCGGCCTCCTTTGCCGTCTTCGCCAATACCTGGCGGAATTGAAAAACCGAGAGGGCCGAACCGTCCTCATGTATCAGGAGCAGTTGCCCTCCCGCCGGCCTCACCTTCAGGTATTGCTCCAAGCATGCCACTGGGCAGCAATCCTCAAACTCTTGACGTTCAAGGGGCAGCCATGCCCCCACCCCCTCCTGGTCCGTCTTGGACCTGGGTATGAACAACAGGAGCCCCTCGTCCGTCAAACGGACATGCTCCAACTGCACTCCTCCTCGACCTTTCTCCTTTGCAGACGCCACAAGCTCCCCCACCCTGAGGGCTCCCGCAAACGCCAAAGCAAATGCCGTTCGGAAAAGAAGCTGCTCGTACTTGGATGTGCAAACCTTTGCCACACCATTCGCTAACGCCTGCAATCTCTCCCGTGTAATGGGCTCTCTCCGATCTTTCTGACGGGGGGCCAACCTGCCCCACCCCTTCAACACCTTCCTTACTAGGAAGGTTCCGGAGTGGTCCTCAAAGCCAAGCGCCTTGTTAAAGAAGGCCAGAGCCGATAGCCTACTACTTGCGCCGGCCTTACTGACCCCTTCTTTCCGTAGTAAAGCCAACCATTCCAACACCAGCACCCTAGAAGCCCTTTGTACCTGTACACCTCCGCGTTGACAGAACGCCTCCCAGCAGTCCCAGTGACTCTTATATGTTGACCATGTCCTTGGCGCCAAGGATGCCTTCACCAAAGCTAGGATGCTCATCCAACCTTCACCAGCTGCCAAAGAGAAGATGGGCATGTTAACCCCTCCTCTGCCGCCATGGGTGCCGCTGCCCTAAACTGCTCCCATTTAAATCGAGAGAGTGCATCTGCAATAATGTTCTGCACTCCCGGGACGTGTTTGGCGGTAAAATGTATATTGCACTGCAAGCATCGCAACACCAAGTGACGCAAGCAACACACAACCGCTGGCGATGACGCGGACAGCCTGTTAATGGCGTACACCACACTCATGTTGTCCGTCCAGAACACCACCGATTTATTAGCCAGTCTATCCCCCCAAATCTCCACAGCAACCACTATCGGGAATAGCTCCAACAGCGTCAAGTTTTTGGTGAAACCTGCATCTATCCAGCCCCTCGGCCATGGAGCCGCGCTCCATTCTCCGTCCAGGTACGCTCCGTACCCGAAACCCCCCGCTGCGTCCGTGTACAAGTTTATTGCCTTGTTGGGTACTTTCCTACCCCTCCATAGGCACACACCATTAAAATTCATTAGGAATTTTTCCCATATTTCCAGGTCCTCCCTCACATCCGCAGTAATGCTCGTCCATTTTGCTAGACCGGTAGGGCCCTTCAAAAGTCCCTCCAATCGACGGTTAAAGGCTCTTCCCATCGGGATGACCCTACCCGCAAAATTCAGGAGGCCCAGCAGCGCCTGCACCTCTTTTATCGCAACCTTGCTGGACCCCTTAATCCTTCGGACCGCTCCAAGCATCCGGACAACCTTGTCCATGGGCAGCCTACATTCCGCCTGCACTGTATCTATTTCGATACCTAGAAATGTGAGGCATGTACACGGCCCCTGCGTTTTGTCGTCTGCGAGCGGCACTCCAAAACGCGACATCATATCCTGCATAACCTCCATGAGCTGTTCACACTCCGTGGAACCAGCTCTCCCTACCAACAAGAAATCGTCCAAGTAGTGGGCCACCGCTCCCCCACTTGACGCCTTGTACACTACCCAATGCAGGAAAGAACTAAAACACTCAAACAAGGAACAGGACAATGAGCAGCCCATCGGCAAACACCTGTCCACATAATATTCCCCTTCGAACTTCATGCCCATTAGTCTGAAAGCCGAAGGGTGCAGTGGCAGCAGGCGGAAAGCCGACTCAATGTCTAGCTTCGCCAGCAATGCCCCCGGACCGCATGCCCTGACCACGTCCGGCGCACGATCGAACGATTGATAGTGCACTGAACTCAGCTCTGGGTCAATAGCGTCGTTGACTGACGCCCCTTTTGGGAAAGAAAGGTGATGTATCAACCTGAACTTCCCTTCCTCTTTCTTGGGTACCACACCCAATGGGGAGATCACCAGATCCGCCATCGGGCATGTGGAGAATGGCCCCGATACCCTGCCCAGCGCCACCTCCTTTGCCAACTTTTCCCTAACCACGTGCGGGAATTCATAGGCCGTTTTCAAGTTCCTGTGCACTGAAGAACCCTCAACCCGACCCATGACCGGTATCCGGAAACCCCCTTCCAACCCCGACCTCAGCAGCTCAGCTGCCCCTGTGTCGGGGTAGTTCGCCAGCCATATCAGCATGGCCCTCAACCTAAGCGGAGTTGGTGCCCTTGACTGCAACTCCCGCCTTAGGCGTAATTCTGGGCTGTCCCTGGTCCTTTCGCTTTCCACAATCGGCGCCTGGGTGAGGCCCTGCACAGAACTTGCAGATGTGACGAAAGGAGCAGCTGCTCCCCCTGTCACACTGCTTATCCTGGTATTTCCAGCACTCCCTCCCTTTCCTGCCCAGCCGCGCCCCTAGGCGCTGCGGTGCTTGACGTGACGCCACTGGGGAGGGAGAACTGCCTTCCAATCCTAATTTGGACCACAAGTGCATATCCTGTGTTCCAAAATGCAGCAGAGGGTTACCTACCATCTTTCTCCTAAAGGCCATGTCGTATTCACGCCATGCGCCTTCCTTGAATCTCGTACGGATATCCTCTATGGTATCCTGGTACTTAAACAGGTTATGCCCCTGCAACGGCCACCTGTCGACATAGCACGCAGCCAGTACACGGAAGCATTTAAGCCATTCCTCGTACGTCTCCGGCCTACGTACTTTCTTTGGGCCCGAGCCATCAGCCGCCCTTTCTTTGGCTCTAAACGCGTCCAGAGAGAGCTCGAATACGTTAACGTATTTTCCCTCTTGAATCTTTTTAACGACCTTCGCTTTCAAATGGCCATATAGCGAGTGGACCAAACACGGGTAAGTGTCACCCTGTGCAGCCACTTTGCGAGGCACTGGTCCCACTGGCGTAACAGCGCCCCCTAAAGCTTGCGTTCCCTGTAGCTCAAGTGACTGGGACGTAGCGCCCGCCTTGTCCTTCGCTCTAGCAGACGCCATCTTCTTTATCCACCTAAACATCCTGCGCTGACCCTTCCCCACTAACCCAAGATCCTCCCCGCTATCGGATCCTGACCCACTTGTGGAAGACCCCGTGTCAGTGTGTATAATGTCTGGTGCGTGGCACTCACCCTCGCCTGGTATCCCTGCTGGCGAAGGAGTCGCTGGACTCGCAGCGCTCTGGATGCCACTAGTACCTGCCACTGCCATGGCGCTGCTCGTGCTCGCTGCCATCTCTGCTGTGCTTGATGGAACCTGTTGAGACAGAACAACTTGGGGGGTACTCCGGTCTGTGAGAGGGGCAACAGTTGAAACACCCTCTCTCCCCTGCCCCTGTCTCCCCCCAGCTGACATACCCAGAACATTAGCCACAGCATCCCTGATAATCACCTCCTGCGCCGCCCCCTCCCGGGCGTGACCACTAAACCCAGGCAGGGGCCTCGCAGCCTCTCTCGCATGCAACGCTGCCTCCACAGCTCTCCTGATCATATCCTCATTCACACCACCATGAGACTGGCCCCCTCTATGCATCTGCGCCCTCTCATACTGCGTATCATTTGTCGCCTCACACGGTCTCACGAATCCCCCAGCCCTAAACTGAGAAACTCCCTCATAGGCATGCGTTATCCCCGCATGTCCCCACCCCATGTGTGGTTCATATCTCCGTCCAGTCTCCAATCTACCATATGGCCCCTCAGGCCCTTCGGTCTCTGATATTGCATCCACACCTGCATACCTTAGGTTCATGCCACCCCTCATGCGATCTTGTCCCAATGTGTCCCCTATACCTGTACTCCGTACCGATGCACCCCTCTCATTCACCACAACCACAGACCTCTGCCCGACACTGCCTCTATCCGTAGCCACAACCTGATCACTCGTGCTAGGCCGCACTGTAGGCCTTCCAACTGAACACACCGCTCCGCCTGCCACACCAGATGAGCCCCTCTGAGGACCGTGGTCAACCGCCATGCGCGCATGCGCGCCATCAACATGCATACCCACGTGGGACCCAACTGCGCCACATGCTCTCCTACCCGCATCCGGACCCCCAGCCATCCCCATGCCAGGTAAGTGGGCCCCGCTGCTCCCTGCCTGTCCTCCTGATACCCCACTCGCTAACCGGAGTCCCCCCAAGTTACCTTCGGGGCTCCGGTCACGCGAGGCACTCCTCACTCTGCCGCGTCCTCCCTCCGAATGGCGACCGCGATCCTCCTCCTCCTCAGAACTCTCGGAGGAGATCTCGCGGGAACCGCCAACCGGAGGGCCAGACTCCGCTGCGCACTCTGCCATGTGGCTGTGCTGTGGGCCTGCTCCTGTACCACCGCCGGCCCCAGCGACAGCCACGCCAAGGCCCTGGTCCCCATGGGGCAACCCCCCGACAAAGGACTGGGCCAAGGCCAAAACTGCCGCCAAGGCCGCCGGCGGCAAGGCCGCAAACTGCTCGGCCAGGCCGGCCCCAGCATCCGCTGGGGCAACCGGACCAGACAAATTCCCCTGGCCACCCTCTGTTCCCCCCACCGCTGACACCTCCCCGCTTGCCTGCGGGCCTTGATTGGGGGCTACCCTATTTACCCCACTGGTCTGGGCCTTCCCTCCGGCACCTTTAGGCCGTGAGCTACCCCCTGCCTTGCCCTTTCCTTCATTAAAACTCCTAGCAGGTGGGGATTTTTGGGGTGTGGGGGGTACCACATCTTCTGACTCCGGCTCCTGTCTGTGCCTTGCAGGTCCTTTCTTTCTTGCAGCCATCTCCACCACCTCCCTGTAACGCTTGGGAGGCACAGATTTTCTCCTGGATCTCTCCATGTTTTACTTCAAGAACCTTCAGACAACTTCAGAAACCTTCTCCTTGAAGTCTGGAAACCGAAAGAGGCTGATCTCACTGTTGCAGGACCCTATAAAGGTAAGAAAACAGACACCTCCTTCCCCTTTGCAACATTGTAACAACACATTTAGCATTACTCCAGACTTCAAGTTGGTAAACCCTTAATTTTGTTACAGGCCCACTAGAGGGCCCTCCACTACCATATTATGTTAGAAGTAAATTTGGAGTTTCACTTATTTAAAGGGATATAATTGCAAAAATAAATAAATGAACAAACAAACTACTCAAGCTCATTACACAAGTTTATTTCTTATTATCTTTTGTCATTACATGTCTAACAAGGGGTTAAGCACATAAGCACATTTCTACATCCAGCAAACTCCAATATAACTCCAAGCAAAGATATAGATGATGATTGGAGCATACATACATATACTGCTATTCATAGGATTGCAGTCTATTTCCTTGAAGTGACACAGAAACAATTGACTTTGACTATGTGTAAACCCCTTAGAAGATAATTGGTTAAAAACATTTTTTTATTGCATAGCCTGATATCCATTAGTTATTGCAAAACAGGTATAACTAAATCTAATCTACAAAATTACCATTACCTGAAAACCTAGTATCCTCACTGCTATTGCAAACAAAGGGGTTAATTGCATTGGGGGGTTTGGGGTGCATGGCTGTTTAGGGGTAGGCTGACCATATTGCCGCTTTAAGAAGGAACACATATGAAAAATACATATGTGAGGGTTCTTATACAAAACAATTTCTTTAAACAGCCCTGACATATGTATTTTTCACATGTGTCCCTTTTTAAAGCGGCAATATGGTCAGCCTATTTAGGGGACATGATTGAGATTTGAGAATGAGTTTAAAATATATTCCTGAATGAGTTTAAAATATATTCCTTTAATACTGGCATTGGCTATAAATAAAATATCAAGATGGCTACACTTTCCTGCAGAATAATGTAGGTCTGCTCTTATTTTGACTCTCATATAAATGCGTGCCCCCTCGTGAAAAAAATGCACCCCCCAATTCATTCTGGAGCCGACCCTGAGCACAGTGTTATCTATATAAAATACATGAACTAACGCCCTCTAGTTTTGAAAAACTGTCCAATGCATTCAGATGAGAGGCGGCCTTCAAGGGCTTAGAAATTAGCATATGAGACTACCTAGGTTTAGCTTTCAACTAAGAATAACAGGAGAACAAAGCAAATTTGATGATAAAAGTAAATTAGAAAGTTGTTTAAAATAACATGCCCTATCTGAATCATGAAAGTTTAATTTGGACTTTACTATCCCTTTAAATGTGGATTGTAGTTAATGGTAGCATTTGTTTATGACCAGCCGTGACCTGACTGCACTTTTTATCTTTTCTTCTACATATGTGTTGCTTAGTTTGTTGTTTATTACTATTTTTAAAAATGTGATTATGCTCTGGTGGAGGGGGACCCCTGTTTATTTACTGTATAGCAGGCGGATTTTAGTACACACCAGAGAAAGTGTTATGGCACTGATTTAGTGTTTTCTAATCTATGCATTTGAGAATAAATACCCACTTAGCATAATAACTGTAATGGGAAAAAACAGACCATGCATTCTGTCACTGGCACTGTCATGACGGCATGCTCTGGTGACAAAATGCAGTGCATTGTGTCTCTAAAACATTATCTGTTTAATTTTGAATTGCTCCCCCCTGAAAAAAATCCTGCGGACGCCCATGCATGTAATGTATATTTATTACATATATTAGTAGTACTCCACATATAATTGTAATAATATTTGTTATTGAATTGGGGCACTGTGAGATCATCACAGTTTGCTTTCTATGTTCAGCTTTGTCATTTAACACTACAATAGCATATTTCTCCGTTTGAGTCTAAAATATATAATAATAATTTCACAGTTGTTGACTATTGCACACAGTGCATGCATGTTGCCTATATTGGGCGAGATTAAATATACGGCGCAGGCTTCATCGAAAGCGCTGTAGCCCGCGCCACCCGTAATTTAACCTTGCACATCGGGGTATTACATATACGGTGCCGGCAGTTCATAAAGTGACGTAAGTCATATAAACTAGCGATGTCCAGAAATGAGCGTAAATATAAATTTCTGGAGTCGCCAGTGACTCACGGCACTTTAGAAACTGCCGAAGCCTAAGAAAATAAAAAAATAAAAATGAAATCTCCCATAAAAGTCTAACCTGCCTCCCAAAAATAAACCTGACACGTAAAACCCCTATATCCGCCATCAAACCCACTTTGGAACAATTAATAAAAGTATTAACCCCTAAACCGACAACCTCCACAACGCAATATGCCTAATTAAACTATTAACCCCTAATCCGCAATTCACGCACATCGGGATCTACCTAATACAAGTATTAACCCCTAAATCAACCATCCTCAACATCGCAAACTACCTATTAAAACTATTAACCCCCAATCTGTGATTAACCCACAATGCAATAAACCTATTAAACTATTAACGCCTAATCTGCCAAACCCATACAATGCAATACAATGCAATAATGCTAATAAATCTATTAACCCCTAAACCGCCAAAGCCCACAATGCAAATAACTAATCACTAAACCCCCTAACCTAACACCCCCTAAATTACATAAATTAAACTAAAACTAAATTACAATTAAAATAAAAAACCTAACATTACTTTAAAAATAAAAAAATACTAAGTTTAAATTAAAGGGACAGTCAAGTCCAAAAAATGTTCATGATTTAAATAGGGAATTTAATTTTAAACTAGTTTCCAATTTACTTTTATCACCAATTTTGCTTTGTTCTCTTGGTATTCTTAGTTGAAAGCTAAACCTAGAAGGTTCATATGCTAATTTCTTAGACCTTGAAGACTGCCTCTAATCTGAATGCATTTTGACCACTGGAGTGAGCACTGATTGGCTAAAATGCAAGTATGTCAAAACAACTGAAACAAGGGGGCAGTTTGCAGAGGCTTAGATACAAGGTAATCACAGAGGTAAAATGTGTATTTCTATAACAGTGTTGGTTATGCAAAACTGGGGAATGGGTAATAAAAGCATTATCTTTCTTTTTAAACAACAAAAATTCTGGTGTTGACTGTCCCTTTAAGTTAAAATTACAGAAAATAAAAAAGCTAAAATTACAGAAAATAAAAAAACAAAATTGGATGATTTGAATTTGAAGACTCAAATCAGCCAATAGGAATTCAAGGGATGCCATTTTTAATTGCGTACCTTGAATTCACTATTCAGTGTACGGCGGTGATTGTACTCTCTGTGGTCACTGGTCTTCAGCTTCGCGGTCATCGGTCTTCAGCTTCGCCCTCCGTTCCGCGACGGCTTGTTCCTGGAAGAAGAAAGAAGAGGTCGCCGCTTGAAAGAAAACTTCACTGCCTGGAACAGGACCTTCTCTCCCGGACTTCAGGAACCGTGAGTACCAACCTGGGATTTAGATTTAGGTTTCCTTTTAATTTTTGGGGGGTTTGTTTTATTTAGATTAGGGATGGGCCCTTTTAAGGGCAGCAAAAAGAGCTGAATGCCCTTTTAAGGGTAATGCCTATACAAATGCCCTTTTCAGGGCAATGGGTAGTTTAGTTTTTTTAGTGTTAGGTTCTTTTATTTTGGGGGGTTTGGTGGGTGGGTGGTTTTACTGTTGGGGGGGGACTAATTTTTTTTTAAAGAAAAAGAGCTAATATCTTTAGGGCACTGCCCTACAAAAGGCCCTTTTAAGGGCTATTGGTAGTTTAGCATTAGATTAAGGGTTTTTTTTTTAGGGGGGGCTTCTTTATTTTGATAGGGATTAGGTATAATTTTTTATTTTTGATAATTTTGTTTTTTATTTTCTGTAATTTTAGCTTTTCTATTTTCTGTAATTTTAGCTTAATTTAAACTTAGTTTTTTTATTTTTAAAGTAATGTTAGTTTTTTTTCATTTTAATTTAGTTTTAGTTTATATATGTAATGGGGTTAATTTAGGGGGTGTTAGCTTAGGGGGCTTAATATTTAAATATTTGCGTTGTGGGCTTTGGTGGTTTAGGGGTTAATATATTAGCATTGCGTTGTGGGCTTTGGCGGGTTATGGGTTAATAGATTTATTAGTATTGCATTGTGGGCTTTGGCGGGTTAGGGGTTAATAGATTTATTAGCATTGCGTTGTGTGGGTTTGATGGGTTAGGGGTTAATACTTTAATAGGTTTATTGCATTGTGGGTTAATGGCGGATTAGGGGTTAATACTTTTATTAGGTGTTTTGCGATGTTGAGGTTGACGTAATTAGGGGTTAATACTTTAATTATTAGTTGCGATGTGGGTTTAATGCCGGATATAGGAGTTAATACTTTCATTATTAGCTGCGATGTGGGTTTGATTGTGGCTATAGGGGTTAATTTACTTTATTAGTTATTGCGGTGGGTTATTGTGGTTGACAGGTAGATTGATATTGCGCATGCATTAGGTGTTAGTTTATATTTTCAGGAAGTTACGGGAGTTGCGGTGCTCACATACTCAGCGCAAGGCTTGCTGCGGCTGCGTTTGTGTGGCGAGGTGAAAATGAAGTTAAATGTAAGTCCTTGCGCTAAATAACAGTAAAAAATTATTTCTCCGTTTCTGGCAATTGCACACAGTGCATTCATATAGCTAAGAAACAGTCGCCTAGATTTAGAGTTTTACGGCCAAAGGGGTGCGTTAGCTACGTGTCTTTTTTTTTCTAGCGCTGCTTCTAAACAATGCTGGTATTTAGAGTTCTCTGAAGGGCTGCATTAGGCTCCAAAAAGGAAGCGTAAAGGCATATTTACCGCCACTTCAGCTCTCAATACCAGCGTTGCTTACGGTAGCGGCTAGTTGGAAAAACGTGCTCGTGCACGATTCCCACATAGGAAACAATGGGGCAGTTTGGGCTGAAAAAAACCTAATACCTGCAAAAAAGCAGCGTTCGGCTCCCAACGCAGCCCCATTGTTTCCTATGGGGAAACAGTTTTTAAGTCTGCACCTAACACCCTAACATGAACCCCGAGTCTAAACACCCCTAACCTTACACTTATTAACCCTTAATCTGCCGCCCCCACTATCGCTGACACCTGCATTATACAATTAACCCCTAATCTGCCGCTCCAGCCACCGCCGCAACCTACATTATCCCTATGTACCCCTAATCTGCTGCCCCTAACATCGCCGACACCTACATAATATTTATTAACCCCTAATCTGCCCCCCCATGTCGCCGCTACCTAACTACACTTATTAACCCCTAATCTGCCAATTGGACCTCGCCGCTACTCTAATAAATGTATTAACCCCTAAAGCTAAGTCTAACCCTAACCCTAACACCCCTTTAAGTTAAATATCATTTTAATCTAACTAAATAAATTAAATCTTATTAACTAAAGTATTCCTATTTAAAACTAAATACTTACCTGTAAAATAAACCATAATATAGCTACAATATAAGAATAATTATATTGTAGCTATTTTAGGATTTATATTTATTTTACAGGCAACTTTGTATTTATTTTAACTAGGTACAATAGCTATTAAATAGTTATTTACTATTTAATAGCTACCTAGTTAAAATAATTACAAAATTACCTGTAAAATAAATCCTAACCTAAATTCCAATTAAACCTAACACTACACTATCAATAAATTAATTACATAAATTACCTACAATTACCTACAATTAAATAAACTAAACTAAATTACAAAAAATAAAAAAACATTACAAGAATATTAGGCTAATTACACCTACTCTAAGCCCCCTAATAAAATAAAAAAGCCCCCCAAAATAATAAAGGTCCCTACCCTATTCTAAATTAAAAAGTAACCAGCTCTTTTACCAGCCCTTAAAAGGCTTTTTTGAGCTCGCATTCTAACTTAATGTCCTCTTCTGCCTGGATGAAGACTTCTGCCGCTCCGGATGTCCTCTTTTGGTCCATCGGTGTCCGGCTGGGTGAACACGGCTCAAGGTAGGGTGATCTTCAGGGGGGTAGTATTAGCTTTATTTAAGGGGGGTGTGGGTTAGAGTAGGGGTATGTGGGTGGTGGGTTTTAATTTTGGGGGGGTTGTATTTTTTTTAAAGGCAAAAGAGCTGATTACTTAGGGGCATGCCCCGCAAAAAGCCCTTTTAAAGGCTGGTAAAAGAGCTGGTTACTTTTTAATTTAGAATAGGATAGGGACCTTTATTATTTTGGGGAGCTTTTTTATTTTATTAGGAGGCTTAGAGTAAGTGTAATTAGCCTAATATTCTTGTAATCTTTTTTATTTTTTGTAATTTAGTGTGTTTTTTTTTTTGTAATTTAGTTTAGTTTATTTAATTGTATGTAATTGTAGGTAATTTATTTAATTAATTTATTGATAGTGTAGTGTTAGGTTTAATTGTAACTTAGGTTAGGATTTATTTTACGGGTAATTTTGTAATTATTTTAACTATGCAGCTATTAAATAGTAAATAACTATTTAATAGCTATTGTACCTAGTTAAAATAAATACAAAGTTGCCTGTAAAATAAATATAAATCCTAAAATAGCTACAATATAATTATTTGTTATATTGTAGCTATATTAGGGTTTATTTTACAGGTAAGTATTTAGTTTTAAATAGGAATACTTTAGTTAATAAGATTTAATTTATTTCGTTAGATTAAAATTATTTTTAACTTAGGGGGGTGTTAGGGTTACACTTAGCTTTAGGGGTTAATACATTTATTAGAGTAGCGGCGAGGTCTGGTCGGCAGATTAGGGGTTAATACTTGAAGTTAGTTGGCGGCGATGTTAGGGAGGGCAGATTAGGGGTTAATACAATTTATTATAGTGTTTGTGAGGCGGGAGTGTGGCGGTTTAGGGGTTAATACATTTATTAGTGTAGTCCGGTCGGCAGATTAGGGGTTAATAAGTGTAGTTAGGTAGCGGCGACATGGGGGGGGAGATTAGGGGTTAATAAATATTATGTAAATGTCGGCAAAGTTAGGGGCAGCAGATTAGGGGTTCATAGGGATAATATAGGTGGCGGCAGTGTGTGGTCGGCAGATTAGGGGTTAAAAAAAATTATTATAGTGGCGGTGAATTATTATAGTGGCGGTGATGTGGGGGGACCTCGGTTTAGGAGTACATAGGTAGTTTATGGGTGTTAGTGTACTTTAGAGCACAGTAGTTAAGAGCTTTATAAACTGGCGTTAGCCCAGAAAGCTCTTAACTACTGACTTTTTTTTGCGGCTGGAGTCTTGTCGGTAGAGGCTCTACCGCTCACTTCAGCCAAGACTCTAAATATCAGCATTAGGAAGATCCCATTGAAAAGATAGGATACTTAATTGGCGTAATGGGAACTGCGGTATAGAAAAGTCGCGGCTTGAAAGTGAGCGTTAGACCTTTACCTACACGACTCTAAATACCAGCGGGCAGCCAAAAGCAGCGTTTGGAGCCCTTAACGCTGCTTTTGATGGCTACCGCAGAACTCTAAATCTATAAAGCAATAATTCATATAATTTATTTTCTATACTAATTTATATTCTACTACTACTGATACTGAGTGGATTACTTTCTCTTCGGTAGGTGTTTATTGCAATATTTAAAAGTTCACAGCAAAACACACAGTACGCAAATCCCATAAATCCTCTTTTTGTGTGTCAGCGGTGTTTAACAATAAACAACTAGTAGAAATGAAATAATTCTATTATTTTTCACAACATTTTTGTTCAGTCAGACGGTACTACAGGGAGTGCAGAATTATTAGGCAAGTTGTATTTTTGAGGATTAATTTTATTATTGAACAACAACCATGTTCTCAATGAACCCAAAAAACTCATTAATATCAAAGCTGAAAAGTTTTGGAAGTAGTTTTTAGTTTGTTTTTAGTTATAGCTATTTTAGGGGGATATCTGTGTGTGCAGGTGACTATTACTGTGCATAATTATTAGGCAACTTAACAAACAACAAATATATACCCATTTCAATTATTTATTTTTACCAGTTAAACCAATATAACATCTCAACATTCACAAATATACATTTCTGACATTCAAAAACAAAACAAAAGCAAATCAGTGACCAATATAGCCATCTTTCTTTGCAAGGACACTCAAAAGCCTGCCATCCATGGATTCTGTCAGTGTTTTGATCTGTTCACCATCAACATTGCATGCAGCAGCAGCAACCATAGCCTCCCAGACACTGTTCAGAGAGGTGTACTGTTTTCCCTCCTTGTAAATCTCACATTTGATGATGGACCACAGGTTCTCAATGGGGTTCAGATCAGGTGAACAAGGAGGCCATGTCATTAGATTTTCTTCTTTTATACCCTTTCTTGCCAGCCACGCTGTGGAGTACTTGGACGCGTGTGATGGAGCATTGTCCTGCATGAAAATCATGTTTTTCTTGAAGGATGCAGACTTCTTCCTGTACCACTGCTTGAAGAAGGTGTCTTCCAGAAACTGGCAGTAGGACTGGGAGTTGAGCTTGACTCCATCCTCAACCCGAAAAGGCCCCACAAGCTCATCTTTGATGATACCAGCCCAAACCAGTACTCCACCTCCACCTTGCTGGCGTCTGAGTCGGACTGGAGCTCTCTGCCCTTTACCAATCCAGCCACGGGCCCATCCATCTGGCCCATCAAGACTCACTCTCATGTCATCAGTTCATAAAACCTTAGAAAAATCAGTCTTGAGATATTTCTTGGCCCAGTCTTGACGTTTCAGCTTGTGTGTCTTGTTCAGTGGTGGTCGTCTTTCAGCCTTTCTTACCTTGGCCATGTCTCTGAGTATTGCACACCTTGTGCTTTTGGGCACTCCAGTGATGTTGCAGCTCTGAAATATGGCCAAACTGGTAGCTGCACGCTTGACTTTTCTCAGTTCATGGGCAGTTATTTTGCGCCTTGGTTTTTCCACACGCTTCTTGCAACCCTGTTGACTATTTTGAATGAAACCCTTGATTGTTCGATGATCACGCTTCAGAAGCTTTGCAATTTTAAGAGTGCTGCATCCCTCTGCAAGATATCTCACTATTTTTGACTTTTCTGAGCCTGTCAAGTCCTTCTTTTGACCCATTTTGCCAAAGGAAAGGAAGTTGCCTAATAATTATGCACACCTGATATAGGGTGTTGATGTCATTAGACCACACCCCTTCTCATTACAGAGATGCACATCACCTAATATGCTTAATTGGTAGTAGGATTTCGAGCCTATACAGCTTGGAGTAAGACAACATGCATAAAGAGGATGATGTGGTCAAAATACTCATTTGCCTAATAATTCTGCACTCCCTGTATGTTTATGGCTTCCACCAAGACCACCACCACAAGTAATACCACTACTACCAGCATCATCACTACCATTGCAGAGATTGTATCTGCTTCCACTTGTCTAATAAGTGTAAGTAGGAGTAGCCCTGTTGATTCTGCTTCACAGAGTCAAATATAATTTACAAGGCCATTGTCTGCTACTCAGGTTTAAACATCTAGAGGAGTAGCAGTAGCTGTGGCAGCAGCAGGAAGGTCATATTCAGCATCTGCTGTAGCATGCAATCCCATCTCCACCATTAGTAGTAGATATGCAGGGCCCACCCCTACCACAACTAGTAGAAGTAGCATCACTAGTAGCACGGGTTGTCTAAGTCACCCATAAAACAAAAGCAAACAGTGAGGGGAACTGAAGGTATATATGCTGAATAGACATTGTTTGGCTCCAGGCCAAGTAGTAGGATTGGGAAAGGGGCCGAGGTTACTAAAGCTGCCTCTGTGTACATGTCACATACTTAGTCTATTCCCAAAACCACCTGCACCACTGTTCGCCCTAGTGCCCCCATAAGTTCTATTGTTGCCACTTCCTTCACTCTCCTAATTCACACCATGTTTTATAGCAGCAGCCGAGTGAGTTTATCAGAATTTGAAAGGCTTTCTGAGCAACCACAGCAGCAGCAGGACAGACAATGCAAGTGTAGCAGATGATCACATTGTGCCAAGCAGTCAGAGAGAAATAATTTTTTAGCAGATTTCCCCAGTCTCTGTTCTGGGTGATAATGATATTACTGTGAATCCCAGCATGCCTGCTATAGCCTTATAGCCTTTATTCTGGACCAGGAGGAACATGATCACAAGCCCAAGGAGATGGTAGAGGAGGAGATTTAACTACAGAGTCCGTGCGAGATGGGCAGCTGCACAATTTTGTCCCTTCTTTTAGGACAGCAGTCTCCACTTACATCTTTTCCTCTCCATTACCACTATGATTTTCAGTTTTATAGCAGCCAGTCACTGCAACGCCCTCACCCACTATCCATGTTGCCAATTCCACTAGAAGTGCAATTTCTGCCAATACTAGCAGTTACACCGCCACCACTAGCAGTTCCACCAGTAGTAGAGGAAACAGTGTTCCAAGTATAGCTGAAAGAATTAGCAGTGACACATCTAAAACAACCAGCAAGGTGACTTCTACAGTGGTAGAAAGGCAGGCAGAAGCAGCAACTGCTTCACTTTGCTCAAAAGTGTGGGACCACATTGTGTGACAAAGAAGTTAGCCCTTCATGAAAAACTTTCATCAGGAGCGTAGTCCCCTCACTCTACCATTCCTTATTTGAAGTGTTGAATATGGAGTTGGTGAAGGCTTCTGGGCAGTCAGTGCACTTTGCCATAGACTTGTGGAGTGCCCCTAGCAGCCATCATAATGCCTTCCTCTGCTTAATGACACAATGTTGGTAGCCCATGTTATCTGATGAGGGTCAGTAGATCGGCAGGGATAAAGATCATTCCTTTTCCATGCCAAGGTGTTGGACTAGCAGCATACCGCTTACAATATATTGCAGGCTCTTAGAAGGATGGTGGCACAGTGCGTAGGAAAACGAGCCGGGCAGACACAAAATCGGAAATGGTCTCTGAAATTACAGATTGAGCAGCCAGCAGGACACAGATTTTTTTCATACCCTACAAGCAGCTGCAGCAGCAGCACAACACAGCTGAGAGGAGCAGCTGCGTTTTGTTTTGAGTAGCAGACTTTTTGGTGGGACCTACTGAAGCCCTCTCAAGAAATAGGAGTACAAGTGCCTCAGAAATTGTAAATGCTTATTTTTGTGAACCTTTTTCCCTACAGCAGACATTTTGGATGACAAGAGGATTGTGTGGCCTGCCCTATTTACAGTAACTCAGAAACTACTCTCTGTCTCACAACCACCTTGCAAAATTACTGAGTGTTTTCATTAACTGCAACACACTCACAACTCACAACTGTCACTGCAGCTCATAGAGCAAATGACATTTCTTAAATTTAACTTTTCAAAGCTAGATTATCCTGTCCTGAGCTTTGGCACCAAATAGTTTTGATTTTTTTTATTCTCCTATATTGATGTTGCACTACAAGACTCCAATGTTGCTACTGCAGTAAACATATCCTTCTCTACTCCTGCTGCTGCCTCTCCTGCTCATGACCTTCCTTCTCTGTGGTAGTCATCACCAGTCAATTCTAGTTCCTTAGGGAACTGTTGGTCGCTGTGTCTAAATGTTTCTTGACACTTCTTTGTTCTCCTCCCTTGGAGGTTTATTTTTGAGGTCTTCCTCTCCTGCCCTTCATGCTCTGTGTTGGTCATCATCCATTAATAACAAATCCTTAGGGAACTACTGGTCAGTGTGTACAAGGGTTTCTAAGTATGCCTCATCTGTGTGTTTTGTGGGTTTGTTTACTATAATCAGAGGCCAATTTCAGTAACTCAGCTGCCTTTTGCCGACTTTCCTACTCCTTCCCTTCCTCGGTGGTGGCCTTCAGTTGCCAGTATCAAAACCTTTGGGGATTGCTGGTCGCTGTGTCCAAGAGACTCTTGGAATGTCTTTGTCCTCCTTCCTTGGAGGTTTATTTTTGGTGTTTTTGTACCAGAGGCCTACTGACTTAAATAACTCTGTTGACTGCTGTTGCCTGTCCAGCCTTTCCTCCTCTGTGGGTCTAATTAACCATCAATACAAAATTCTTAAGGAAATCTGGCCACTGTGTCCATGGAGGTGTTTTTTTGGGGGTTTGTTTTACTATAAACAGAGGCCTACCTATTTAATTAACTCTCCTGCCTGCTGTTGTCTCTCCTGCTCCTGCCCTTTCTCCTCTGTGGGGGTCTTCATCAGTCAATGACAGATATTTAGGGAACTACAGGCTACTGTGTCCAAAGAACTCTAATAATGTTGCTGTCCTTCTTCATAGGTGTGTATTTGGGGTTTGTGTACTATAAACAGAGGCCAAATTCAATATCTCTGCAGCCTGCTACATGTCCTGCTCCTCCCCTTCCTGATCTTTGGTGGTCATCATCCTTCAGGAACTGCTGGCCACTTTGTTCAAGGGTCTCTAGGAACATCTCTGCTCTCCTATCTTGTAGGTGTATTTTTGAGTTTTGTGTATTATAATTAGAGGCCTAGTTCATTAACCCTTCTGCCCACTGCTGCCTCTCCTGCTCCAGTTCTGTCTGCTTTGTGCTAGTCATCATCAGTCAGTACCAAATCCTTAGGGGAAAGCTGGCCACTGTATCTAAGTGACTCTGGGCATATCGCTGTTCTCCTTCCTTGGAGGTGAATTTTGGAGTTTGTGTGCTATAATAAGTGGCCTACCTACTTCTGTAACTCTTCAGCCTGCTGCTCCCTCTCCTGTGCCAACCCTTTCTGCATTTCATAATACACTGTGTGCACAAGTATTAGGCAAGTGAGTATTTTGACCAAATCATCATTTTTATTCATATTGTCCAACTCCCAGCTGTATAAACTTGAATGCTTTTTGGATTTAAGCATATCAGGTGATGTGTATTTGTGTAATGAGGGAGGGTGTGGCCTTAGGAGATCAACACCCTTTATCAAAATGGGCCACAAAAGAGATTTAACTGACTCAGAAAAGTCAAAAATTGTAAAAAATTATTTCAGAGGGATGCAGCACTTTTGAAATTGCTAAGATATTTTGGCGTGATCACAGAACCATCAAACATTTTGTTGCAACAGGGTCGCAAGAAACGTGTTTAGAAAAAAAAGACAAAAATTAACTGACAAAGATTTGAGAAGAATCAAACGTGAAGCTACCAGGAACCAATTATCCTCCAATCCTGTCATATTCCATAACTACAACCTACCTAGAGTGCCCAGAAATACAAGATTTTCAGTGCTCAGAGACATGGCAAAAGTAAGAAAGGCTGAAACCCGACCACCACTTAACAGGACACATAAGTTGACTGGGCCAATAAATATCTGAAGACTGCATCTTTCAAGAAGACCATGATATTTATGCAGGACAATGCTCCATCGCATGCATTAAAGTACTCCACTGTGTGGCTAGCCAGTAAAGACCTTAAAGATGAAAATAATGGCATTGCTCTCTTCCTTACTTGACCTAAACCCTATTGAGACTTGTGGGCCCTGCTTACAGGCCCGGACTGGCCATAGGGCATACCGGGCATTTGCCCGGTGGGCCGCCAGTTAACTTGACCCCACCCACTATTACAGTAGAAACAGTTCAGTCTGTGCGTGGCTCTTAGTTTGAAAATTTGTATTTATTTTGAGTGTGACACTGACATTATAATACGGTATACACTGCTGCTGCTGGGCTGCCAGTTCTCTTAGCCCCGCCCACGATTACTAACTGCACCACTCTGTGAGAAACAACTCTTACCCCCAAAACAAGTTAGTGAGTGACTGTGAGCCAGACTAGCCAGCCACAGCGGGGCACAGTGGTAAATAAGGGCCATAGTAAAAACTCCAAAACTGCTCTTTAATATGCCTAGGTGTGCCGCCCTAATACCGTCCTCAGTCAGTCAAATTAAAACCTCTGAAGCTGGTATGCGCACACACTTGCAGTAAAATAAATTAGCATCTGATCTGACTAAGCACTGATACTGTGACATCACATATACATTCCTTTACATGAGAGCAGAGGATGATTATACAGGGATCACAGCGTCAGCTACACACTTCTGGAAAAAAAACTTTTTACTGACAGCTGGAGACAACCTGAAGCCGGGAGGCCCTGAGAGCAGACAACAATCTCCCCTGCACAGAAGTCAGCAGTGGCCGTGACAGCTGGAGAGAGCCTGAGAGCAGACAACAACGCCCCTGCCAAAGGTAGCACAAAAGTCAGCAGCGGGGGTAGGGCTTTGCTTTCAGCATGGAGGAGAGGGGAGACAGACAGGCGAAAAGGGAAGTATTTTATTACTTTAAAAAATTCTCTTTTTTTTTTTTTATTGCTGGACCTGGTTTTATTGCCTTGCTGCTTAAATGGGAGATTTATGGAAAGTTAAACAGTACACCTCTCTGAAAAGTGTCTGGGAAGCTATGGTTGCTGCTGCACAAAAAAGTTGATCGTCAACAGTTCAAGAAACTGACCGACTTCATGGATGGAATGCTTATGACTGCTATTGAAAAGAAGGGTGGCAATATTGGTCACTGATTTTTTGGGGGGAAATGTCAGAAATGTTTATTTGTAAATTTTGAGTTTTTTGTTTATTATTCTCACTTTAACAGATAAAAATAAACAAGTGGGATGGGAAAATATTTGTTTTTAATTTAGTTGCATAATAATTGAGATCACTAATATTTGCCCAATAACTGTGCACACATAGATATTCTCCTAAAAAAGCCAAAACCTCACTTTTACTTTCTTAAATATTCAGGTTTGAGGTTTATTAACATTTTGGATTGACCGAGAGCACTGTAGTTGTACAATGATTAAATTAATCCTCAAAAATACAACTTGCTTAATAATTGTGCACACAGTGTAGTCTAATTAACTAAAAATGAATGCTTACTGGGCTTTCCATTAATGTTATGTTATTTTGTGAACAAAACTCTTTCCCAAATACTCTGACAAATGGAACTGACCCATGCTTGAAATTCTGCCAACCAGAACAGCACACAAAATCTGTACAGAATCTTTCAGACACAACAAATGTTTTGCTGTGCACATGTCTAGTAGATATTATAGTTGTTTGTTGTGTATGTTGTGATAGATTTATTCCCTTATACCTTTTAGTGTATCTGTTAATGCTTCAAATCCTGAGTCCTGTGACTACTCCATTATCTGAACTTCTGGCTTCAGCATCAGACCCTACAACCATCTCATTGCCTCCTGACTTCTTGCTTTCCAGCTTTGGCACTGGCCCTGCAACTATGTCATGCTTGAGCTTTGCTACAGAATATCTCCTGGCTTCTGACAAAGTGGCTGTGAAAACTGACCATGCAGTTGTCTCAAACTCTAGCTATTAAACATGATACAATGGGCCCAAGTTATCAACTAACTCTGGCCGCATTTATTTATTATTGGACATGTATATACTTGTGCAGTACCACCCCTGATAGAATGTCCAAGAGTGCAGCCTGTGAATGACTTAGAAGCAATTTAGCTTTGCTATCTCTGAGGTTGCAAGAAGGTTAGGAAGCAGCAGTTTTACAAATGCTGCATTGGACCTAGCAGTTTGATGGGTCACATGCCTCCACAGCTTGACAAATTGAGCCCAGTGGCTGTTGTATTTCTGTAGTTTGATTATATTCTAATTTTAAAATTGTTATAACAATAATAAGGATAATTAAAATGTAGACTATACTGTATAGGGGCAAGAAGCACTGTGGAGTATTTACTAATTTAAACATGACAATCATTCATATGTACTTCTGAGTAATCACCTGTCTGTATTCTTTGTGGTTTTGAATTAGAATTAGGTTACATATGGTATATGTATTTATAGCTAACACAATAATGTACAAAAAGTCAGTTACTGTGCATCTCACAGAGTGAATCTGCTGTGCCTTGCAGAAGCTGTGCACCGTCTACATAATCTTATTAATAACATACACAGGTGTGCGTAACCTAATACAAAATAAGCTACTGGAATAAAGTGCTATGTGGTGCCAGTCCTTAAAGATAAAAAGGGTAATACACCCAGCGGCTTCAAAAGGCAGAGGGGAGTCTTCTGAATCTTAGAGTAAGCGCTGGTAAAGTAATAAATATTTATACTATTTAAAATTCTGCCATGCTGTGTGTGACTATGAAATGCACATGGTATGGAAGAATGCTGGGTATTTCGTATAACAGATATGCTGTAATAGTGTTCATATTCATTTTATCTGCAATATTGCTGGTTTAAAGGAAGACACATGAAAAATACATGTCAGGGTCTATTTAAAGACATAGTTTGAATAATGTTCCGTTGCAAGAAGCCTGACATATGTGTTTTTTATGTGTCCTCCTGTATAGTGGCAATATGGCAACCTTGTGCAAATGTGTGTATTTATTTTTAGATTAATGTTTAAAATGCTTAAAGCAAATGTACTTCTTTCTGTCCATGGGAGCATACTGAGGAAGGCTAGGGAAACCATTAAAAAAGGACACTTCATCGACAATATGCAAAATACTCAAAATGAAAAGAATAAATTAGTAGACTAGGTTTTGTTTATAGCATTTCAAACCATTTTTTTTATTAAATAATGATTGAAAATAATAGGTCCCACTATTATTACTGTTATTAATTACCATCTTCACATGCAACATTGCTGAAAACATACAGATAACAATAGACATTACCTGTTTATGGGTGCACAATAAATTAGCGCTACACTTGTAATCTAGCCCATATTTAATAATAAAAATTACACATCTATGTGAAGAACATTGAAATATAAAATAGGAATAACGCTCATCAGGTTTTGAGCATTAGGCCTTACAAGATGTCGGGTTAGAGCACATGAAGAAGTAGTTGCCTTAAGACACGTTATGGAAATAATAAATATTAGACATTTGCAATTCGTTTCGGTCAAATTTTGTTTTAGGCTGAATTTTGTCCGATTCAGAGATTTGAATGAATCCGAATGTCCGAATCGGCACCATAACTAAAATTCCGAAAATGAATAAATCAGTTTCCGTATTTTCAGATCCATTCTTTATTCATATTCAGAATTTTTCATTGTTCTAATCTAAACCGCCGTTCCCCGACATCGCCAACACTAACTAAAACACCAAATAAAGCTATTAACCCCTAAACCGCTGTTCCCCGACATCGCCGACACTAACTAAGCCTATTAACCTCTAAACTGCACCCCCCACATCGTCGACACTAACTAAACCTATTAACCCCTAGACCACATTTTCCAAACATCGCCAACACTAACTACACCTATTAACCCCTAAACCGCAGTTCCTCAACATCACTGACACTAACTAAACCTATTAACCCCTAAACCGCCCCTCCACATCGCAGACACTAACTAAACCTATTAACCCCTAAACCGCAGTTCCCCAACATCGCCGACACTAGCTAGAACACTAAATAAATCTATTAACCCCTAAACTGCAGTTCCCAAACATCGCCAAAACTAACTAAACCTATTAAACCCTAAAACGCAGTTCCTCGACATCTCCGACACTAACTAAACCTATCAAACTCTAAACCGCCGCCCCCCACAACTACCTAAATTAAACTACATTAACCCCTAAACATAACACCCCCTAGCTTTAACATAATTAAAATACACCTAAATAAAAGTTACAATTACTAACTAACTACCTATTAGACATGTGCGTTTTGTTTGGTTCCGAATAGAAATTCGGACAAATTTGTCGAATTCGGAGCTTCGGAACGATTCAAATTTCCGAATTATTTTAGCAAAGAAACTAAACTAATCTGAATGCATTAGTAATGAATTAATCCAAATTAATTTGGATTTATTCGTTACATTCGAATGGCCATGGACTAATCACAATTACACTAGTATTGTACAGTATATTAGGTTATATCATTCTGCTAGCTCTGCGCAGGGCACATTATGTAGCTGGTACCTGCGAGGTTGGTACTTAGGTGGGATGTGCTGTGTATTACACTAGTATTATTTACTGTATATTAGGTTATATACTTCTGCTAGCTCTGTGCATATTGTGTAGCTGGTACCTATGAGGTTGGTACTTATGTTGATTCAGATGGGTTACACCTAATATACAGTATATAATACTAGTCGAATACACAGCACATCCCACCTAACACATACCAAACTTCCGAATTTACTAATCGAATCCGAACCAAATACATCCAAATTTATTTGATTCCGAATGAATCCGAAACGAATACATTCAAATGTATCTGAATTTGAATCGATCAGAAAACGAAATTTAAAACAATCCAAATCGGTATGAAACAAACCTATTTAGAAATAAATACAAACTTACCTGTGAAATAAAAATAAAACCTAAGCTAGTTACAATATTACAATTTACTAACTACCTAGTTAAAATAAATAAAAAGCTTAGCTGTGAAATAATAATAAAACCTTAGCTTAAATTAAAAAAACCTGATTACTAAAAAATAAAAAAAACTAAGATTACTAAAAATAAAAAACCTAACATTACAAAAAAATTAAAACTACAATTACAAAAAATAATAAACACTAAAATCACAAACAAATAAAAAAACTACCTTTACAAAAAATAACAAATGAAAAAAAAAAAAAATCTATAATAAACTACCAATAGCCCTTAAAAGGGACTTTTGTAGGGCATTGCCCTAAAGTTAACAGCTCAGGTTTTTTTTATTTTGTGGGTTTTGGGGGGTGGGGGTTTGTAATGTTAGGGGATGTTTTTTTTGTTTTTTTTTGCAAAAGTGCTGTTAACTTTAGGGCAATGCCCTACAAAAGGCCCTTTTAAAGGGCTATTTGTAGTTTATTATAGATTATGGGTTTTTTATTTTGGGGTGGGTTTTTTTTAACAGGGTATTAGAATAGTAATATTTTTTATTATTTTAGATAATTTCGTTTGTTATATTTTGTAATGGGATTTTTTTATTTTTTGGGTGTTTCTTTTTTTTAGATTAGAGCTTTTTTATTTTTAATAGGCTGAAAAATAGCTGAATGCCCTTTTAAGGGCAATGCCCATACAAATGCCCTTTATGGGGCAATGGGTAGATTCATTTTTTTTATTTTGTGGGTTTGGGGTTTGGGGTGTGGGGGTTAGTAATGTTAGGGGGAAGTTTGTTTTATTTATTTTTTGCAAAAGAGCTGTTAACTTTAGGGCAATGCCCTAAAAAAGGCCCTTTTAAGGGCCATTGGTAGTTTACTATAAATTAGGGTTTTTTTATTTTGTGGTGTTTGTTTTTTTTTTTAAACCAGGCATTAGAATAGGAATAATGTTTATTATTTTGGATAAGTTTGTTTGTTATTTTTTGTAATGGTAGTTTTTTTGTTGTTGTAAATTTAGTGTGTATTATTTTTTGTAATTGTAGTTTTATTTTTTTTGTAATGTTAGGATTTTTTAGTTTAAGCTTAGGTTTTATTTTTATTTCACAGATAAGTTTGTATTTATTTTTAAATAGGTAGTTAGTTAATAATTGTAACTTTACTTTAGGTGTATTATATTTATGTTAACATTAGGGGATGTTAGGTTTAGGGGTTAATATAGTTTAATTTTGGTAATTGCGATGTGGGGGGGCAGCTGTTTAGAGGTTAATAGGTTTAGTTAGTGTCAGTGATGGGGGGCGGCAGTTTAGGGGTTATTAGGTTTACTTAGTGTTGGCGATGTGAGGGGGCTGCGGTTTAGGGGTTAATAGCTTTATTTAGTGTCGCAATGTCGGAGAATGACGGTTTAGAGGTTAATAGGTTTAGTTAGTGTTGGTGATGTGGGGGCGGCAGTTTAGGGGTTAATAGATTTAGTTAGTGTTGGCTATGTGGGGGGACAGCAGTTTAGGGGTTAATAGCTTTATTTAGTGTCAGCAATGTGGGTGATGGCGGTTTTTTAGATAATTTTGTTTCGGGAGTCGGCATATTCCTTATGTTAAGTAAAATCATTTTTCGGATCCATTCTTTATTTCGGATCCATTCTTTATTCATATTCATTATTTTATTGTAAACTTCAGAATAGAACAATGAATATGAATAAAGAATGGATCAGAAATAACAAACAGATCCGAACGAACGGATCTGAAAAACTTAACATAACTAATTTGCCGAAACAATTTTTTTTTAACTTAACTAAACTAATTTCCCAAAACACAATTATTTATTTAACTAATGAAAACTAAACTAAGCTAAACTAATTTTTAAGAGTTGCACATGTCTAATAAATATTAATATTAAAAAATATTAATAATAATTAAAAATTATATATATCTTCTATGGGTTATTTAGAATTTGTCAGTACATCTATAATAATTATTAATAATATTTAATATTTCCATAACGCACCTAAAGATAAATAATTCTCACCAGACACCGCATTAGACCTAAAGCAAGTAACTTTTAATATTAAATATGTATTTCTATATATATATATATCTGATAATGTTAATTTAAAATATATAACTAAACTTATATCTATACTTAAGTTATATAGGAATAGATATATAGATATACTGTGTGTGTATATATATATATATAAGAACAAAAACATGCACTCTCTGGTCTTTTTCAAATTCAATCTTTTACTGTGAAAAGTAGTGAGGTTTTGGGGACAAAGTATCCCCTTCCTCAGACACAGTGTATAACAATTGCAAACAACTTATAGTGCAAACACATCAGAACTCCACCCCCAATTAGGACCAAAAAACGCCAAATGATAGTCATGGAAACAACCCAGTCACATAAGAAACAAACAGTGTGCATATCATAATGCCAAAAATTGAGCATGGTTATATAAAAAAAAAAACAATTGTGACCTGTAAGAGTTAACCAAAACTGCAAAAATATAGAACATCAGTGTTGGAACAAATGTGATAATATAAAATGATCTTACAGAGATATACAAGTAGCAGAAATAGCATAGCGTGTCTGACTTAGACCACAGCATAAAGACAATCATTCCATATAAAGCTTAAAGGGACAGTCTACACCAGAATTTTTATTGTTTTAAAAGATAGATAATCCCTTTGTTACCCATTCCCCAGTTTTGCATAACCAACACAGTTATATTAGTATACTTTTAACCTCTGTGATTATCTTGTATCTAAGCCTCTGCAAACTGCCCCTTTATTTCAGTTCTTTTGACAGACTTGCAGTTTAGCCAATCAGTGCCTGCTCCCAGATAACTTCACGTGCACGAGTACAGTGTTATCTATATGAAATATGTGAACTAACACCCTCTAGTGGTGAAAAACTGTTAAAATGCATTCTGAAAAGAGGTGGCCTTCAAGGTCTAAGAAATTAGCATATGAACCTCCTAGGTTAAGCTTTCAACTAAGAATACCAAGAGAACTAAGCAAAATTGGTGATAAAAGTAAATTGGAAAATTGTTTAAAATTACATGCTCTATCTGAATCATGAAAGTTTATTTTGGCCTAGACTGTCCCTTTAAACAATATTTACAGAGCGGTGCCAAATGTCCTTACCCTATAAAAGCGATTTGTACCTGAATTAAGCCCAAACTGTGTGCCTCCGTTGATAAATGTCTATCCTAAGCAAAGGTTACTTACAGGGCCAAGACGTTATGCGCCATGACAGGAGTCCCACTAGCCTGCATTATGAGGTGAGTCACGTGACATCCAGACCCACTCTAACGCCGGTGTCTGTGTTGCTATGGTAAAACACTGTGGAGTGTCATAGTGAACTCTACTAAGTATAATGCCCAATCAAAAAAAAAAAAAATCAGGTAGGCGTGTCCAACCGACGATGTGCTGTCATAGCAAGACTTAGCCTCAGAACCTGTTAGGCATAGGAGAGAACGTAATAAGTTAATCATGTAGTCACAATATAATAATATAATGCTGATAATACTAATACTAGGCCAAGAAATCCCAGCACTCAAAAGAGAATGCACGTCACTTCAGGGCCACTACCACAGACCCCAGAACAACATCAAAACCGCACAGTGGAAGTGACAGCAAAAAAGTCTTTATTTAAATATTAATAGACAAACAGAACGGCAACGTTTCGGGATACTATCCCTTATTCATGGCATGAATAAGGGATAGTATCCCGAAACGTTGCCGTTCTGTTTGTCTATTGATATTTAAATAAATACTTTTTTGCCGTCACTTCCACTGTGCGGTTTTAATACTAATACTAGGACCAGGACCTGCTTTTACAAACCCCCTAACTCCACCTCTAAAACACCACCAAGAGTGTGTATATATATATATATATATATATATATATATATATATATATATATATATATATATATATATATATATATATATCTATATAGGGAGATGGTGCATAGTGGAATATAACACATAAAATGGGCATTGCATCTAGAGGGATAGAAACAGATAGTGGATACCTGGACCAAATGATCAAGCTATGGAAAAGGAGGAATATAATTTAGTAAAGGGGTGGACAGGACACTATGTAGCAAACACAAGGGGTTCAAATGAGCACAATAACTATACAGTAGATGCCTTAAAGATAATATTGACTATCTATTAATGCATCAAGGTGTATTGGGAACAGCAACCATTAAGATCCCTTGAGTAGAACAACTCCAATAATCTCATATAGGATGTGACAGATTATGGACCCTCATTGTCAAGGCAGAAGAACCTAGATATCATAAGAAGCAATGCCAGTCTATAACAGTATTCAGTCCATTCGGTTGTATTCAAACGATGGATCCATCTTGCTTCTATTTGCAGGAGTCTCTTGTTCCGATCACGCCCGCGTTTCAGAGGGGGAACATGATCTATCAAAACAAATCTTAGGTCATTTACTGTATGACCAGCCTCAAGGAAATGCCTTGCAACAGGCTGGTCACTCTTCTTATTTTTTATAGCATTCCTGAGGGCTGATCTATGGTCTTATTTGGGCATCATCAGAGGATTTGCCAACATAAAATCTCCCACAGCTACAGTTCAACAGATATACTACATGGGTTGTAGTGCAGGTAATGAAGTGTTGAATCATAAATCTCTTGTTGGTATGTGGATGGCCAAAGGTGGAACCAGGTACCATTGCACTACATGTTGTGCACCCCTTCACATCTAAAGCAACCATTTTTCTTCTTAAGTTGCAACCAATTTGCTTTGTTTTAGCAATGGGAGGGGTCCGTGATCATCAAGGAGTCTTTTAAATTCTTATTCCTTTTGTAGCCCACCCTGGGATGCTGCCATGTATCAAATAGGAGAGTAGAGTGGCTCCTGATGATGTGCCAATGCTGGTTAAGGCTCTTACCCAGATTACTGATGGTAGGGCTATACAATGTAGTAAATGTCAATCTTTGTGTATTGTCATTGTCTAACGCTGAAACAGTCATTGTAGAATTATCAAACATTTTTCTACTTTGATCAATGAGCCATGTGTTGTAACCCCGTTGTACAAATTTGCAAGCCATTTCAGATAGTTGGGACTGTCTCATTTCTGGTTCGCTGTTGTTTCTTGCCACACGCATCAGCTGGGCTTTAGGAATAGCCTTCAATAAAGAAGTTGGATAGTTACTAGTTGCATGCAATAGTGAGTTCCTGTCCGTTGGTTTACAGTAAAGGGATGTTCCCAATTGATTCTGTCCTTTCTTGAAAATCTTCAGATCCAGAAATTCAATCTCCCTCTCATCATAATTGAGTTTGAATTTGACCGGGTTATCCAAGGAGTTCATCTGATCGAACCAGATCTAAGATCTTCAGTTGTACCACTCTACACTATAAAGAGGTTGTCTATGTAGCGGCGATAAAACCTCACTTCAGGTTTTTCAAAGACACCCTTCACAGAGACCTCATACTTATCCATGAACAGATTGGCCAGAGAAGGGGCCACATTTGACCCCATGGCCGTCCTGGATATCTGTTGATAGAAGGAATTCTCAAAACGAAATTAGTTGAGCCGTAGGCTTAAATCCAGCAACTGTATGAGAAATTCTCTCAGGGGATCAATGTACGGATACCTGTCTAATGCCTCCATTACGCATAACTTACCACTTTCATGCGGTATGATGGTATACAAGCTGTTGACATCAACAGTTGCAAGGATACATGTATCTTCGTAAATCCGTCACTTCTTCAATTAGCTGAGATGAATCTCGTAAATAAGATTGTATGTTTCTGACCAGAGGTTGCAAAAAGTGGTCAACAAAAACTGCTAGTCTAGACGTGATTGAATTGCGAGCTGATACAATCAGTATCTGAGGGGGTTTCTCCATGTTCTTATGGATTTTCGGCAGCATGTAAAGTATGGGACAGGATGGAAAATACAACTTTAAGTACTTAGAAGTGTTATCATCAATCCATCCAGATGTGTATCCCATTGTTACCGCTTAATCAATGATACTCTTAAACTCTCCTGTGGGATTGCGCTTCAATAGCAAGTAGGTGGTTGAATCACTCAACTGCTGAAGTATCTCCTCTTGGTAGTAGGAATAGTCGAGAACTACCACTGCCCCTCCCTTGTCCGCTGTCCTTATAACGATGTCAGAGTCAGAGGACAAGGATATGACGGCTTGCTTCTCATCTTCAGAGAGGTTGTTGCGGTATTTCACCTGTTCCATACTCTTGATATCCTGAGAAACCAATCTCATGAAGGTCTTTATACTTGGATTCACGCTGTGTGGATTGAAAGAACGTTTGCATTTAAAAGGATGGCTTGATGACTGAGTATCTGTATCTTTAAAAATTTATTTTAATCTCAAAGATCTCTGGAATTTCTGGCAATCGATATATACATCAAATTTGTCAGTTCTGCGAATAGGGACAAAGCTTAAACCCTTATTAAGTAGGCTTTGTTCGGCAGAGATGAGGGGCCGGTGGCTGATGTTCACAACCAAATCCATCCCCAAGTTTGAGGTTTGTGTTACCTGGGTGGTAGCGGTGGCTTTCTCTCTCCATCCCCCTTTTCAGCCCCCCCTCCTATGAGAGCCCCCTTTCATTATTTTGAGATGTTCTACTCAAGGGACCTTAATGGTTGCTGTTCCCAATACACCTTGATGCATTAGTAGATAGTCACTATTATCTTTAAGGCCATCTACTGTATGGTTATTGTGCTTATTTGAACCCCTTGTGTTTGCAACATAGTGTCCTGTCCACCCCTTTACTAGATTATATTCCTCCTTTTCCTTAGCTTGGTCATTTGGTCCAGGTGAACACTATCTGTTTCTTTACCTCTAGATGCAATGCCCATTTTATGTGTTATATTCCACTAGGCACCATCTCCCTATATAGAGAGATATATATGCACACTCTTGGTGGTGTTTTAGAGGTGGAGTTAGGGGGTTTCTAACAGCAGGTCCCGGTGCTAGTATTATCGGCATTATATTATTATATTGTGACCACATGATTAACTAATTACGTTCTCTCCTATGTCTAACAGGTTCTGAGGCGAAGTCTTGCTCCCCAAGGCAGAACATGCCGTGATCTGAGATTCCATTGCAGAAAATGCAGCATGTCTGCAGAAAGAACAGGACACATGCAAGAACTGTTACAGCTTTATCTTTGCAGCGCTGCTCCACATCAGGCTGTTCTCTTGAAACAGAGCTTTGCTCTGGCAGCACTGTGTAAGTTCCACAGGAAAGTGCATATGCAATATTGGCTGGCTCTCAGATTGTTATCAAACCCGTCCCCTAACCTTTCCCAATCTACAAAGCTGTTATTTTCTGAATGTAAAACATTCTTATGAGCAATGCACCTTTTTTAGTACTACATTTCTATGTTAGACCAAGAGAAAAGGAAACAAATTTATTCAAGAGACATTTTACAATTTCTTTTTTTTTTTGTCTGCAACTGATTTGCAATCCGATTTTCAGCTGCTACAATATATTATAAAACTTTTAAAATTGCTTTATTCTCCAGTTAATCAAAACATTGCAACTGAACTGGTGCTTTGGTGTAACCGCCTAATGTAAAATGTTATTATATTAGACAATAACCTGCAAAAAAAATTTCACAAAAAAAAAATCTCATTGCACAAAAGGAAAAAAAGTTCTGCCTCTGGGGTCTTGCTATGACAGCACATCGCCGGTTGGACACCCCAACCTGATTTGCTTTTTGTGATTGGGCATTATACTTAGTAGAGTTCACTATGACACTCCACGGTGCATTACAATAGCAACACAGACGCCGGCGTTGGAGTGGGTCTCGATGTCACGTGACTCACCTCATCAAGCAGGCTAGTGGGACTCCTGTCATGGCGCATAGCGTCTTGGCCCTGTAAGTAACCTTTGCTTAGGATACACATTTATCAACGGAGGCACACAGTTTGGGCTTAAGTCAGGTACAAATCGCTTTTATAGGGTAATGACATTTGGCACCGCTCTGTAATTATTGTTTAAGCTTTATATGGCAGGATTGTCTTTATGCTGTGGTCTAAGTCAGACACGCTATGCTATTTCTGCTACTTATATATCTCTGTAAGATTATTTTATATTTCTGTAAGATCATTTTATATTATCACATTTGTTCCAATACCGATGTTCTATATTTTTGCAGTTCTGGTTAACTCTTGCAGGTCACAATTGTTTGTTTATTTATAACCATGCTCAGACTGATTTTTGGCATTACGATATACACACTGTTTGTTTATTATGTGACTGGGTTGTTACCATGACTACCATTTGGCGTTTTTTTGGTCCTAATTGGGGGTGGGGTTCTGATGTGTTTGCACTATAAGTTGTTTGCAATTGTTATACACTTTGTCTGAGGAAGGGGATACTTTGTCCCCAAAATGTCACTACTTTTCACAGTAAAAGATTGAATTTGAAAAAGACCAGAGAGTGCATGTTTTTGCTATACTTATTCTATATTGGCACCCTGGCAGTTGCTATATTAAGTGAGAGTGCTCTCCTTTGAATTTATATATATATATATATATACCGTATATATATATGTCAAAAGAACTGAAATAAGGGGGCAGTCAGCAGAAGCTTAAATACAAGGTAATTACAGAGGTAAAATGTGAATTATTATAACTGTGTTGGTTATGCAAAACTAGGGAATGGGTAATAAAGGGATGATCTTTCTTTTTAAACAACAATAATTCTGGTGTTGACTGTCCCTTTAATATTTCACATTCCAATGTTCTTCACATAGAGGAAAATGCTATTTTTATTGTAAATACTTTTTTTATATATATATATATATATATATATATATATATATATATATATATATATATATATATATATATATATAAAAATATATATATATATATATATATATATATATATATAAAGTATTTACAATAAAAATAGCATTTTCCTCTATGTGAAGAATATTGGAATGTGAAATATTAAAGGGACAGTCAACACCAGAATTATTGTTGTTTAAAAAGAAAGATCATCCCTTTATTAGCCATTCCCTAGTTTTGCATAACCAACACAGTTATAATAATACACATTTTACCTCTGTAATTACCTTGTATTTAAGCTTCTGCTGACTGCCCCCTTATTTCAGTTCTTTTGACAGACTTGCATTTTTCAAGGTCTAAGAAATTAGCATATAAACCTCCTAGTTTTAGCTTTCAACTATGAATACCAAGAGAACAAAGCAAAATTGGGGATAAAAGTAAATTGGGAAGTTGTTTAAAATTACATGCCCTATTTAAATCATGAAAGCTTTTTTTGGACTTGACTGTCCCTTTAATAACTCCTGTTGGTTTATCGTGTGCTGGATTTTGCCCGCATGCAAAAGTTTTACTTTCAACTTGTAATATGTGCACCAACCTGCGTGGACAAAATGATTACTTCTGGCAATCTTTGCACTTGAGCGTGAGCCCTAATTAGTGCACTACTTGTAACTAGCCCATTGTGTTTAAGTGGATAGCAAGGACAATACTGTGCATTGGTGCATTTCAATAGAAATATTTATTGCATTATTCTTCCATTAGCAAAAACACCAAACCTTTTTAGAGAGTTAGTGGTGACACAAAGTAAATCTTATCTGATGCAATGTATAACACCTCCAGAGAAGGTGTATTTTTTGAATGCTGGTGCCCTCACAGCATAAGTAAGTATGCTACTGGAAAACAGTAAACACTTTTACTAGAAACATTTTTGCTAAGGTTTATATATTGTAATGATATTTTGTACCTATGCACTATTTAGTTTTGACTTTTAGTGCAACACCTATGCACTATTTAGTTTTGACTTTTCTATTCCTTTGCATGGCGGCTCCCAGGGCCTTCAGTAGATGACCTTCTCCTTTAATGTAGACCCTTGGGGATCAATTTATGAAGTAGCGGATGCTGCTTCCAACCCACTCCGCTTCAGGTCCACCTGAAGCGGAAGTTAAGAAACAGACCGCTGCTCCTTAACTCGTCTGCCACCTCTGGGGTGGCGGACAGCAATCAGCCCGATCGGATATGATCGGGTTGATTGACACCCTCTGCTAGCGGCTGATTGGCCACGAATCTGTAGGGGGCTGAATTGCACCAGCAGTTCACCAGAACTGCTGGTGCAATGATAAATGCCGACAGTGTATGCTGTCGGCATTTATCGATGTGCGGCGGGCATGATACAATTCAGCGTATCATGTCCATCCGCACCTTAATAAATTGACCCCTTGGAGTAGTTACGCTAAGCCTCATTTTAGCGTGACCGGGACTCTATGAATTAGTGGACTCGGTTAACTTTGCTCTTCAGCACACTAGAGGTAAGTATTTAACCCCTTAAAGGTAATTTAAAGAAAACTAAATACTGACAAATTTCTGCATTTTTCTTTCTCCCTTTAAATTTTGTTGGTGCATTCGTTCGGACTTTGTTTTTTTAACATGAAAGAACACCATTTTTTCATTACAAAATTAATTTACATCTCTAGTATCAAATAAGTAAATTAATTTTATTTTAATTACATACAGCATCTATCAAAGGGAGAGAAGAATGTCCTCCCACATTTGACATAGGGTGCTGCTCCACCACAAATATATTTGAAATGTTTGTGATGAGTGGGTTATTGTAGGGAAGGAACTGGAAAAAGCTTTGCAATGTGCTTTGTGCTGAAACAGTGGGTTAGAGTGCAATATAATCGTCTAGATTCAGAATATCTTTAAAAATGATTGATGAAAATTTTTTGTCACAGGGAGGTTTGTAGTGCTGAGAACGTATTATCAGCCATTCTAATTAATGGTAGAGGCTAGCTGGGGTTAGGGTTAAGTGTAATACAGAGTTCAGGTCAGCCATTTTAATATCTAACATTAAAAGGCTTCAGGATTGTTACTTTTATGGCTAATTTATGAAACATGGATAAAAGGGACGTGAAAGGCACAGTTCATGGGTCTGAAAGACCATGCAATTTTAACAGAGTTTTCAATTTATGTCTAATATCAAATTTACTTTGCTCTCTAGGTATCTTTCATTTAAAACCATACATAGGAAGGCTCGGCAGTAGCAATGCACTACTAGAAATTGCAGTGGTGGGGATGAGATCAGCACATGAGTGTCCAGGACAGTGTGCATAGGGTTAAAGTGCTGTATAAGGATCAGGAAAAGGGAAGTTATGGTTAAAGTGTGGTAGGAGAATTATGACAGAATAGTTCATGTGTTTTATAGTGGGGAAGGTCGTGTTTAGGTTTATTTCTTGTGGGATAGATTAGATTATCTGAAATTAAGGATAAATTGCACTGGGTTAAATCAATACAGACAAGTTAGGGTTAAAGTATGTCTCTTTAATTGGCTATAACACATGTAACTATTTAATGTAGGTACCTCTGTTAAAGGAAACTTCCTGTAAGCTGCATGTAGGGATCATGTTAGGTGTATTTACTTAAATAAAAATACTATATATTTAAGTATATATATATGCTTAAAAACACAATATTCAGCCATATTAGAGGAAAAAAAGTATGCAAAATTAATAATTAAACTCAAATACAAAAGTATTTTTTACTATACTTGTATTTTCTGGAAATAACATTTTGTGCTTAATGTCCTTTGAATACATTTTGAACCTGTTGTAAGGGTCAATTTATCAAACCCTTTCGGCAGGCTTTGCCTGCCTATGACTGCAGATTCTCACAAGAGAAACTGTAGTCCAAATTTAACAAGCAGTAGTCATTAGACTGCTACTTCCTTAACCTTTCACCACCTCTTAGGTGGCGAATTTCAATCTCCCTGGTCTCGTCCGACCGGGGAGATTGACAGCTCCTGCCTGCGCGTGATTGGCTGTGCACGTGCAGGGGGCAGGATTGCACGTGAGTGCAAAATAGCACTTGTGTGCAATGCTGAATTCCGGCAAAGGAATTCAGCCCACCAGAGTTAAGCTGCCCGTGCACAGCCAATCACGCACGTGCAGGAGCTGTCAATCTCCCCGGTTGGACGAGACCGGGGAGATTAATATTCACCACCTAAGAGGTGTTGAAAGGTTAGGGGAGCAGCGGTCATTAGATTTGTTAAATACGGACTACAGGTTCTCTTGTGAGAACCTGCAAGTCGTAGGTGGGCGAAGCCTGCCGAAGGCTTTAGTGGATCTATTATGACTCAATGTTAAATATCTGAAGTTAAGGGTTAAATTCCAAGACGCAAATAAGGTTGTCAAGGGGCCTTCTTGTAATAGCAAGAAATCACATAGAACAACCTACACTATACATTACCACCCGACTATCAAAGAAAGTAAAATAAATCCTTCAGCACCGAGTTGGTCGGGGTTATTAGAACAATAATCATATAACTATGTTTTAACAGGAATTATTTGAAAGGTAAAATAGTAATGGTCCAAAATAGATTGATTATTTAATTTAATAATATGAATTGTATTGCAAGTTTACTGCCACTTAAAAAAACTCCTGTCAAAAAATATTGTATTGCTGATTAGGAGACGTTTGTCTTCCTGTTCAAAGTGATTTCAATTCATTAGAATTGGTAAATTATAAAATATCTTAGTCTAGTTAAAGACACAAATAACAAAGAAATACATTTGAGAAGCACAGTCTCACTTGCTCTTCATGCAGATTCATAAGGATTTTCACAGACCTTTACGGAAAACAAAAGATATACCACCAAAGTAAAATGATACATGCTGGCTAATTAATGTTATATTAATGAAGATTGCGTAATATGTTTTTCCCTCCACTTAACATTGATAAAGATTTATAACATATATGTTTAAACGCCCAAACACATATTAAAATGATTAATTAACTTTGTTATCACCATATTTAATTTGGGTACAGGTTTTTTAAAACCCCCATCATGGCTTGTGGGCAAGTGCTTAGATCACAACAAAGCTCTGATGTAAGCATTTGCTGGAAAAATTAAATCATGCCATTGTCCATGCGATCGCGTGATTTCAAGACTGGTATCGGATTATGGGGGACTGCTTACGCTGATAGGCACACACCCCAGTCCAATTTTTTATTAGCTAAAATGGAGAAGTCTTCAGTAGGCTATATAAGGTAGGAAGTTCTGTGTCGTTATAACGACGTTAAAGCCCAACGCTGTTGTGATGACATGGAACGTTCTAACGGCATGAAGGGTTTTATTTAAAGATATGATTTAAGCCATTGTTTCCCAGATTTTAATAATATCTTAACTAGAGCACAGGTGAAATTATTAGCTGATGGTTGATAGCAGCTTAGTAACGGTGGTTGGAAACAAAAGAGAGACAGGGGTGCACACTTCTCTAAACCTAATATGTTAATAAAACCAGATAATTTATTGAACATAGACAAATGAACACTCACACTTCATAACCTCAACACATGAGGTATAGATAAAACACACAAAGCAAGGCACGGTAAAGTAGCTCACGGGTCCGTGGTGTAGTCCCCAAGATGTATTCAATGAGGGTGGTTACCTGTCTTCTAGTTAACAGGTAACCCATTATAGGTACTTAAGGACTGGAGTTTAGAAACACTGATTTAAGCAATATTTTTACTTTTTAATAATCCATTAATATATTATATTCCTTAGCATGTGAACCAAAAATTCACAAAAACATTGAAAAAATTTCACACAAACAGTCAAAATATGTCACCTGGAATATACAAAGGAGGAGAGGAGCAGCTGGTGTAGCTGAAGTATTTAGACCCAATTAGTATGAAAACAGGAAATTAGCTTTTTATTTTTATTTCTTAACCCAAATAAATAAAAGGTGTACAGAAAGCCAAGACATACTGTTTGGAAAAGGGTTTTCAAGAGGACACAGGTCTTAAATAGATAAGAAATATAGAGGCCCATTTATCAAGCTCCGAATGGTCTAAAGGCCGCTGCTCCATAACCCTGTCCGCCTGCTCTGATGAGGTGGACAGGAATCGCCACAATTCAACCCGATCAAGTATGATTGGGTTGATTGACACCTCCATGCTGGCTGGCCATTGGCCGCGAGTCTGCAGGGGGCGGCGTTGCATCAGCAGCTTTTGTGAGCTGCTGGTGCAATGCTGAATACGGAGAGCGTATTGCTCTCCGCATTCAGCGAGGTCTTGCGGATCAGGTCCACAAGACCTTTGATAAATTGGCCTCATACTGTGAAATTGTCTAGTATATACAGTATATATATATATATATATATATATATATATATTATTTTTTATTTATTTATTTTTTTTAGATGGATCAGGAAATTGAACATAGAAACATAGATTTTGATGGCAGATAAGAACATAGGCCCAACAAGTTTGCTCATATAAGTTTAATTAGTTTGTGGGATAGCCTTATGCTTTACCCAGGTATACTTGAAGCACCATGCAGTGTTTGTCTTTACCACCTATAATATAAGTTTATTCCATGAATCAACCACCCTTTCTGTGAAGAAATTACTCCTGAAGCTGATACCTTTCAATTTAAAATCATGACCCTTTACTCTAGTGTATGTTAAAAATAATTATATCCTCAGATTTAGTAACCCACTTAATATACGTGAATGTTTCTATCATATCACTTCTCTCTCTTCTCTCTTCTAAGTTATACATATTTAGGTCAAGTCTTTCTTTGTGAATTTTATTTTTTTTGACCATGTAACATTTTAGTAGCCCTTTTTTTAAACAGATTCTAGCTTATTAATATTTTTCTGGAGATATAGGGCTCCATTTATGAAGTTGTGTATGCAGCTTCAGAGGCCCTTTGCTGCAGGCCCTTATGAATGAGCCTGCAGCCAATAGATAAGAAGCAGCGGGCATCAGACCAGTGCTTCAGAACCTTTATGCCAGCTCTTAGCTGGTGGATTAAAATCACTTCAGACACATTTGCTTGGTGTGATTAACAACCCCTACTCTCGTGCCATTGGGCTATCTTGAACAGGGGGCGGCATTGCACAAGCTGATGCTTATACCGGGTGGACAATTTTGCAGAAGCAAACCCTGTCTATCTAGACTTTATTAAATCAGCTCCATGGAATGTACTCAATACTCAAGATGAAGCCTATCTAGTAATCTGTAAAATGACATTATGGCAGGTCCCGAGGTACAGTAAGGACCGAGCTACACTTAACAGGCATTGGGTCTTAGATCTTGTTAGAGGTCATGCTACTGTGGCTGCAAGTACTGGTGGGTGCACTATTCTTGAAGGGTGTGAGTCTGTGATGATTGGGGCCACACTAAGAAGCCTTCGGCTTAACACGGCCAGCATTGCTGTGTGTGCTGGTTACTTTTGCAATTTATGGAACTGTCTGTGCATTCCCTATCAGAAGTAACCTCTGCTGTAACTTTGTTGCCAAATCTGAATAGGAAGTGCTAGAAAGTAATCTCTGTCTCCCATTCAGTGCTTGGGGTACTTAAGTATCTTGTTCCTGGTGTGTTCTTTTGTTACTTGTCATATCCCTATCTGCATTGTTGCCTAATGCCTGAATATTCATCCTTTCGAATTGTAGCTTTTCAAATTGTATAGGTTTTTTTCTTCTCTTGTTCTGATGTACAGCTTTTGAAGGATAACCTGGTGCTGACCTTTTGTTTATTTTTGGAATACTCTCCTGATTTGCCTATCATACATGTATACTCAATAAGTCATCTAGAAAATTCTACTGCTTGTCTCCACTTGGTTCCTGTAGCACATCTTCAGCTTCTGTGATTCCAGTCTACATCTCTGGTAATTTTTTTATTACCTTTTACATTAGGACCCTACTATCTGACAACTTAATATTGCGTGAAATCAGTAGAGAAACTTTAGAAGACCTGTTTTTTTTCTAGTTTTTTTTTAAATGGTTTATTACCATTTTAAATAAATATTCTAAGAGATTGAAATAGACATATTAGAGATTATACTTACAATTAAAAATAAGTTGCAAATGAAAGAAAGAAAGCAGCATGTGATTTGAGCTGTATCTTTTACCCCACACAGATAATGCGTATAAACAGTTCTGCTACTGAGTCACAGCTATAATCAAACTTGGCCAGGAATTGTATTTACACAAGACAGAATGTTAGTTAACACTCAACTTCTAATAATATTCAATATAATGCATCATGCTAAGCTACAATGGTAAGAAACAGAAAATAACATAACTAAATTGTTCCAAAAAATATAGCAAAAATAACAAATAATACATTTTAGGAAAACAATTACATTTCCACTTTTAACTCAAAGGCAAAAGCTGTTTTTTTTCTGACGTTGATTATACTTTCTGAATAATATATATATAGTGTAACAAAAAATGTGCAGTTTTCTGAAGTTAAGTTATGGTGGAATAGTGGTGTACAATGTACAGTTCATTACTTTGTTTCTAGTAGAGGGTACACTTCAAAACCCGTTGTCGTGAGTGAGCTCGTCTCAGGTGCAGTAATAAAGAGGTCCAGATCAGATATTTATCAAACAAGGGCTCACCTCAGGAGAGGTAATCTTTATTACACTGTTGCAACAGTGTCCCAGAACAAAAAACAGCAACGCAAGACTAACACATTTTCATATCCATGCATTTTTATACTATTACAGTAACTTACAAAGCAGAGAGCTAATTGGCTGATATTGATTGGCCAATAAATCTCACATGATTAGTGGCTACTAGGAAAGGAAGAAAAAAAAACAGGTCCTCTATATTAAAATTTGGGAGATATGTTTTCTTGGAATGTGACCAGAGGCTAGCTGGCTAATTGGATTGAGAAGTTGATACTGTACAGAGAAGCCTTGGATTTTACCTTGAGTTTCAGATATTTAAAAAAACAATGTATGGGGGCGGAGCCAACTGCAGAGCTGGTAGGACGTGTTCTTGTGCAGCTCCCGGGCCCAAGATCCTAATTTAGAGGTCTATTCATGCTCTACAGCAACCTTATTATAACTAGCATATATGTGATTAGACCTAAGAACTGGTATTTATTGATATGAACCTTTGGGGATCCGGAGAGCCTGCACCAGTCCGCCGCCACTGCCTTACACTACAGAGCTGGGAGAGAAAGCCGCCATCTTGGGGACGCTACATGCTATCTGCAGGCCTCTAGCCATTTAATCAAATTGAAGTAGGCTGTAAACCACAACATGAAGACTTCACTCTATATCCTGGAGGAGATGAGCCGCCTGCTTGAAAGCCATCATGCCAGTTTAGCTGACAGGCTATACGCAGCCCCCAGCAGAAATAACGTCTGTCAGTCCCAACAGCAACCCGGCCTCGCTGAGCCTATGTTGTGTGAACGGTTTGGGGGTGGTGCTGTAGGGCCCCAGCTCTTACCCCCTGCCTGTAGTATACTTAAAGAAGGTCGGGATGCTGGCATTATGAGGGAGGCCACCTGCTTTAGTATCCCAACTAGCCGACCCATACAACAAGGCGGAATGCACCAGGAAGGAGAGCTCTTGCTAGACATACCCGCGGGCAAGGCTAGCTTCGAAGCAGCAGTAGCACAGCAGGATGCCAAGCCGACTCGGCTAAACCTTGTGCACAGCAAGAGAACAGTGACTCGGCAGACCTTTCCCTTAGATCCTTCTCCCGAAATATCCTATGCTCGTGACTTTTGTGGTGGCCCGGGAGTAGATTCAGAATCTGCGTCACAGTCTGACATGCAGGCACTCTATTCAAATACCCGGGTGGGAACCCTAGGTGAGCCCATGTACGACAATAGCAATGTGAACCTCTTCTACTCACCTACACCACCTCTTTGCCCTAAAACTGACCCGATGGCCGACATCACAGTAACGCCTGCCTATGCAACTTACTTTACCCCGCACTTTGGCCTGGCTCTGCTCCAAGCACACTATTTTCTGGGGACACCTCCAGGACTAACACTACGCAATGAGATTCCCCACACCGCTGCTCAAATCTTGATACGCAAAAAAAAAGAGGGGTCGGCTAAAAACATTGAGACTCTAATCAGCCAGGTACTTGGGACAAGTCTCAGGTGTACTGCTGGACACTTACTATGGTTGCTTTGTAGACTGGCCGCTACCGGCTATTCTCTCCATTTGATAATAATATTGTACAAAGGTTTAAATTTCTTATCTGTGCATACACAGTCTGTATTACATTTCTGCTAACTAGAACATCAGGCTATAATTCCCATATATCTGAGCACATATTATGTTATAATACAGCAATATATATAGAAGTGAAACCACTGTTAGACCTGTATAAAAACTCCTGTCATATTTGTACCTTTACCAAGGTTGATGCCCTTGTTTGCTATATTTATGTTACAACTGCTACAATTTTTACAACATTCTTGCTTGAGGGGTTAAAAGAGTTTTAGGGGAGTACTTGTTTCTAAAGGGTTAGACAATTATATTTACCATGCCTTGTTTATATATACCTTGGTTTTATACAAGGGCTGTCAGCCAGGATCCAGCTGCCCGCCTATAGATTTAATACATCTATGTACATTTATACTCCTTCGCACACCCTATATAGCTAATCGATACTGAGGTAAAGAAGTCCAAACCATTAGATGAGAAATACTAGTGCTCCCCATTACATACCTCAATCCTCTCAGATGGCTTCAAACTTTTGCCCATCATTAGAACTTACATATTGTTACATGTAGCCTTTTATTTATGCATTTCGCATGTATGCCTATGCGGGCTGGTCCTGCGTGGCACTTGATGTGAATTGTAATTTTGATATGAATCCAGTAGTTTCTATGTTTTTATGAATGCATACATGTATGTACTACCCTGCAATACTGAAGCCAGTCTACTCAATACATTCAGCACCTGTTGTCTATTATATGTGTTCGCCTACCCTCCTTTTTATTCGCAACAAACCTCTAAGTCCGTCAGTTATTTATTCCCTTCATCTCACTATCATTACCACCTCCTCCCCCCCCACCACCATAAAGAACCTCCTTTTACAGGAGAGCTACCTACGCGGCTTATCTTTCCTATGCCGCATCTTCTTCATAGTTCTTTCTCAATAGCACCATATGTCTTTACTCCATAATAACCCTTATTGTTTCGCACCCTAACTATCTTCTTTAACTCAGTTAAAAAAAATATTCTAATTAGACATATATCCAAAAGAGACTAGTCTTACCATCCTATTTCCTCTAGACATCATTTTAGAAGACAGGAGCCCAAAGGTGGCTTATTTTATTAAGAGAGGAAAATACTATAAAGCAGAAAACGAGGTTTCAGTTTTACCTGTTACATATAAATATAGAGAGATTACTTTGGGTTTTCTCATGAACAGTTTTTACCTATATGTGACCACAGAATAGTTTTGAATTCCAAAATATTGTCATGGTTTGAAAGAATGTTTCTGAATGTTTATGTAACATGTTTATTTGATGTTGTTTTGTCAATAACCTCAATAAAAAACTTATTTAAAAAAAAAAAAAAAAAAACAATGTATGGGAGAAGCCATAACTTTAAGATGTACTGATATAAACTTTTTAGGCTAAAAGTAAGTTGTTAAAGATACATCACTTATTAGGTCAGGAGTGAATTGCTGGAAAATACAGAAGTAATATATCTGCAGTTTCAGAGAAGAGTTCAGTAAAAGAAAAGGAAAAGTTTGGTTAAACATATAAAATAATGAAAATAGAATAAGCAGCTCATAACACCGTCATCATAAGTAAAACAATTTAAAACCCTACAGAAGATGGCTAGCTACATGCACAGTAGGTCAACATAAACAACCATATTGTCTCTTGTTGAGAAAATGTCAGACTGATACAAAATGATCACTGAAATTATTTACACACAACTACTGCAGTTATAAGACAAATGGTCGTAAAAGCTTCACTTAGGGCCCCTTTGTTCAGAAACAGCAGTTTATGACTTTTAAATTGTTGTTTGGCAATTACAAGACCTAATTGCAGTTACGAACCACACTTCTGATCTCTCCCAAACACCTATCTCCCCACTATAAATGGTCACCACCAACTTAGGTACTGGCAGACTGTCCGCCAATATTCAGTTTATGGCTTTTTTTAAAATATATCTATATATTAATTTATTTCTGTAGTGAAGGGATCCCTCCTCACACTCCCACCGACCTGATACCCCACCAACAGCTCCATAACCCTCTCACCTCTCACTGCCCACTGGCAAATTTGTTACTGTCAGCCAGTCTTTCAGTTTGTTTAATTGTTATTTTTATTTTATTTTCTGTATTGTAGCGGCCCCCCTTCAATATCACCTTTTTTCTGTAGAAAGTGTAAAGATCCATCTCTCCCTCTTCCCGGCCTCACATTTTTGGTGTAGTGTAGAGAGCCTCATCCATCCCCTCCTCTAATGTACTGATCCACCCACCTCCCTCCTTCCCTCACACTCCTTCCACCCCAGTACTAACAATGTTCATTACAGAGAGTGACACAGGCAGTGTCACTCTCTGTAACAATCAGCAATCTGCCTTCATATGGTAAGGGAGCACAGGGACTGCAGCATGCGCCTCTATGTTAGACATAGGTACTACATCAACACAGTATGCTGGGCATAGTACTGTGTGACATATTACCTTTATCCAGATGGCTCATGGTGTTAAACATGTTAAAACTGCTCAATTATAGCACCATATACATCATTACAAGAGTAGTGCCTAACTATAAAAGTGGTGAGTTAACCTTGGTTACTAACTATCGCCCAATATAATTTCTCCCAGTATTGTCAAAAATCTTAGAAAAATGCATCCATACACTACGTGAGTATTACCAACAATCTAACTATCTGACCCCTGTTCCATCAGGTTTTAACTCCGCTACAACTGCCCTCCTAAAAGGTTGCAAAGACATCCAAACTGGCATGGAATAAGGAGACCTAACTGGAGCTATTTTCCTTGATTTTGCAAAGGCCTTTGACACAGTAGACCATGACATACTACTTCTCAAACTAAAAAACTCAGGTATTGGTGATCGTTCGCTAACCTGGTTTCGATCATATGTATTGGATCAATCACAATATGTCTCCATTTCTGACAGCGACTCCCTCCCTCTCCCAGTCACGTGTGGTGTTCCCCAAGGTTCCATACTCGGCCCCCTACTATTCACATTATTTATAAATGATCTGCCAAATGTCTGCAAATCCTCAACTGTACACATGTACGCAGATGACATGGTAATCTATGCAAACAAATCCGATCTGCCACAGCTTGCTCAAAAACCAGTGCACAGAGGTAGAAAAGTGGATCTCAAAAAAGCAATCTCTTCCTACACACTGACAAAACTGTCACAATGATCTTTGGAACGTTACTTAAATTACACAAACTACAAAATTCCCATCTACTCATCAAAACAAAATCAAATTGCACACTGACCGCAGTCTGCTCTTTCAAATGCTTGAATATGTTGTTAGACCCCAAACTATGTTTTGGTCTCCATGTAGAAAAACTTCTAAACTCTATCCAAAACTAGGTGCCCTGTACAGAAACAAATCCTGCCTCAGCCCTACAGTAAAGGAAAAGATTGTACATCAAATGCTGATGCCAATCATGGATTATGGGGATGTAGTATATGCCCCTGCACGGCAAACTCACCTAAATAAACTTAATACACTGTATAACTTGTTCTGTAGCTTTGTGCTACAATGTAACTACAGAACCCACCATTGTGACATGCTAAAATAACTAAACTGGATGTCACTGGAATCCAGACGCACCCTCCATCTTTCCAGCCTTGTGTTTAAGAGCTTTTCTGGGAAGCTCCCACCCTACCTGAGCAGAATGCTCTATCTAGCTGTTCCCACATCCAATAACCTCTGATCCAGTACCAGCACATTATTTAGTCTACCTCCATACAATAAAAAAAAACAGCTCGATCCTCTTTTTCCTACAGAGCACCACAATTATGGAACGACCTCCCACACACTTTAAAACCTTCCCCAAGCCTAAAATCCTTTAAGAGATCCCTCTTTGCATATCTCAAAACAGAATCCACCTGTCATGGTTGATTATATATCTCCTACCTGTTCTATGTTAAATTTTGCATATAGTATGTATTAATATTGTTTTTGTATTTTATTGTACCCTATTGTATCAATGCAATATTTTGTGGACCCAGGACATACTTGAAAACGAGAGAAATCTCAATGTATCCTTCCTGGTAAAATATTTTATAAATAAATAAATAATTATTAGACTATTTATCATGAAAATTAAAGATGTGTTACTGAAGTATATATACAGTATATCTGTAATCCGACCCTTCAGACTATTTATCAACTCCACCGTGGAAAGCAAGACATCTCCGTAAAGCTGCTAATACTATTGTGCATCACTACAATAATTCAATGTGAGAATGCCAAACTACTTGTACTTTAAAGCTTCCAGAGCAATCATAGGCGAACAACAAGTGAACTAAAATAAATATGTTGGCTAATGGTAAAACAGCAGGAAAATGTCAAACTCATTATGTATAACATTGGACCATAATATCTAGAGGATAGTAATTCACTGTTCATACACCTTTTAGAGACATTGGGCTCCTTTTATTAACCATTGAGTGGGCATGATTCAATACAATGAATTATGTCTGCCAGACATTACATATGTGCAGCAATTTTTTTTCCGTTTTGGACAAATATTTTATTCTATATATTCAGGGAAATTTGTTCCCCCCCCAAAAAAGTTCACCTGTAGCTGCAAAATTTACCTTAATGTGCTCTGGAGAGCATGCTAAGGCAAGTGTTTACAGATTCTCGTCAGTTTTTTTTTGTTTTCTTTATTGTTGTTGGTGCATTCATTTGAATATTTGTTTTGTTAAAACAAAACAAAAATCTGATTTTCACAATGAATGTGCATTCATCCGAAAACAAATGCACATCTCTACCGAACATTGCTGCAAGGAAAAAAAAAAGGAGATATCATGTTTTAAATAAACACAAATGTTGGTAAGACATTATAAGATTCAAATAATTTCATGCTTTTAAAATTATGACCATTTCTGTTATACAAGCTCAGTGTGCTTAGAGGAATGTGGCTGCACCTCACTGACGAGGCCCATAGGAGGCCGAAACGATCGTCTGGGGTTGTCATGTTCCTTGTTCAGAGGAGAATTGCCTGGTATTTCGGGGCTGGACTGACCTTACTTGGCGGGATCAGACTGATATATTTCAGGAAAGTTTTCTTCTGTGAAAAGCACACTGGTCTAAAAGAGGCTGCTTCCGGGTGGTAAATCGCCATAGAACAAGCCACTGAGCTGTTGTTCGTTCCTGGTAGAGCGCTTCTCTCTTTGTATGCAAATTATTATGACCCTGGGGAAGTCTCCCTATGGGTGATGGGGGAAACCAGACGTGGACTCCTTGCTCAGTGTGCTTAGAGGAATGTGGCTGCACCTCACTGACGAGGCCCATAGGAGGCCGAAACGATCGTCTGGGGTTGTCATGTTCCTTGTTCAGAGGAGAATTGCCTGGTATTTCGGGGCTGGACTGACCTTACTTGGCGGGATCAGACTGATATATTTCAGGAAAGTTTTCTTCTGTGAAAAGCACACTGGTCTAAAAGAGGCTGCTTCCGGGTGGTAAATCGCCATAGAACAAGCCACTGAGCTGTTGTTCGTTCCTGGTAGAGCGCTTCTCTCTTTGTATGCAAATTATTATGACCCTGGGCAAGTCTCCCTATGGGTGATGGGGGAAACCAGACGTGGACTCCTTGCTCAGTGTGCTTAGAGGAATGTGGCTGCACCTCACTGACGAGGCCCATAGGAGGCCGAAACGATCGTCTGGGGTTGTCATGTTCCTTGTTCAGAGGAGAATTGCCTGGTATTTCGGGGCTGGACTGACCTTACTTGGCGGGATCAGACTGATATATTTCAGGAAAGTTTTCTTCTGTGAAAAGCACACTGGTCTAAAAGAGGCTGCTTCCGGGTGGTAAATCGCCATAGAACAAGCCACTGAGCTGTTGTTCGTTCCTGGTAGAGCGCTTCTCTCTTTGTATGCAAATTATTATGACCCTGGGGAAGTCTCCCTATGGGTGATGGGGGAAACCAGACGTGGACTCCTTGCTCAGTGTGCTTAGAGGAATGTGGCTGCACCTCACTGACGAGGCCCATAGGAGGCCGAAACGATCGTCTGGGGTTGTCATGTTCCTTGTTCAGAGGAGAATTGCCTGGTATTTCGGGGCTGGACTGACCTTACTTGGCGGGATCAGACTGATATATTTCAGGAAAGTTTTCTTCTGTGAAAAGCACACTGGTCTAAAAGAGGCTGCTTCCGGGTGGTAAATCGCCATAGAACAAGCCACTGAGCTGTTGTTCGTTCCTGGTAGAGCGCTTCTCTCTTTGTATGCAAATTATTATGACCCTGGGGAAGTCTCCCTATGGGTGATGGGGGAAACCAGACGTGGACTCCTTGCTCAGTGTGCTTAGAGGAATGTGGCTGCACCTCACTGACGAGGCCCATAGGAGGCCGAAACGATCGTCTGGGGTTGTCATGTTCCTTGTTCAGAGGAGAATTGCCTGGTATTTCGGGGCTGGACTGACCTTACTTGGCGGGATCAGACTGATATATTTCAGGAAAGTTTTCTTCTGTGAAAAGCACACTGGTCTAAAAGAGGCTGCTTCCGGGTGGTAAATCGCCATAGAACAAGCCACTGAGCTGTTGTTCGTTCCTGGTAGAGCGCTTCTCTCTTTGTATGCAAATACAAGCAAAAATACCCACATTTCCAAATAGAACTTGGGAAACAAAAATAAATTAAAAATAAAAATAAAAAGTTTACTATCCACAAAACATCTGCTTGTGCAATAAGTCAAGAAAAACATATATAGATCAACATACACCCTTATCAGTCTCATGTAAACAGTGCCATTTTGAGCTCGTTTTAACTTCACTTTGTGCGCGTCATGTTGTGCTCGTATTATGAGTTGAAAGTAAAAAGTTAGCACGAGAATGAAAAGCCAAAAATTGTTGTACTTTAAATATCTCGACCACGTAAACGTACTCTACTATAGACTCCAATGGAGCGCAAAGACTGCAAAAAAACTAACACACATACTCACGTGGTAACTCGACCGCGTTTATTCAAGAGCGGTAAACATGACATGAAATATGAGTATTTCACATTCCAAAATTCTTCACATAGAAGACTATGTTCTATTTATTCCTAAATATATATGTATATACAGTACTGTGCAAAAGTCTTAGGCCACCATTAGATTTGTTGTTTTAGCAAAGTTTTAATGACCATCCATATTTATTTTTTGGTCTCTCTATAAAAGGGACACTGAACCCAAATTTTAACTTTCATGATTCAGATAGAGCATGCAATTTTATGCAACTTTCTAATTTACTCCTATTATCATTTTTTCTTCATTCTCTTGCTATCTTCATTTGAAAAGCTAAAATGTAAGTTTAGAAACCGGCCCATTTTTTTTCACAACCTGGGTTGTCTCTGCTGATTGGTGGATCAATGCTGTCCAGGGTCTGAACCAAAAATTGGCTGGCTCCTTAGCTTAGATGCCTTCTTTTTCATATAAAGATAGCAAGAGAACGAAATAAAGTTATAATAGGAGTAAATTAGAAAGTTGCATAAAATTGCATGCTCTATCTCAATCATGAAAGAAAAAAAAAATAGGTTTAGTATCCCTTTAAGATACAAACAGAAATTACAGGAAATATGTACACCAAATATAAAAACCCCCCACAATTTTCAGAACAAAATAGATTCTTCAGGCAAAAATCAGTATTTAGTGTGACCTCCCTTGGCACTAAGCACATCTTGAACCCTTTTGGGGGAAACTGTCCTGACGTGTTCTGAAGTAATCTTCTGGTATATTATACCAGGCTTCTTTCAGCACTTCCCAGAGTTCTATTTTAGATTTAGATTGTCTTTTATTTCTTTCTCTATCCAGGAGATCCCATACTGCCTCTATAATATTCAGGTTTGGACTCTGTAGAGGTTAGTCCATGACTGTCAGTGTTTTATCAGCTGTTTTCTCTCCAAATATGATTTCACTGCATTAGCAGTGTGCTTGGGATCATGGTGAAAAATAAAACCATTCCCAAACAGGTGCTTTCCAGAAGGAATTACATGATTAATTAAAACCTCTGTACTTTAAAAATCTGTACTTTTCAGAATTCATGATCCCATCAGTTTGGACATAATCCCCAACAACACTGGCAGAAATGCAACCCCAAACCAGGACAGACCCTCCACCATGTTTCACTGAAGGCCACAAGTGCTCATTCTTTCATCTCTCTCCAACTCTTCTTCTCACATATTGGCCTCTATTTATCAAGCTGTCAATCGCAAATACGCTGGAATTCCACAGCGTATTTGTGGCGAGCCTGATTCGCCATAGTTATCAAACCCTACAGACCGGCAAAAGTAGAATTTAGTGACGTAACATACGATCCGCCAGACTCAGTCCGACACAGATCGATGGTTACGTCACTACAGATGTTCCGAACGCAACTTCGGCACAATCTGACTGCTTTTGCTAGTTATCAAATACCTACCAGGTACGCTTGCCACTAGTCCGGCCCAGCGTACCTGGTTTTCAATCAATGTTCACTGCTGCCCGATATCCCATTGATTCCTATGGTAGTGTCTACACCTAACACCCTAACATGTACCCCGAGTCTAAACACCCCTTATCTGCCCCCCCTACACCGCCGCCACCTACATTATACTTATTAACCCCTAAACAGCCGCTCCTGGACCCCGCCACAGCTAAATAAAGTGTTTAACCCCTAAACCGCACTCCCAGACCCCGCCGCAACTAAATAAAGTGTTTAACCCCGAAACCGCCGCTCCTAGACCCCGCCACCACCTACATTATATTTATTAACCCCTAAACCTAAGTCTAACCCTAACCCCCCTAACTTAAATATAATTTAAATAAATCTAAATAAATATTCCTATCATTAAAGGACTAGTCAACACATTAGATTTGCATAATCAACAAATGCAAGATAACAAGACAATGCAATAGCACTTAGTCTGAACTTCAAATGAGTAGTAGATTTTTATATAACAAATTTTAAAGTTATGTATATTTCCACTCCCCTTGTACCATGTGATAGCAATCAGCCAATCACAATGCATATACGTATAGTCTGTGAATTCTTGCACATGCTCAGTAGGATCTGGTGACTCAAAAATTGTAAATATAAAAGACTGTGCACATTTTTTTTTATGGAAGTAAATTGGAAAGTTGTTTAAAATTGCATGCTGTATCTGAATCATGAAAATTTAATTTAACCTGTGTCCCTTTAAATAAATTATTCATATTTAAAACTAAATACTTACCTACAATAAACCCTAAGATAGCTACAATATAACTAATAGTTACATTGTAGCTATCTTAGGGTTTACTTTTATTTTACAGACAACTTTGTATTTATTTTAACTAGGTACAATAGTTATTAAATAGTTATTAACTATTTAATAAACTACCTAGCTAAAATAAATACAAAAGTACCTGTAAAATAAAACCTAACCTAAGTTACAATTACACCTAACACTACACTATCATTAAATTAATTACCTAAATTAAAATAAATTAATTACAAATAAATAAAATTAACTAAAGTACAAAAAAAACACTAAATTACAGAAAATAATAAAATAATTACAAGAATTTTAAACTAATTACACCTATTCTGATCCCCCTAATAAAATAAAAAAGCCCCCCAAAATAATAAAAATCCCTACCCTACACTAAATTACAAATAGCCCTTAAAAGAGCCTTTTGTGGGGCATTGCTCCAAAGTAATCAGCTCTTTTACCTGTAAAAAAAAATACAATACCCACCCCCCAACATTACAACCCACCCACACACCCAACCCTACTCTAAAACCCACCCAATCCCCCTTAATAAAACCTAACACTAACCCCTTGAAGATCACCCTACCTTGAGACGTCTTCACCCAACCGAGCAGAAGTGGTCCTCCAGACGGTCCAAAGTCTTCATCCTTTCCGGGCAGAAGAGGTCCCCCAGACGGCCAAAAGTCTTTATCCAGGCTACATCTTCTATCTTCATCCATCCGGAGCGGAGCGGGTCCATCTTCAAGACATCCGACGCGGAGCATCCTTCCAGGCCGATGAATGCCTGACTAATGAATATTCCTTTAAATGACGTCATCCAAGATGGCGTCCCTTGAATTCCAATTGGCTGATAGAATTCTATCAGCCAATCGGAATTAAGGTAAAAAAAATCCTATTGGCTGAGCTTGCATTCTATTGGCTGTTCCCATCAGCCAATAGGATTTTTCCTACCTTAATTCCGATTGGCTGATAAAATTCTATCAGCCAATCGGAATTCAAGGGACGCCACCTTGGATGACGTAATTTAAAGGAATATTCATTCGTCGGGTAGTCATCGGCCTGGAAGGATGCTCGGCGTCGGATGTCTTGAAGAAGGACCCGCTCTGCTCCGGATGGATTAAGATAGAAGATGCCGCCTGGATGAAGACTTCTTGCTGTCTGGAGGACCTCTTCTGCCCGGATAGGATGAAGATTTCGGACCATCTGGAGGACCACTTCTGCCCAGTTTGGTGATCTTCAAGGGGTTAGTGCTAGGTTTTATTAAGGGGGGATTGGGTGGGTTTTAGAGCAGGGTTGGGTGTGTGGGTGGTGGGTATTGTATTTTTTTTTTACAGGTAAAAGAGCTGATTACTTTGGGGCAATGCCCAGCAAAAGGCCCTTTTAAGGGCTATTTGTAATTTAGTGTAGGGTAGGGATTTTAATTATTTCGTGGGGCTTTTTTATTTTATTAGGGGGATTAGATTAGGTGTAATTAGTTTAAAATTCTTGTAATTATTTTATTATTTTCTGTAATTTAGTGGGGGGGTTTTGCACTTTAGTTAATTTTATTTAATTGTAATTAATTTATTTTAATTTAGGTAATTAATTTAATGATAGTGTAGTGTTATCTAGTGCAGTGTTACCTTAGGGTTTATTTTTATTTTACAGGTAACATTGTTTTTATTTTAACTAGGTAGTTATTAAATAGTTAATAACTATTTAATAACTATTGTACCTAGTTAAAAAAAATACAAACTTGCCTGTAAAATAAAAATAAACCCTAAGATAGCTACAATGTAACTATTAGTTATATTGTAGCTATCTTATGGTTTATTTTATAGGTAAGTATTTAGTTTTAAATAGGAATTATTTAGTTGATGATAGGAATATTTATTTAGATTTATTGAAATTATATTTAAGTTAGTGGGTGTTAGGTTTAGGGGTTAATATGTTTATTATAGTGGCGGTGGTGTAGGGGGGGCAAATTAGGGGTTAATAAATTTAATGTAGGTGGCGGTGGGCTCCGGGAGAGGCAGTTTAGGGGTTAAACAATTTATTTAGTTGCGGCGGGGTCCGGGAGTGGCAGGATAGGGGTTAATAACTTTATGTAGGTGGCGGCGGTATAGGGGGTGGCAGATTAGGGGTTAATAAGTATAATGTAGGTGGCGGTGGGCTCCGGGAGCAACGGTTTAGGGGTTAATACATTTATTATAATTGTGGCGGGGTCTGTGAGCAGCGGTTTAGGGGTTAATAACTTTATTTAGTTGCAGTGGTTTATTGGCTGCTATCCTTCCCCAAAGACCATTCCTAATTGAGCTTATTTGGACTGTAGAAGGGCCAACTTGGCATCCTGATGAAGCTGCCAGATGCTGAGCCAGGTCCTTGCTGGACTTCTTTTGGTCTCTCAAAGAAGAAACTCTGAGAAACTTATCATTATATTTTGAAAGTTTTCTTGGATTCCTTTTTTGTGTTTGACCTCTCTTGATTCTTCAATTTTTTTTTATAAAGGTTTAAATACCACTTCTTGAGTATCCAGATTGTTTGCTGATTTCAATTTGAGAGTGGCCTTGCTGATGCATAAGTATGATTTTATGTCTGTAAATTCTGTGATCTTTAGTATTTTGTATGGAATTATGTGTTTGAAAGTTGGTCTTATTAGCAAGCTTCCAATTAATTAAACTCATACCACATTTGTATATAATGCTCAAGCATGTCTTGCACAAATCTGGTGTAATAGACCTTTTTCACAGAAGTAATTTTGACATGAAATAGTAGGACAAATACAGGTGTTAACACTAATTAGGGTTCCATTCCATTTAGCTTTACGAGGTTCAGGTTCCTGCTATTGCTCAAATGTAAGGGGAGGTCACACTAAATACTTGCCAATTTAGCCTATAGAACAGTTTTATTTTCAGTTTTTTAATACTGCACACAAATATCATGTATTTTCTGGTTGTATTTTAATAAAGAGACTGATAAATAATTATATATGGTCATTATACCATTGCTAAAACAACAAATCAAATGGTGGCCTAAGACTTTTGCACAGTACTGTATGTGTGTATATATATATATATATATATATATATATATATATATATATATATATATATATATATATATATATAAAATTATGCATAATAATGTGGCCTAACACGGATACCGTTTAGTACCGGGGTGCGCATCAAATGATCCAAATAGAATATAATAAGTAAGGCACTCACCGGATTTAACCAAGGGAATTTTAATCCTTTACCGTGTTATCGTGACGTTTCGGAGTGTTACCTCCGTTTTCAAACTGTCAGTTTGATTAAAATTCCCTTGGTTAAATCCGGTGAGTGCCTTCCTCATTATTTTATATATATATTATATACTGTATATACAGGGAGTGCAGAATTATTAGGCAAATGAGTATTTTGACCACATCATCCTCTTTATGCATGTTGTCTTACTCCAAGCTGTATAGGCTCGAAAGCCTACTACCAATTAAGCATATTAGGTGATGTGCATCTCTGTAATGAGAAGGGGTGTGGTCTAATGACATCAACACCCTATATCAGGTGTGCATAATTATTAGGAAACTTCCTTTCCTTTGGCAAAATGGGTCAAAAGAAGGACTTGACAGGCTCAGAAAAGTCAAAAATAGTGAGATATCTTGCAGAGGGATGCAGCACTCTTAAAATTGCAAAGCTTCTGAAGCGTGATCATCGAACAATCAAGCGTTTCATTCAAAATAGTCAACAGGGTCGCAAGAAGCGTGAGGAAAAACCAAGGCGCAAAATAACTGCCCATGAACTGAGAAAAGTCAAGCGTGCAGCTGCCAAGATGCCACTTGCCACCAGTTTGGCCATATTTCAGAGCTGCAACATCACTGGAGTGCCCAAAAGCACAAGGTGTGCAATACTCAGGGACATGGCCAAGGTAAGAAAGGCTGAAAGACGACCACCACTGAACAAGACACACAAGCTGAAACGTCAAGACTGGGCCAAGAAATATCTCAAGACTGATTTTTCTAAGGTTTTATGGACTGATGAAATGAGAGTGAGTCTTGATGGGCCAGATGGATGGGCCCGTGGCTGGATTGGTAAAGGGCAGAGAGCTCCAGTCCGACTCAGACGCCAGCAAGGTGGAGGTGGAGTACTGGTTTGGGCTGGTATCATCAAAGATGAGCTTGTGGGGCCTTTTCGGGTTGAGGATGGAGTCAAGCTCAACTCCCAGTCCTACTGCCAGTTTCTGGAAGACACCTTCTTCAAGCAGTGGTACAGGAAGAAGTCTGCATCCTTCAAGAAAAACATGATTTTCATGCAGGACAATGCTCCATCACACGCGTCCAAGTACTCCACAGCGTGGCTGGCAAGAAAGGGTATAAAAGAAGAAAATCTAATGACATGGCCTCCTTGTTCACCTGATCTGAACCCCATTGAGAACCTGTGGTCCATCATCAAATGTGAGATTTACAAGGAGGGAAAACAGTACACCTCTCTGAACAGTGTCTGGGAGGCTGTGGTTGCTGCTGCATGCAATGTTGATGGTGAACAGATCAAAACACTGACAGAATCCATGGATGGCAGGCTTTTGAGTGTCCTTGCAAAGAAAGGTGGCTATATTGGTCACTGATTTGTTTTTGTTTTGTTTTTGAATGTCAGAAATGTATATTTGTGAATGTTGAGATGTTATATTGGTTTCACTGGTAAAAATAAATAATTGAAATGGGTATATATTTGTTTTTTGTTAAGTTGCCTAATAATTATGCACAGTAATAGTCACCTGCACACACAGATATCCCCCTAAAATAGCTATAACTAAAAACAAACTAAAAACTACTTCCAAAACTATTCAGCTTTGATATTAATTAGTTTTTTGGGTTCATTGAGAACATGGTTGTTGTTCAATAATAAAATTAATCCTCAAAAATACAACTTGCCTAATAATTCTGCACTCCCTGTATATATATATATATATATATATATATATATATATATATATATATATATATATATATATATATATGTGTGTGTCTTTATATGTATACATATGTATTTATGTTTTTTTATACACATATACTACATATACATATTTAGATATTGCAGTCCTTTTTTCTAATATCTGAGACCTCATATCTTTGAGACATTATAAATTATAAACACAATTTTTAATAATTTTTATCAGACATTGTTAATGAGTTTAATTGTACTGTTAAATACATTTTTGATGTTTTTTGTGCAACTTTATCGTCTAGTGTAACGGTTAACCAGAGATCTCAAGTCGTGCTAACCCCACGCACATTAAAATAAATTGCACTTAAGCGAACGCATTTACTTTCAACTCATTAAATGTGCGCTATTTCCGTCAATCATATCACTTGTGCGCTACAGTTAGTACGCCACTCATAATCTAGCCCATTATGTTTAAAAGAAATGCAAATGCCAGTAAGAGATAATAAGACTCAAATACTATAACGGTTTTCAAATAATCACAATTTCGCTCCTCAGTTTGACTACATGATAAGGAAAAGAGATATTAAGTTGCCATGGTTTTAGCTTACAATTTGGCAGCAAACCAAGGAAAGAGGGCTCTTGGGAATAAGAGCATACATGATCCTTGTTGCTCTAGCTGTCTCTTACTTATGATGTCACCACTTCCTTGCAAGGAGTCCCAGTGAAGCAGACATATTTCACTATATCAAAAAGCCTAAGGCTAAGATGAGTCACTACTGCCTTTACTTCTATAGCAAGTGAACAAATAGGTACATATATACTGTGCAAATAATCCTTCAGCAAAATACTGACACAATACTTAAAACTCATAATCAACCATATAATAAAATATATAGCATTGAGTTCTGCCATTAGTATCTACATATGTTCACCCACCAAAAATTTATAAATATAACAAAAAATTCTACTGGAAAAAAAAGACTAATACAAAAAATCCAATTACTTCTGTAACTGTCACTAAAAGGGACATTAAAATTCATAAAAGTTAATTTGTTTACAATTACTTACCATGATACTAAGGTATAAGGACGTAACTACAGGGGTCCCAGAGATCTCATTTGAGACCAGTTCCACAACTACATCCATCCATCTCACCCTGCAATCAGTAGTGGTGTTTGTACAGGGGGGCACACATTCCACACCAGCATCCTATGTGACCCCTCTGAGTGATCCGTATGAAAAAGAGCTCACAATTTAAGGAAACAGTATGGATTTGCCTTTACAATATGCAGTCAGGATTTCTAAGATGGCGTCACAGTGCTACAGTGGATATATTCTTGTAGAGTTTAACCAGGGGGAAATGATGACTGGCAGGCACAGAGAAGTAGCTCCTCTTTCTCCAATATGGCTGCCTGCTCAGCCTCTGCTAATTGCAAACAGCCAGAAAGGGCACTGTTGGAATGTGGGGATCGCACCACAGCCTTGGCCTTGGGGCTAGGGGAGGTCAAGTTACACCCTTGTTTAGATATCTAATGCTCAATTGCTGACAGCTCTCAAAAATAACGTGGTTTATTCAGCAGAATATCTACTTAAAAAAAAAAAAGTATAATACATTTTATACTGCTATGAAAGAGTGGTGATGAGAAAACAATGGATGTTTACAATTATGCTGGGATTACTAGAGCCCCCCTTGCCCCCAATTTGGGTGATGCCCTTAGCTCTGCTACCATGTTCATTGCATAATCTAGCATTGCTCTGTAACGTATGAAGTATAATAAGGTTTCACCATGTACTGTTACTATTCATGTGTTATGTGTATGGATGCCATTCAGTTTGGCACATTAACTGTAGAGATCACATTATCAAGCTCACTTTCCTTGTCGGTCAGGTCTCCTATTCTGGGTTTGATTCTGTCAGTTTCTGGGCCAATGTATCAATTCTTTCATGCTATGAGCTTGATTACAAGTGGAGCACAAAAATATTAGCGCTATTGAGCGCTATCACCTCTCAACTTAAATCAATAGCGCTCCTATTCTTGCTCTTGTATTACAAGGTGAAAGTAAAATGCTATTGTGCAAGCAATAGACTCAGGTGCGCTAACATCTGGAGGTTAAACTGCACAGCTCCACTAACTCTCTTTGCCCATACGTTTATGAGGGAACAGCTACAAAAGCCTCTAATGACTTTTGCTTGCTTGCTAATCCAAAGATGAGATAGGACAACTGCACTGAAGCCAAATCTTGAGTGCAACACAAATCTTTCAACTTGTAATATGATGTTTTGTGACGACACAATATTCATTGAAAGTGTAGGGCGCACTAAAGGGATGTCAGCTGCGCTAAACATTCTCTTTTAATTTTTCTTTACCATAGACTTGTAATGTCAATTTGCACTCTAATCCTAGCGCAATCCAGCAAAATAGATAGCACACCATGTGCAATAAGAAACACTCCACTTGTAATCTAGGCCTATGTTTACCAAGCACTGTACGCCAATACACGTAATATAAGTTTAGGCATAAAAAACATACTATAGTGACCATGTCAAGTGCTTGCAGCAGCTGCTTCAATAACAGCCTTTAACTGATCACCTGCGTGTACCACTTGCTCTTTGCATTTGGGGAAACAATGCAATCTACATGTCAGATTAATATACACCTTAATTTTAATTGTGGTTATATGTAGTGATGTTGCAAACTTAAATTTTTCCGTTCGCGAACAGAGAACGCGAACGTACGCAAAAGTTCGCGAACAGGCGAACCGGGCAAACCGCCATTGACTTCAATAGGCAGGCAAATTTTAAAACCCACAGGGATTCTTTCTGGCCACAATAGTGATGGAAAAGTTGTTTCAAGGGTACTAACACCTGGACTGTGGCATGCCGGAGGGGGATCCATGGCAAAACTCCCACGTAAAATTACATAGTTGATGCAGAGTCTGGTTTTAATCCATAAAGGGCATAAATCACCTAAGATTCCTAAATTGTTTGGAATAACGTGCTTTAAAACATCAGGTATGATTTTGTATCGATCAGGTAGTGTAAGGGTTACGCCCGCTTCACAGTGAGAGACCAAACTCCCTGTTTAACGCACCGCAAACAACCGCAAACAGTCCATTTGCACAACCGCAAACTCCCCATTTGCACAAGGTTGGATACCAAGCTAGCCATGTCCCGTTCCTTGTCCTCACTGATGTCATTGAAGGTCTCTTCCTCCACCCAGCCACGTACAACACCAAGGGTCCCTGAAAGGTGACAACAAGCTACCTGGGATGCCTGCTGTGTTTAGTCTTCTACCTCCTCAAAGCCACCTTCCTCCTCTGACTCCTCTTCTTCAGACTCCTCTCTCTGCGTTGCCTCTCTCTGCATTATTATAAGGTGTGTTAAGTAGTACTATTCCTATCAGTTTTTTTTTTTCATTTTTTTTTTTTTTTTTCAAAAATACTTTTTATTTTAAGATAAACTTGTGAATAACAACAATATGTTATACAGTTTTTTTGCATATACATAGGTTTTTCTGAAATCACAGTGAGAGTGTCATCATAGGCAAATACAGGTCATATCATATACCCACAAGGGTCTTACAGGTTACATAATCATAGAAGAAAGGACATTACAGTTTAACCAATCTTAAGTATGATGATTAGCAGGGCAGAATAATCATAGGCATTAACTCAGCATTATGGTAATTACAGCAAGTCAGTCTAATGAAAATCATTATCTTGCTTCTCTCAGTGATCCGACAGATCAATTTCAGCGTGCACCTCCAGGCGGGGCAAATCGCCCCACAAGAAGTAGGGACAGCAGAAAATAGGGGCCGGGGTAGGGGAAATAGGTTACACAGTGTAGGAGGAGAGGGGGGGGGGGTTAGGGGGATGGAAGAAGAAGGAGTGAAAGCATAGGTCAGTGGTTGCAGATGAAAGAGAATAGGCGGGGGAGTTTGTTACAAGAGTCAAGATCTATCCGCCTATCTATTGTTTTCTTGGTAATAGAACCAAGGTTCCCAAATCTGCCAGTAGAGATCTTCTTTATCTATATTGAAGTAAAAACTCTGTTCCATCTTGGCATATGTCTGTATTATGGGGATAATAACTGTTATGTCAGGGGATTGAGTCTGTTTCCAAGCCCTCGCTATCGCCAACTTAGTGGCAGCAAGAACAAAAATTAACAATTTAGACAGGGGAGCCTGAATGTGTCTCGGGAATACGTGTAGTAAAGCCATATCAGGGGTGAGTGATCTATTCAGTCCAAGGGCAGAGCAGAGGGAGGACACCTGCGTCCACAAATGTTTTAATTTAGGACATTCCCACCATATGTGAATATCGGACCCTCTTGATTCGCAGTCTCTCCAGCAGAGAGGGGAGGTTGTAGGAAACATCTGTGAGAGTCTAGAGGGGGTATAATACCATTTTAGAAACAGTTTCATATATGATTCTAGAGTGTTCGCACAGTGTACTGTCTTCTTGGTTAGAGTCATAGCCATGTGCAGATCTTTGTCAGTGATTGGTCTGGACAAGTCTCCCTCCCATGCTCTAAGTTGCCAAGGTCTGTCTTCGTTTGTGGATGAGAGTAGTAAGCTATAGTGGAATGAGATAAGTTTAGGGGTCTTAACAGTGAGTTGCCACAATTTTTCCCAGGCGGTCAGAGGTCTATTAGGGCCTTTAGGGAATCCCCAAGAGACCAGGAAGGCGTATAGTCTAGAGTACTCAAATTGAAGCCATATAGGGGGGTTTGGAATGACAGATTCTATATTGTTCGGGCTTACCAGAGTGTCTGAGGAATATAGCTGGGAGATCATTTTCAGATCCCAAACACCCCAGTGCTGTACGTGTGTGTCCGGCAGGGCTGCAAGCAAGGCGGGCAAAGACTGGATAGGAGATGGATGTGGGGCAACCTCTGGTAGGTTCCTGAGGTTGTGCCATATTTTCAAGTTGTCTCTGATAATGACATTCTTTATTCCCAAAGTATACAGTCGGTAGGTAGGAATCCATGGTAAATCAGCCAAACTCAGACCTGTAGGGAGATCAGAGGCCTCTATGGTCTTCCAACCTTGCGGTTCACCCTTATCTGCCCAGGCTAGGATGTGAGAGAGCCTAGCGGCTTCATAGTATCCACGAATACTAGGCATAGCTACACCTCCCTGCTCATACTTTTTCTAAAGGATCTTTGCTGCTATACGAGGCTTAGATTTGTCCCAGATATATTTTTGACCAAGAGATTGGAGCTTATCTATAAGGGCACTAGGAACATTAAGAGGTAAGCAGCGAAAGTAATAGAGAATTTTAGGTAGGATTGTCATCTTAAAAGATGCTATGCGGCCTAGCCAAGAGATCTCTTTAAAGTTCCATGAGGTGGTGAGCTCGGTAACTTCTTTAATGATGTCTGAGTAGTTTATAGAAAGTACTGCTCTCCGATCTGCACCAAGTTGAATCCCCAAGTGTTTGATGGTGGAATGTGACCATTGAAAGGAGTATGAGGTTCGCAGAACATCTAGTTCAAAGGCAGGGAGACCAACCGGCAAAGCCTCGGTCTTTGAAACGTTAACCTTATAATAACTATGGGCACCAAATTTGGAAACAAGGTCAAGAAGGGCAGGTAGGGAGCCTAATGGGTTTGTGAGGAACAATGTCACGTCATCCGCGAACAATGCTATTTTTTCTGTTTGACCAGAAAACTGTACTCCCCATATCGTACGTGAGTTTCTAATGGCTTGGGCCAAAGGTTCAATGGCTAATGTGAAAATTAAGGGCGATAGGGGGCACCCCTGCCTAGTACCGTTAGTGATATGAATTTCCGGAGAGGCAAAACCCAAGCCCTTAACAACCGCCGATGGACAGGAATATAAGGCGCGGATAGCTGTTACTACTTCGTCTGGTATGCCAAATTGGGCTAATGTGCACCATAAGTAATCCCATCTGACCCTGTCAAACGCTTTCTCTGCGTCTAAAGACAGGGCCAGCATGGGAATTTTTAGACGAGACGCTTCTGTGAGAATATTAAGCATTTTCCGAGAATTATCCGGTCCTTCTCTACCAAAGGTGAATCCAACTTGATCTGAGTGTACTACCTTCGGGAGTAAGGTATTAAGGCGGTTGGCCCAAAGTTTGGCATAAAGTTTCACATCACCATTAATCAATGAGATTGGTCTGTAACTAGTACATTGTGTTGGGTCTTTATTCGGCTTGGGGATAGGTAGAATTATTGCCTGCAGGTATTCATTAGCAAACAGACCTGACTCTCGAGCCTCCAAAAAAACATTGAGGAGGATCTTATTTAGATCAGATTTAAAGAGCTTATAGAAGGATGCCGGGTACCCATCAGGGCCCGGGGCTTTATTATTTTGGGTATGCTTGATAGCTAAGTTAATTTCAGTTAGAGAGAATGGGGCTTTAAGTGTTTCTTTATCTACCTCTGATAGTGCGGGTAGATTAAGACCTTGTAGGAAATCTTTCACTTCTGGAATAGGTGATTCTTCACCAGCCATTGAAGGGTGGAGATGATACAAATCAGAATAATAGGCCGCAAAGGTTTGTCCAATTTCTTTAGGCGAGGAGACCGATTTGGTTCCCTGTTTGAGTGATATTATTCTAGCTGCCGCGGTTCTACCTCTCAGTTTGTGTGCTAAGAGCGTTGAGGCTTTATTACCCTGACAATATAGCAACTTTTTGAATCGAGTATGGGCTTCCCTTACCCTCTCCAGCTCCCTATCCGCTATTTGCGCTCTAAGAGTTTTGATTTTATCAGCTAGAGGGCTCAACGGGGAGGTCTTATTTTCTTGTTCAGTCCGTCGTAGCTCTGTCATAAGAAGGCCCAAAGGGGCTTTCATCTGATGCCTAAGTTTTGCCTGTCTCCGAATGCAGATCCCTCTCACATATGCCTTCAGGGCGGCCCAAACTGTTTGAGATGGCATACCCGGAGTTTCGTTTAGCTGTAAGAATTCTCTAATAGAATTTTGGAGAGAAGTCCTAAAAGGCTTGTCCTGTAGGGCCTGCTTAGGAAGTTTCCAACCAGGCCTAGACATTGTTGTTTGGTCAGTGGAGAGGGTAAACATGAGAACATCATGATCCGACCAAGCATAACCTATTTGAAGAAGGGGAGATAGTCACGATCCTGATCCTCTAGACAAGAGATGTTTAATATATAGAGGCAAAACGCCTCAGGACGTATTTTCTGTTATCTACAGGGAATCCCGAATCTCCTCCTCTTCAACATGAGGTAAGTACCTAAACAGAGATAAAATGCATCAAACAAATTTAGCAATAACATATGTATCATTTAAGGGTATGCAACATGTCATTTTCCACCCCTCAGAGGAGCAGCAAATATGCTTCAGCCGAATCTAGATTTGGCTTTAATCAGCTCTTATGATATGTCTATCAAACCGCTTGCAGCATAAACAGGTTGGAGAAGGGGAGATATTCGCAACCCTCAGCATCTGAAAAAGAGATGTTTAGTGGACAAAGGCAATACGCCTCAGGGCAGATTTTCCGTTTCCAGTAGGAAATTCCGAATCTCCTCCCCTACAACCTGAAACAGATATCTAAACAGAAACATAAGTACATACAACAGGGCTTATAGTGACATATAAGTCATTTGAAAAAAGTGCTATCATATCATTTTTTATCTCTCAAGAGAGCAGCAGCAGAGGAAATTTGTCCTCCTATTGATGGTTTTTGTGGCCCAGGTGTGAAATCTAGGGCTCCAGCCCGTAATTTAGGTTGAGAGGCCTGAGAGGATGTATCCAGGCCAGAAGTATTAGGCATTGAGTTCCTTCTTATTCTGGGTTCAGATGCTATCAGTCCCCACTCTTTTAACAAGTCAAATCCCTCCTGGATGGTAAGGATAGTATGGGTTTCGCCCTTATTTGAAACTACCAATTTCGTCGGGTAGCCCCATCTATACCTAATATTTTCTGCTCTTAGGATTTGGGTAATATTTCTAAAAGTCCTTCTTCTTTGTAGAGTGAAGCTTGAGATGTCTGGAAATACAGAGAGCTGCTGAAATTTAGTTGGTAGTTGTGGTTTATTGGCCAATTCTTTTAGAATCTTCTCCTTATGAGTGAAAAAATGTATCCTAGCGAGGACATCTCTCGGCTTATCTTGAGAAACCGACCGTGGTCTCGCCACCCTGTGGACCCTATCTAGTAGGAAACTTGTTGGGTCAGTATCAGGCAGTATAGCCTTGCAAAACTCTAAAACATAGGGTTCCAGATCTTGTGAGCCAACATCTTCAGATATTCCTCGGAACCTCAAATTATTCCGTCTGGACCTGTCTTCCATATCAGCCAATTTTATCTCCAAGTCTGATAACTGGGTTGCCAAGCTCTGGGAATACGCCAGGAGATGGGCCTGATCCACCGTAAGATCTTCTTGCTTGCATTCTAGGGTGTCCGTCCTTTCTCCCAATGACGCAATTTCTCTGCGCAGCTCAGCTGTAGAACCCTTTATTTCTTTAGTTAAGGTGTCTTGAAGAAGGTTCATGCACTTGGTGAGAGCATCAACAATAGATGTAGACATTGCGTCTGGTGTGGGAGCTTGAGAGTTAATACTGTTGTCAGATTCGCTGTCATCCATGACAGAAGCAGAGTCTCTGTATGTTTGAGACAGATGGCCTTTAAAGTGGTCAGCTACTGTCTTCTTGGGTGGTTGAGATAGCCTTGGTTTTCTTCTAGAGTTTTGGGACATGCTCAGTTTCCTGTCCTCAGCCGCAGGAGAGTAGATAGCTGGAATCTAGTCAGATATTGCACCAAATAGTAGAATAGCAACTATAAAGGGTAGATTGTAGAAAATTGTGACATAGTCCCCCTGACGTCAATCTTAAGTTAGGCAGCCATATTCAGCATATTAACATCAAACAGGGAAAGGTGTAGCAATAAATTGTATAATAATAAAATGTCCTGCTTTATGTCATATAGAGACTGATTCTTTAATATCCTACAGAGCATAGATAGTGCAGTATTATTTAGGATGCAGATGCTTGTTAAGTCTCTTTATCACTGCGCTTGTACTGTGTGCGCCAAGAGGGTGTAGAGAAAGTCTATTGTGATCACTCCGGCCCTGCAATCTGTATCTGACATAAGTTGAAAGCGTGCTGCAGAATCAACCTCAATCAAATAATTCTGGGAATAGAGGTATTCACAAAAAAACTTGTGTATAAATATGTCAGAAGTAGGCCCTTTCTAATGCTGAGATACAGAGTTTTCAATGTGACCTTTAGGGCATCTATGAGGCTGTGATATCTTGCTGGTGGCCTGACAATAGTAAATATACTGGTGGTTAATGGTAGGCCTCAGGTGCAGGAAAGAGTCTTATAAGCTTTGACAGGGCCTACCGAGGTTAATAACTAGATCCCAGGCACAGTTATCCCGGTTATATAGCCAGCAGGGTTTTAACATAGAAGTGTCCTTATATGTATAACACTCTTACCCGGTCTCCTCTGCCGTGTCTGTTCTGCTGCCAGGTCCGGGTAGGCAGGCCGCAAGATGGCGGCGGTTCGCGCCTAATAGGCTGTGGCGCACTTTAATTCTGAGGACTTTGGTCCCCCACCTCAATCCAATGCAAGCTCCGGGTTGTAGTTCCAGGGAATCGGATGGCCTTGGTGAATGGTAAGTTTAAATGTGCGTCCTCTAGGAAGGATTAGCCACCCGATACCCCTAAGCAGATTCAGAGTTGGTAATAGTCTGCTGTTCCGGAGCGGAGCCCCGACCCTCCGGACAGCTGAGGCAAGAGCAAGGGTATCGCTGTGAGGTCAGATGGTCTAGCAGACCAGAGCCAAGTCTCTGCTTTGTCGGTAGTTGCACTCGTGCGAGGGCCAGTATGAGGCCTCAGGTTGTCCTCCCAGTCTGACACTGCGGTTGTGGGTACGCTTATGGTGGGATGGCTGTTAAGCTTCGAGGTGAGAACCTCAGTTCCAATGTTAGTAGAGAGGCTTCACAGGCGCCCTGGAGCGGAGCCCCGACCCTCCAGGGCCGTGTAGTCTGTGGCTGTTAGGCTGCTGTAGTTGTCCCGTAATCCGGAGGTCAGTTATATTTCATCGAGTGGAGGATAGCGCCAAAAAGTTTTCTCTCTCACTTTAAGTTGGCAAGTGCTAAGGTGTTCTAAGCTGCTTTAGGATGTAAATTTTTTCAGATTTTGGGGAGTTTAATCTGCCAAATATAGAGTTTAATACACACAGGCTAACAGAGCTCGCCACTTGTGCTGCTGCTCTGTACCGCGGCTAGCTCCGCCCCCCACTATTCCTATCAGTTTAATCCCTGTTCCGTCCCCTATCAGGGGACGTGTATATGGCACGGATTTTGGAACCGGGAGATGGAAAAAGATGCTTAGTCGGTCCTCCTACTTCAAATTTGGGGCACTGCGCATGCAATCTAATGTGCCACCAGATAGGAGTGGTGTGTTAAGTAGTACTATTCCTATCAGTTTAATCCCTGTTATGTGCCTTTTTTAGTGGTTTGGTTTTTGAAGCCACAGTGCTGCACCAGAGGCCAGAAAAATTAGGCATGTACACATGCCTGAAAAATCAGGTATTGTTGCAGCGGCCAGAAAAATAGATGTTTGTTTCCCAGGCAGAAAGTGCCCTAAAACATTGCGGCTTGAACCCTAGTTGGTGGCAGATAGGTCACGCAAGTCATCCGGAATTCGAAGATAAAATACAGCAGTGTGTGTGTAATCTAGACTTTTTTGACATAGGCGACTTCTCTTTTCATTTTCAATACCTCCTGCTGCACTGAAGGTCCTTTCTGACAGGACACTTGAAGCAGGGCAGGCCAGAAGTTCTATCGCAAATTGTGATAGCTCAGGCCACAGGTCAAGCCCGCAAACCCAGTAGTCAAGGGGTTCATCGCAGGCATAGGAGTTAAAAAGCTCCGCATGTCCTCCATCAACAACACGTCGGTAAAGCGTCCTGTCCTTGCTGGCGTGGTCGTGGTCGTGGGAGTCGTAGGATTACTTTCACCTCTTCCCCTGTTAGATTCCCGTTGTGCTGTGACATCACCCTTATACGCTATGCAAAGCATACTTTTTAATTTATTTTGGAACTGCTGCATCCTTTCCGACTTGCGGTAATTCTGTAACATTTCAGGCACTTTATGCTTATACCGGGGGTCTAGTAGCATGGACACCCAGTACAGGTCGTTCTCCTTCAGCTTTTTTATACGAGGGTCACTCAACAGGCACGACAGCATGAAATACCCCATTTGCACAAGGTTGGATGCCGAGCTACTCATGTCACGTTCCTCATCCTCAGTGATCTCACTGAAGGTATGTTCTTCCCCCCAGCCACGTACAACACCACGTTTACCAGATAGGTGACAACGAGCACCCTGGGATGCCTGTTGTGGTTGGTCTTCCTCCTCCTCAAAGCCACATTCCTCCTCTGACTCCTCTTCCTCACAATCCTCTTCCAGCATTGCCGCTGGTCCAGCAAGCGATGCTGATAAGGCTGTTTCTGGTGGTGATGGTGACCACAACACTTCCTCTTCACGCTCATCTACGGCCTGATCCAGCACTCTTCGCAGTGCATGCTCCAGGAAGAAAACACATGATATGATGTCGCTGATGGTGCCTTCGGTGCGACTGACTAGGTTTGTCACCTCCTCCAAAGGACGCATGAGCCTACAGGCATTGCGAATGAGCGTCCAGTAACGTGGCAAACGTTTCACAGTCCAAAAAGTTTTTATTTTTTTAAATGTACACTTACACTACTATTAAACAAGATATGAGTGGTGGCACTGGGCAAGTGGGCACAGTATATGTTGTGAGCCTGACACAAAAAAGCAGACTGATGTTTCACAGTCCAAAAAGTTTTTATTTTTTTAAATGTACATTACACTACTATTAAACAAGATATGAATGGTGGCACTGGGCATTGGGCAAGTGGGCACAGTATATGCTGTGAGCCTGACACAAAAAAAGAAGACTGATGTTTCACAGTCCAAAAAGTTTTTTTTGCTTTTAAATGTACACTTACACTACTATTAAACAAGATATGAGTGGTGGCACTGGGCAAGTGGGCACAGTATACGCTGTGAGCCTGACACAAAAAAGCAGACTGATGTTTCACAGTCCAAAAAGTTTTTATTTTTTTAAACGTACACTTACACTACTATTAAACAAGATATGAGTGGTGGCACTGGGCAAGTGGGCCCAGTATAAGCTGTGAGCCTGACACAAAAAAGCAGACTGATGTTTCACAGTCCAAAAAGTTTTTGTTTGTTTTTAAATGTACACTTACACTACTATTAAACAAGATATGAGTGGTGGCACTGGGCAAGTGGGCACAGTATACGTTGTGAGCCTGACACAAAAAAGCAGACTGATGTTTCACAGTCCAAAAAGTTTTTATTTTTTTAAATGTACATTACACTACTATTAAACAAGATATGAGTGGTGGCATTGGGCATTGGGCAAGTGGGCACAGTATATGCTGTGAGCCTGACACAAAAAAAAAGACTGATGTTTCACAGTCCAAAAAGTTTTTTTTGTTTTTAAATGTACACTTACACTACTATTAAACAAGATATGAGTGGTGGCACTGGGCAAGTGGGCACAGTATACGCTGTGAGCCTGACACAAAAAAACAGACTGATGTTTCACAGTCCAAAAAGTTTTTATTTTTTTTAAATGTACACTTACACTACTATTAAACAAGATATGAGTGGTGGCACTGGGTAAGTGGGCCCAGTATAAGCTGTGAGCCTGAAACAAAAAGCAGACTGATGTTTCACAGTCCAAAAAGTTTTTGTTTGTTTTTAAATGTACACTTACACTACTATTAAACAAGATATGAGTGGTGGCACTGGGCAAGTGGGCACAGTATACGTTGTGAGCCTGACACAAAAAAGCAGACTGATGTTTCACAGTCCAAAAAGTTTTTATTTTTTTAAATGTACATTACACTACTATTAAACAAGATATGAGTGGTGGCATTGGGCAAGTGGGCACAGTATATGCTGTGAGCCTGACACAAAAAAAAGACTGATGTTTCACAGTCCAAAAAGTTTTTTTTGTTTTTAAATGTACACTTACACTACTATTAAACAAGATATGAGTGGTGGCACTGGGCAAGTGGGCACAGTATACGTTGTGAGCCTGACACAAAAAAGCAGACTGATGTTTCACAGTCCAAAAAGTTTTTATTTTTTTAAATGTACATTACACTACTATTAAACAAGATATGAGTGGTGGCATTGGGCATTGGGCAAGTGGGCACAGTATATGCTGTGAGCCTGACACAAAAAAAAAGACTGATGTTTCACAGTCCAAAAAGTTTTTTTTGTTTTTAAATGTACACTTACACTACTATTAAACAAGATATGAGTGGTGGCACTGGGCAAGTGGGCACAGTATACGCTGTGAGCCTGACACAAAAAAACAGACTGATGTTTCACAGTCCAAAAAGTTTTTATTTTTTTTAAATGTACACTTACACTACTATTAAACAAGATATGAGTGGTGGCACTGGGTAAGTGGGCCCAGTATAAGCTGTGAGCCTGAAACAAAAAGCAGACTGATGTTTCACAGTCCAAAAAGTTTTTGTTTGTTTTTAAATGTACACTTACACTACTATTAAACAAGATATGAGTGGTGGCACTGGGCAAGTGGGCACAGTATACGTTGTGAGCCTGACACAAAAAAGCAGACTGATGTTTCACAGTCCAAAAAGTTTTTATTTTTTTAAATGTACATTACACTACTATTAAACAAGATATGAGTGGTGGCATTGGGCATTGGGCAAGTGGGCACAGTATATGCTGTGAGCCTGACATAAAAAAAAGACTGATGTTTCACAGTCCAAAAAGTTTTTTTTGTTTTTAAATGTACACTTACACTACTATTAAACAAGATATGAGTGGTGGCACTGGGCAAGTGGGCACAGTATACGTTGTGAGCCTGACACAAAAAAGCAGACTGATGTTTCACAGTCCAAAAAGTTTTTATTTTTTTAAATGTACATTACACTACTATTAAACAAGATATGAGTGGTGGCATTGGGCATTGGGCAAGTGGGCACAGTATATGCTGTGAGCCTGACACAAAAAAAAAGATTGATGTTTCACAGTCCAAAAAGTTTTTTTTGTTTTTAAATGTACACTTACACTACTATTAAACAAGATATGAGTGGTGGCACTGGGCAAGTGGGCACAGTATACGCTGTGAGCCTGACACAAAAAAACAGACTGATGTTTCACAGTCCAAAAAGTTTTTATTTTTTTTAAATGTACACTTACACTACTATTAAACAAGATATGAGTGGTGGCACTGGGTAAGTGGGCCCAGTATAAGCTGTGAGCCTGAAACAAAAAGCAGACTGATGTTTCACAGTCCAAAAAGTTTTTGTTTGTTTTTAAATGTACACTTACACTACTATTAAACAAGATATGAGTGGTGGCACTGGGCAAGTGGGCACAGTATACGTTGTAAGCCTGACACAAAAAAGCAGACTGATGTTTCACAGTCCAAAAAGTTTTTATTTTTTTAAATGTACATTACACTACTATTAAACAAGATATGAGTGGTGGCATTGGGCATTGGGCAAGTGGGCACAGTATATGCTGTGAGCCTGACACAAAAAAAAGACTGATGTTTCACAGTCCAAAAAGTTTTTTTTGTTTTTAAATGTACACTTACACTACTATTAAACAAGATATGAGTGGTGGCACTGGGCAAGTGGGCACAGTATACGTTGTGAGCCTGACACAAAAAAGCAGACTGATGTTTCACAGTCCAAAAAGTTTTTATTTTTTTAAATGTACATTACACTACTATTAAACAAGATATGAGTGGTGGCATTGGGCATTGGGCAAGTGGGCACAGTATATGCTGTGAGCCTGACACAAAAAAAAGACTGATGTTTCACAGTCCAAAAAGTTTTTTTTGTTTTTAAATGTACACTTACACTGCTATTAAACAAGATATGAGTGGTGGCACTGGGCAAGTGGGCACAGTATACACTGTGAGCCTGACACAAAAAAGCAGACTGATGTTTCACAGTCCAAAAAGTTTTTATTTTTTTAAATGTACACTTACACTACTATTAAACAAGATATGAGTGGTGGCAATGGGCAAGTGGGCCCAGTATAAGCTGTGAGCCTGACACAAAAAAGCAGACTGATGTTTCACAGTCCAAAAAGTTTTTGTTTGTTTTTAAATGTACACTTACACTACTATTAAACAAGATATGAGTGGTGGCACTGGGTAAGTGGGCCCAGTATAAGCTGTGAGCCTGAAACAAAAAGCAGACTGATGTTTCACAGTCCAAAAATGTTTTTTTTTTTAAATGTACACTTACGCTACTATTAAACAAGATATGAGTGGTGGCACTGGGCAAGTGGGCCCAGTATAAGCTGTGAGCCTGACACAAAAAAGCAGACTGATGTTTCACAGTCCAAAAATTTTTTTTTGTTTTTAAATGTACATTACACTACTATTAAACAAGATATGAGTGGTGGCACTGGGCTTTGGGCAAGTGGGCACAATATGTGCTGTGAGCATGACACAAAAAAGAAGACTGATGTTTCACAGTCCAAAAAGTTTTTTTTGTTTTTAAATGTACACTTACACTACTATTAAACAAGATATGAGTGGTGGCACTGGGCAAGTGGGCACAGTATACACTGTGAGCCTTACACAAAAAAGCAGACTGATGTTTCACAGTCCAAAAAGTTTTTATTTTTTTAAATGTACACTTACACTACTATTAAACAAGATATGAGTGGTGGCACTGGGCAAGTGGGCCAAGTATAAGCTGTGAGCCTGACACAAAAAAGCAGACTGATGTTTCACAGTCCAAAAAATTTTTGTTTGTTTTTAAATGTACACTTACGCTACTATTAAACAAGATATGAGTGGTGGCACTGGGCAAGTGGGCCCAGTATTAGCTGTGAGCCTGACACAAAAAGGCAAACTGATATTTCACAGTCCAAAAAGTTTTTTTTGTTTTTAAATGTACACTTACGCTACTATTAAACAAGATATGAGTGGTGGCACTGGGCAAGTGGGCCCAGTATTAGCTGTGAGCCTGACACAAAAAGGCAGACTGATATTTCACAGTCCAAAAAGTTTTTTTTGTTTTTAAATGTACACTTACACTACTATTAAACAAGATATGAGTGGTGGCACTGGGCAAGTGGGCACAGTATAAGCTGTGAGCCTGACACTAAAAAGCAGACTGATGTTTCACAGTCCAAAAAGTTTTTTTTGTTTTTAAATGTACACTTACACTACTATTATACAAGATATGAGTGGAGGCACTGGGCAAGTGGGCACAGTATAAGCTGTGAGCCTGACACAAAAAAGCAGACTGATGTTTCACAGTCCAAAAAGTTTTTATTTTTTTAAATGTACACTTACACTACTATTAAACAAGATATGAGTGGTGGCACTGGGCAAGTGGGCACAGTATACGCTGTGAGCCTGACACAAAGAAGCAGACTGATGTTTTACAGTCCAAAAAGTTTTTATTTTTTTAAATGCACACTTACACTACTATTAAACAAGATATGAGTGGTGGCACTGGGCAAGTGGGCACAATATACGCTGTGAGCCTGACACAAAAAAGCTGACTGATGTTTCACAGTCCAAAAAGTTTTTATTTTTTTAAATGTACACTTACACTACTATTAAACAAGATATGAGTGGTGGCACTGGGCAAGTGGGCCCAGTATAAGCTGTGAGCCTGACACAAAAAAAGCAGACTGATGTTTCACAGTCCAAAAAGTTTTTTTGTTTTTAAATGTACACTTACACTACTATTATACAAGATATGAGTGGTGGCACTGGGCAAGTGGGCCCAGTATTAGCTGTGAGCCTGACACAAAAAGGCAGACTGATATTTCACAGTCCAAAAAGTTTTTTTTGTTTTTAAATGTACACTTACACTACTATTAAACAAGATATGAGTGGTGGCACTGGGCAAGTGGGCACAGTATACGCTGTGAGCCTGACACAAAAAAAGCAGACTGATGTTTCACAGTCCAAAAAGTTTTTTTGTTTTTAAATGTACACTTACACTACTATTATACAAGATATGAGTGGAGGCACTGTGCAAGTGGGCACAGTATACACTGTGAGCCTGACACAAAAAAGCAGACTGATGTTTCACAGTCCAAAAAGTTTTTTTTGTTTTTAAATGTACACTTACACTACTATTATACAAGATATGAGTGGTGGCACTGGGAAAGTGGGCACAGTATAAGCTGTGAGCCTGACACTAAAAAGCAGACTGATGTTTCACAGTCCAAAAAGTTTTTTTTGTTTTTAAATGTACACTTACACTACTATTATACAAGATATGAGTGGAGGCACTGGGCAAGTGGGCACAGTATAAGCTGTGAGCCTGACACAAAAAAGCAGACTGATGTTTCACAGTCCAAAAAGTTTTTATTTTTTTAAATGTACACTTACACTACTATTAAACAAGATATGAGTGGTGGCACTGGGCAAGTGGGCACAGTATACGCTGTGAGCCTGACACAAAAAAGCTGACTGATGTTTCACAGTCCAAAATGTTTTTTTTGTTTTTAAATGTACACTTACACTACTATTAAACAAGATATGAGTGGTGGCACTGGGCAAGTGGGCACAGTATACGCTGTGAGCCTGACACAAAAAAGCAGACTGATGTTTCACAGTCCAAAAAGTTTTTATTTTTTTAAATGTACACTTACACTACTATTAAACAAGATATGAGTGGTGGCACTGGGCAAGTGGGCACAGTATACGCTGTGAGCCTGACACAAAAAAAGCAGACTGATGTTTCACAGTCCAAAAAGTTTTTTTTGTTTTTAAATGTACACTTACACTACTATTATACAAGATATGAGTGGAGGCACTGTGCAAGTGGGCACAGTATACACTGTGAGCCTGACACAAAAAAGCAGACTGATGTTTCACAGTACAAAAAGTTTTTATTTTTTTAAATGTACACTTACACTACTATTAAACAAGATATGAGTGGTGGCACTGGGCAAGTGGGCACAGTATACGCTGTGAGCCTGACACAAAAAAGCAGACTGATGTTTCACAGTCCAAAAAGTTTTTTTTGTTTTTAAATGTACACTTACACTACTATTAAACAAGATATGAGTGGTGGCACTGGGCAAGTGGGCACAGTATACGCTGTGAGCCTGACACGAAAAAGCAGACTGATGTTTCACAGTCCAAAAAGTTTTTTTTGTTTTTAAATGTACACTTACACTACTATTAAACAAGATATGAGTGGTGGCACTGGGCAAGTGGGCACAGTATACGCTGTGAGCCTGACACAAAAAAGCAGACTGATGTTTCACAGTCCAAAAAGTTTTTTTTGTTTTTAAATGTACACTTACACTACTATTAAACAAGATATGAGTGGTGGCACTGGGCAAGTGGGCACAGTATACGCTGTGAGCCGGACACAAAAAAGCAGACTGATGTTTCACAGTCCAAAATGTTTTTATTTTTTTAAATGTACACTTACACTACTATTAAACAAGATATGAGTGGTGGCACTGGGCAAGTGGGCCCAGTATAAGCTGTGAGCCTGATACAAAAAAAGCAGACTGATGTTTCACAGTCTAAAAAGTTTTTTTTGTTTTTAAATGTACACTTACACTACTAATAAACAAGATATGAGTGTTGGCACTGGGCAAGTGGGCAAAGTATATGCTGTGAGCCTGACACAAAAAGCAGACTGATGTTTCACAGTCCAAAAAGTTTTTTTTTGTTTTTAAATGTACACTTACACTACTATTAAACAAGATATGAGTGGTGGCACTGGGCAAGTGGGCACATTATACGCTGTGAGCCTGACACAAAAAAGCAGACTTATTTTTCACAGTCCAAAAAGTTTTTGTTTGTTTTTAAATGTACACTTACACTACTATTAAACAAGATATGAGTGGTGGCACTGGGCAAGTGGGCACATTATACGCTGTGAGCCTGACACAAAAAAGCAGACTTATTTTTCACAGTCCAAAAAGTTTTTGTTTGTTTTTAAATGTACACTTACGCTACTATTAAACAAGATATGAGTGGTGGCACTGGGCAAGTGGGCCCAGTATAAGCTGTGAGCCTGACACAAAAAAGCAGACTGATGTTTCACAGTCCAAAAAGTTTTTTTTTGTTTTTAAATGTACACTTACACTACTATTAAACAAGATATGAGTGGTGGCACTGGGCAAGTGGGCACAGTATACGTTGTGAGCCTGACACAAAAAAGCAGACTGATGTTTCACAGTCCAAAAAGTTTTTATTTTTTTAAATGTACATTACACTACTATTAAACAAGATATGAGTGGTGGCACTGGGCTTTGGGCAAGTGGGCACAGTATATGCTGTGAGCATGACACTAAAAAGAAGACTGATGTTTCACAGTCCAAAAAGTTTTTTTTGTTTTTAAATGTACACTTACACTACTATTAAACAAGATATGAGTGGTGGCACTGGGCAAGTGGGCACAGTATACACTGTGAGCCTGACACAAAAAAGCAGACTGATGTTTCACAGTCCAAAAAGTTTTTATTTTTTTAAATGTACACTTACACTACTATTAAACAAGATATGAGTGGTGGCACTGGGCAAGTGGGCCAAGTATAAGCTGTGAGCCTGACACAAAAAAGCAGACTGATGTTTCACAGTCCAAAAAGTTTTTGTTTGTTTTTAAATGTACACTTACGCTACTATTAAACAAGATATGAGTGGTGGCACTGGGCAAGTGGGCCCAGTATTAGCTGTGAGCCTGACACAAAAAGGCAAACTGATATTTCACAGTCCAAAAAGTTTTTTTTGTTTTTAAATGTACACTTACGCTACTATTAAACAAGATATGAGTGGTGGCACTGGGCAAGTGGGCCCAGTATTAGCTGTGAGCCTGACACAAAAAGGCAGACTGATATTTCACAGTCCAAAAAGTTTTTTTTGTTTTTAAATGTACACTTACACTACTATTAAACAAGATATGAGTGGTGGCACTGGGCAAGTGGGCACAGTATACGCTGTGAGCCTGACACAAAAAAGCAGACTGATGTTTCACAGTCCAAAAAGTTTTTTTTGTTTTTAAATGTACACTTACACTACTATTAAACAAGAAATGAGTGGTGGCACTGGGCAAGTGGGCACAGTATACGCTGTGAGCCTGACACAAAAAAGCAGACTGATGTTTCACAGTCCAAAATGTTTTTATTTTTTTAAATGTACACTTACACTACTATTAAACAAGATATGAGTGGTGGCACTGGGCAAGTGGGCCCAGTATAAGCTGTGAGCCTGATACAAAAAAGCAGACTGATGTTTCACAGTCTAAAAAGTTTTTTTTGTTTTTAAATGTACACTTACACTACTAATAAACAAGATATGAGTGTTGGCACTGGGCAAGTGGGCAAAGTATATGCTGTGAGCCTGACACAAAAAAGCAGACTGATGTTTCACAGTCCAAAAAGTTTTTTTTGTTTTTAAATGTACACTTACACTACTATTAAACAAGATATGAGTGGTGGCACTGGGCAAGTGGGCCCAGTATAAGCTGTGAGCCTGAAACAAAAAAGCAGACTGATGTTTCACAGTCCAAAAAGTTTTTTTTTTGTTTTTAAATGTACACTACTATTAAACAAGATATGAGTGGTGGCACTGGGCAAGTGGGCACATTATACGCTGTGAGCCTGACACAAAAAAGCAGACTTATTTTTCACAGTCCAAAAAGTTTTCATTTTTTTAAATGTACACTTACACTACTATTAAACAAGATATGAGTGGTAGGCACTGGGCAAGTGGGCACAGTATAAGCTGTGAGCCTGACACAAAAAAGCAGACTGATGTTTCACAGTCCAAAAAGTTTTTTTTGTTTTTAAATGTACACTTACACTACTATTAAACAAGATATGAGTGGTGGCACTGGGCAAGTGGGCACAGTATACGCTGTGAGCCTGACACAAAAAAGCAGACTGATGTTTCACAGTCCAAAAAGTTTTTTTTGTTTTTAAATGTACACTTACACTACTATTAAACAAGATATGAGTGGTGGCACTGGGCAAGTGGGCCCAGTATAAGCTGTGAGCCTGAAACAAAAAAGCAGACTGATGTTTCACAGTCCAAAAAGTTTTTTTTTGTTTTTAAATGTACACTACTATTAAACAAGATATGAGTGGTGGCACTGGGCAAGTGGGCACAGTATAAGCTGTGAGCCTGACACAAAAAAGCAGACTGATGTTTCACAGTCCAAAAAGTTTTTTTTGTTTTTAAATGTACACTTACACTACTATTAAACAAGATATGAGTGGTGGCACTGGGCAAGTGGGCCCAGTTATAAGCTGTGAGCCTGAAACAAAAATGCAGACTAATGTTTCACAGTCCAAAAAGTTTTTTTGTTTTTAAATGTACACTTACACTACTATTATACAAAATATGAGTGGAGGCACTGGGCAAGTGGGCACAGTATACGCTGTGAGCCTGACACAAAAAAGCAGACTGATGTTTCACAGTCCAAAAAGTTTTTATTTTTTTAAATGTACACTTACACTACTATTAAACAAGATATGAGTGGTGGCAATGGGCAAGTGGGCACAGTATACGCTGTGAGCCTGACACAAAAAAGCAGACTGATGTTTCACAGTCCAAAAAGTTTTTATTTTTTTAAATGTACACTTACACTACTATTAAACAAGATATGAGTGGTAGCACTGGGCAAGTTGGCACAGTATACGCTGTGAGCCTGACACAAAAAAGCAGACTGATGTTTCACAGTCCAAAAAGTTTTTTTTGTTTTTAAATGTACACTTACACTACTATTAAACAAGATATGAGTGGTGGCACTGGGCAAGTGGGCACAGTATACGCTGTGAGCCTGACACAAAAAAGCAGACTGATGTTTCACAGTCCAAAAAGTTTTTTTTGTTTTTAAATGTACACTTACACTACTATTAAACAAGATATGAGTGGTGGCACTGGGCAAGTAGGGCCCAGTATAAGCTGTGAGCCTGACACAAAAAAGCAGACTGATGTTTCACAGTCCAAAAAGTTTTTTTTGTTTTTAAATGTACACTTACACTACTATTAAACAAGATATGAGTGGTGGCAATGGGCAAGTGGGCACAGTATACGCTGTGAGCCTGACACAAAAAAGCAGACTGATGTTTCACAGTCCAAAAAGTTTTTTTTGTTTTTAAATGTACACTTACACTACTATTAAACAAGATATGAGTGGTGGCACTGGGCAAGTGGGCCCAGTATAAGCTGTGAGCCTGAAACAAAAAAGCAGACTGATGTTTCACAGTCCAAAAAGTTTTTTTTGTTTTTAAATGTACACTTACACTACTATTAAACAAGATATGAGTGGTGGCACTGGGCAAGTGGGCACAGTATACGCTGTGAGCCTGACACAAAAAAGCAGACTGATGTTTCACAGTCCAAAAAGTTTTTTTTTTTTTAAATGTACACTTACACTACTATTAAACAAGATATGAGTGGTGGCACTGGGCAAGTGGGCCCAGTATACGCTGTGAGCCTGACACAAAAAAGCAGACTGATGTTTCACAGTCCAAAAAGTTTTTATTTTTTTAAATGTACACTTACACTACTATTAAACAAGATATTAGTGGTGGCACTGGGCATTGGGCAAGTGGGCACAGTATACGCTGTGAGCCTGACACAAAAAAGCAGACTGATGTTTTCACAGTCCAAAAAGTTTTTTTTGTTTTTAAATGTACACTTACACTACTATTAAACAAGATATGAGTGGTGGCACTGGGCAAGTGGGCACAGTATACGCTGTGAGCCTGACACAAAAAAGCAGACTGATGTTTCACAGTCCAAAAAGTTTTTTTTTTTTTAAATGTACACTTACACTACTATTAAACAAGATATGAGTGGTGGCACTGGGCAAGTGGGCCCAGTATAAGCTGTGAGCCTGACACAAAAAAGCAGACTGATGTTTCACAGTCCAAAAAGTTTTTTTTGTTTTTAAATGTACACTTACACTACTATTAAACAAGATATGAGTGGTGGCACTGGGCAAGTGGGCCCAGTATAAGCTGTGAGCCTGACACAAAAAAGCAGACTGATGTTTCACAGTCCAAAAAGTTTTTTTTTGTTTTTAAATGTACACTTACACTACTATTAAACAAGATATGAGTGGTGGCACTGGGCAAGTGGGCACAGTATACGCTGTGAGCCTGACACAAAAAAGCAGACTGATGTTTCACAGTCCAAAAAGTTTTTTTTGTTTTTAAATGTACACTTACACTACTATTAAACAAGATATGAGTGGTGGCACTGGGCAAGTGGGCCCAGTATAAGCTGTGAGCCTGACACAAAAAAGCAGACTGATGTTTCACAGTCCAAAAAGTTTTTTTTGTTTTTAAATGTACACTTACACTACTATTAAACAAGATATGAGTGGTGGCACTGGGCAAGTGGGCCCAGTATAAGCTGTGAGCCTGACACAAAAAAGCAAACTGATGTTTCACAGTCCAAAAAGTTTTTTTTGTTTTTAAATGTACACTTACACTACTATTAAACAAGATATGAGTGGTGGCACTGGGCAAGTGGGCACAGTATACGCTGTGAGCCTGACACAAAAAAGTAGACTGTTTCACAGTCCAAAATGTTTTTATTTTTTTAAATGTACACTTACACTACTATTAATCAAGATATGAGTGGTGGCACTGGGCAAGTGGGCCCAGTATAAGCTGTGAGCCTGACACAAGAAAGCAGACTGATATTTCACAGTCCAAAAAGTTTTTTTTGTTTTTAAATGTACACTTACACTACTATTAAACAAGATATGAGTGGTGGCACTGGACAAGTGGGCCTAGTATAAGCTGTGAGCCTGACACAAAAAAGCAGACTGATGTTTCACAGTCCAAAAAGTTTTTTTTGTTTTTAAATGTACACTTACACTACTATTAAACAAGATATGAGTGGTGGCACTGGGCAAGTGGGCACAGTATACGCTGTGAGCCTGACACAAAAAAGCAGACTGATGTTTCACAGACCAAAAAGTTTTTTTTGTTTTTAAATGTACACTTACACTACTATTAAACAAGATATGAGTGGTGGCACTGGGCATTGGGCAAGTAGGCACAGTATACGCTGTGAGCCTGACACAAAAAAGCAGACTGATGTTTTACAGTCCAAAAAGTTTTTTTTGTTTTTAAATCTACACTTACACTACTATTAAACAAGATATGAGTGGTGGCACTGGGCAAGTAGGCACAGTATACGCTGTGAGCCTGACACAAAAAAGCAGACTGATGTTTCACAGTCCAAAAAGTTTTAATTTTTTTAAATGTACACTTACACTACTATTAAACAAGATATGAGTGGTGGCACTGGGTATTGGGCAAGTGGGCACAGTATACGCTGTGAGCCTGACACAAAAAAGCAGACTGATGTTTTACAGTCAAAAAAGTTTTTTTTGTTTTTAAATGTACACTTACACTACTATTAAACAAGATATGAGTGGTGGCACTGGGCAAGTGGGCACAGTATACGCTGTGAGCCTGACACAAAAAAGCAGACTGATGTTTCACAGTCCAAAAAGTTTTTATTTTTTTAAATGTACACTTACACTACTATTAAACAAGATATGAGTGGTGGCACTGGGCAAGTGGGCCCAGTATAAGCTGTGAGCCTGAAACAAAAAAGCAGATTGATGTTTCACAGTCCAAAAAGTTTTTTTTGTTTTTAAATGTACACTTACACTACTATTAAACAAGATATTAGTGGTGGCACTGGGCAAGTGGGCCCAGTATAAGCTGTGAGCCTGAAACAAAAATGCAGACTAATGTTTCACAGTCCAAAAAGTTTTTTTGTTTTTAAATGTACACTTACACTACTATTATACAAAATATGAGTGGAGGCACTGGGCAAGTGGGCACAGTATACGCTGTGAGCCTGACACGAAAAAGCAGACTGATGTTTCACAGTCCAAAAAGTTTTTATTTTTTTAAATGTACACTTACACTACTATTAAACAAGATATGAGTGGTGGCACTGGGCAAGTGGGCACAGAATACGCTGTGAGCCTGACACAAAAAAGTAGACTGTTTCACAGTCCAAAATGTTTTTATTTTTTTAAATGTACACTTACACTACTATTAAACAAGATATGAGTGGTGGCACTGGGCAAGTGGGCCCAGTATAAGCTGTGAGCCTGACACAAAAAAGCAGACTGATGTTTCACAGTCCAAAAAGTTTTTTTTGTTTTTAAATGTACACTTACACTACTATTAAACAAGATATGAGTGGTGGCACTGGGCAAGTGGGCCCAGTATAAGCTGTGAGCCTGAAACAAAAAAGCAGACTGATGTTTCACAGTCCAAAAAGTTTTTTTTGTTTTTAAATGTACACTTACACTACTATTAAACAAGATATGAGTGGTGGCACTGGGCAAGTGGGCCCAGTATAAGCTGTGAGCCTGACACAAAAAAGCAGACTGATGTTTCACAGTCCAAAAAGTTTTTTTTGTTTTTAAATGTACACTTACACTACTATTAAACAAGATATGAGTGGTGGCACTGGCCAAGTGGGCCCAGTATAAGCTGTGAGCCTGACACAAAAAAGCAAACTGATGTTTCACAGTCCAAAAAGTTTTTTTTGTTTTTAAATGTACACTTACACTACTATTAAACAAGATATGAGTGGTGGCACTGGGCAAGTGGGCACAGTATACGCTGTGAGCCTGACACAAAAAAGTAGACTGTTTCACAGTCCAAAATGTTTTTATTTTTTTAAATGTACACTTACACTACTATTAAACAAGATAAAAGTCCAACAGTAACCTGCAAGATATGAGTGGTGGCACTGGGCAAGTGGGCCCAGTATAAGCTGTGAGCCTGACACAAGAAAGCAGACTGATATTTCACAGTCCAAAAAGTTTTTTTTGTTTTTAAATGTACACTTACACTACTATTAAACAAGATATGAGTGGTGGCACTGGGCAAGTGGGCCCAGTATAAGCTGTGAGCCTGACACAAAAAAGCAGACTGATGTTTCACAGTCCAAAAAGTTTTTTTTGTTTTTAAATGTACACTTACACTACTATTAAACAAGATATGAGTGGTGGCACTGGGCAAGTGGGCACAGTATACGCTGTGAGCCTGACACAAAAAAGCAGACTGATGTTTCACAGTCCAAAAAGTTTTTTTTGTTTTTAAATGTACACTTACACTACTATTAAACAAGATATGAGTGGTGGCACTGGGCAAGTGGGCACAGTATACGCTGTGAGCCTGACACAAGAAAACAGACTGATGTTTCACAGTCCAAAAAGATTTTATTTTTTTAAATGTACACTTACACTACTATTAAACAAGATATGAGTGGTGGCACTGGGCAAGTGGGCACAGTATACACTGTGAGCCTGACACAAGAAAGCAGACTGATGTTTCACAGTCCAAAAAGTTTTTTTTGTTTTTAAATGTACACTTACACTACTATTAAACAAGATATGAGTGGTGGCACTGGGCAAGTGGGCACAGTATAAGCTGTGAGCCTGATACAAAAAAGCAGACTGATGTTTCACAGTCCAAAAAGTTTTTTTTGTTTTTAAATGTACACTTACACTACTAATAAACAAGATATGAGTGTTGGCACTGGGCAAGTGGGCACAGTATATGCTGTGAGCCTGACACAAAAAAGCAGACTGATGTTTCACAGTCCAAAAAGTTTTTTTTTGTTTTTAAATGTACACTTACACTACTATTAAACAAGATATGAGTGGTGGCACTGGGCAAGTGGGCACATTATACGCTGTGAGCCTGACACAAAAAAGCAGACTGATGTTTCACAGTCCAAAAAGTTTTTATTTTTTTAAATGTACACTTACACTACTATTAAACAAGATATGAGTGGTAGCACTGGGCAAGTTGGCACAGTATACGCTGTGAGCCTGACACGAAAAAGCAGACTGATGTTTCACAGTCCAAAAAGTTTTTTTTGTTTTTAAATGTACACTTACACTACTATTAAACAAGATATGAGTGGTGGCACTGGGCAAGTGGGCACAGTATACGCTGTGAGCCTGACACAAAAAGCAGACTGATGTTTCACAGTCCAAAAAGTTTTTTTTTGTTTTTAAATGTACACTTACACTACTATTAAACAAGATATGAGTGGTGGCACTGGGCAAGTGGGCCCAGTATAAGCTGTGAGGCCTGAAACAAAAAAGCAGACTGATGTTTCACAGTCCAAAAAGTTTTTTTTGTTTTTAAATGTACACTACTATTAAACAAGATATGAGTGGTGGCACTGGGCAAGTGGGCCCAGTATAAGCTGTGAGCCTGACACAAAAAAGCAGACTGATGTTTCACAGTCCAAAAAGTTTTTTATGTTTTTAAATGTACACTTACACTACTATTAAACAAGATATGAGTGGTGACACTGGGCAAGTGGGCCCAGTTATAAGCTGTGAGCCTGAAACAAAAATGCAGACTAATGTTTCACAGTCCAAAAAGTTTTTTTGTTTTTAAATGTACACTTACACTACTATTATACAAAATATGAGTGGAGGCACTGGGCAAGTGGGCACAGTATACGCTGTGAGCCTGACACAAAAAAGCAGACTGATGTTTCACAGTCCAAAAAGGTTTTTTTTTTTAAATGTACACTTACACTACTATTAAACAAGATATGAGTGGTGGCAATGGGCAAGTGGGCACAGTATACGCTGTGAGCCTGACACAAAAAAGCAGACTGATGTTTCACAGTCCAAAAAGTTTTTATTTTTTTAAATGTACACTTACACTACTATTAAACAAGATATGAGTGGTGGCACTGGGCATTGGGCAAGTAGGCACAGTATACGCTGTGAGCCTGACACAAAAAAGCAGACTGATGTTTTACAGTCCAAAAAGTTTTTTTTGTTTTTAAATGTACACTTACACTACTATTAAACAAGATATGAGTGGTGGCACTGGGCAAGTAGGCACAGTATACGCTGTGAGCCTGACACAAGAAAGCAGACTGATGTTTCACAGTCCAAAAAGTTTTTATTTTTTTAAATGTACACTTACACTACTATTAAACAAGATATGAGTGGTAGCACTGGGCAAGTGGGCACAGTATACGCTGTGAGCCTGACACGAAAAAGCAGACTGATGTTTCACAGTCCAAAAAGTTTTTATTTTTTTAAATGTACACTTACACTACTATTAAACAAGATATGAGTGGTGGCACTGGGCATTGGGCAAGTAGGCACAGTATACGCTGTGAGCCTGACACAAAAAAGCAGACTGATGTTTTACAGTCCAAAAAGTTTTTTTTGTTTTTAAATGTACACTTACACTACTATTAAACAAGATATGAGTGGTGGCACTGGGCAAGTAGGCACAGTATACGCTGTGAGCCTGACACAAGAAAGCAGACTGATGTTTCACAGTCCAAAAAGTTTTTATTTTTTTAAATGTACACTTACACTACTATTAAACAAGATATGAGTGGTAGCACTGGGCAAGTGGGCACAGTATACGCTGTGAGCCTGACACGAAAAAGCAGACTGATGTTTCACAGTCCAAAAAGTTTTTTTTGTTTTTAAAGGTACACTTACACTACTATTAAACAAGATATGAGTGGTGGCACTGGGCAAGTGGGCACAGTTTACGCTGTGAGCCTGACACAAAAAAGCAGACTGATGTTTCACAGCCCAAAAAGTTTTTATTTTTTTAAATGTACACTTACACTACTATTAAACAAGATATGAGTGGTGGCACTGGGCAAGTGGGCACAGTATACGCTGTGAGCCTGACACAAAAAAGCAGACTGATGTTTCACAGTCCAAAAAGTTTTTTTGTTTTTAAATGTACACTTACACTACTATTATCCAAAATATGAGGGGAGGCACTGGGCAAGTGGGCACAGTATATGCTGTGAGCCTGACACAAAAAAGCAGACTGATGTTTCACAGTCCAAAAAGTTTTTTTTTTTTTTTTAAATGTACACTTACACTACTATTAAACAAGATATGAGTGGTGGCACTGGGCAAGTGGGCACAGTATACGCTGTGAGCCTGACACAAAAAAGCAGACTGATGTTTCACAGTCCAAAAAGTTTTTATTTTTTTAAATGTACACTTACACTACTATTAAACAAGATATGAGTGGTGGCACTGGGCATTGGGCAAGTAGGCACAGTATACGCTGTGAGCCTGACACAAAAAAGCAGACTGATGTTTTCACAGTCCAAAAAGTTTTTTTTGTTTTTAAATGTACACTTACACTACTATTAAACAAGATATGAGTGGTGGCACTGGGCAAGTAGGGCACAGTATACGCTGTGAGCCTGATACAAAAAAGCAGACTGATGTTTCACAGTCCAAAAAGTTTTTATTTTTTTAAATGTACACTTACACTACTATTAAACAAGATATGAGTGGTGGCACTGGGGATTGGGCAAGTGGGCACAGTATACGCTGTGAGCCTGACACAAGAAAGCAGACTGATGTTTTACAGTCAAAAAAGTTTTTTTTGTTTTTAAATGTACACTTACACTACTATTAAACAAGATATGAGTGGTGGCACTGGGCAAGTAGGCACAGTATACGCTGTGAGCCTGACACAAAAAAGCAGACTGATGTTTCACAGTCCAAAAAGTTTTAATTTTTTTAAATGTACACTTACACTACTATTAAACAAGATATAAGTGGTGGCACTGGGTATTGGGCAAGTGGGCACAGTATACGCTGTGAGCCTGACACAAAAAAGCAGACTGATGTTTTACAGTCAAAAAAGTTTTTTTTGTTTTTAAATGTACACTTACACTACTATTAAACAAGATATGAGTGGTGGCACTGGGCAAGTGGGCACAGTATACGCTGTGAGCCTGACACGAAAAAGCAGACTGATGTTTCACAGTCCAAAAAGTTTTTTTTGTTTTTAAATGTACACTTACACTACTATTAAACAAGATATGAGTGGTGGCACTGGGCAAGTGGGCACAGTATACGCTGTGAGCCTGACACAAGAAAGCAGACTGATGTTTCACAGTCCAAAAAGTTTTTTTTGTTTTTAAATGTACACTTACACTACTATTAAACAAGATATGAGTGGTGGCACTGGGCAAGTGGGCACAGTATACGCTGTGAGCCTGACACAAAAAAGCAGACTGATGTTTCACAGTCCAAAAAGTTTTTTTTGTTTTTAAATGTACACTTACACTACTATTAAACAAGATATGAGTGGTGGCACTGGGCAAGTGGGCACAGTATACGCTGTGAGCCTGACACAAAAAAGCAGACTGATGTTTCACAGTCCAAAAAGTTTTTTTTGTTTTTAAATGTACACTTACACTACTATTAAACAAGATATGAGTGGTGGCACTGGGCAAGTGGGCACAGTATACGCTGTGAGCCTGACACAAAAAAGCAGACTGATGTTTCACAGTCCAAAAAGTTTTTTTTGTTTTTAAATGTACACTTACACTACTATTAAACAAGATATGAGTGGTGGCACTGGGCAAGTGGGCACAGTATACGCTGTGAGCCTGACACAAAAAAGCAGACTGATGTTTCACAGTCCAAAAAGTTTTTTTTGTTTTTAAATGTACACTTACACTACTATTAAACAAGATATGAGTGGTGGCACTGGGCAAGTGGGCACAGTATACGCTGTGAGCCTGACACAAAAAAGCAGACTGATGTTTCACAGTCCAAAAAGTTTTTTTTTTTTTAAATGTACACTTACACTACTATTAAACAAGATATGAGTGGTGGCACTGGGCAAGTGGGCACAGTATACGCTGTGAGCCTGACACAAAAAAGCAGACTGATGTTTCACAGTCCAAAAAGTTTTTTTTGTTTTTAAATGTACACTTACACTACTATTAAACAAGATATGAGTGGTGGCACTGGGCAAGTGGGCACAGTATACGCTGTGAGCCTGACACAAAAAAGCAGACTGATGTTTCACAGTCCAAAAAGTTTTTATTTTTTTAAATGTACACTTACACTACTATTAAACAAGATATGAGTGGTGGCACTGGGCAAGTGGGCACAGTATACGCTGTGAGCCTGACACAAAAAAGCAGACTGATGTTTCACAGTCCAAAAAGTTTTTTTTGTTTTTAAATGTACACTTACACTACTATTAAACAAGATATGAGTGGTGGCACTGGGCAAGTGGGCACAGTATACGCTGTGAGCCTGACACAAGAAAGCAGACTGATGTTTCACAGTCCAAAAAGTTTTTATTTTTTTAAATGTACACTTACACTACTATTAAACAAGATATGAGTGGTGGCACTGGGCAAGTGGGCACAGTATACGCTGTGAGCCTGACACAAAAAAGCAGACTGATGTTTCACAGTCCAAAAAGTTTTTTTGTTTTTAAATGTACACTTACACTACTATTAAACAAGATATGAGTGGTGGCACTGGGCAAGTGGGCACAGTATAAGCTGTGAGCCTGACACAAAAAAGCAGACTGATGTTTCACAGTCCAAAAAGTTTTTTTTGTTTTTAAATGTACACTTACACTACTATTAAACAAGATATGAGTGGTGGCACTGGGCAAGTGGGCACAGTATACGCTGTGAGCCTGACACAAAAAAGCAGACTGATGTTTCACAGTCCAAAAAGTTTTTATTTTTTTAAATGTACACTTACACTACTATTAAACAAGATATGAGTGGTGGCACTGGGCATTGGGTAAGTGGCACAGTATACGCTGTGAGCCTGACACAAAAAAGCAGACTGATGTTTTACAGTCCAAAAAGTTTTTTTTTGTTTTTAAATGTACACTTACACTACTATTAAACAAGATATGAGTGGTGGCACTGGGCAAGTGGGCACAGTATACGCTGTGAGCCTGACACAAAAAAGCAGACTGATGTTTCACAGTCCAAAATGTTTTTATTTTTTTAAATGTACACTTACACTACTATTAAACAAGATATGAGTGGTGGCACTGGGGATTGGGCAAGTGGGCACAGTATACGCTGTGAGCCTGACACAAGAAAGCAGACTGATGTTTTCACAGTCAAAAAAGTTTTTTTTGTTTTTAAATGTACACTTACACTACTATTAAACAAGATATGAGTGGTGGCACTGGGCAAGTGGGCACAGTATACGCTGTGAGCCTGACACAAAAAAGCAGACTGATGTTTCACAGTCCAAAAAGTTTTTATTTTTTTAAATGTACACTTACACTACTATTAAACAAGATATGAGTGGTGGCACTGGGCAAGTGGGCCCAGTATAAGCTGTGAGCCTGAAACAAAAAAGCAGACTGATGTTTCACAGTCCAAAAAGTTTTTTTTGTTTTTAAATGTACACTTACACTACTATTAAACAAGATATGAGTGGTGGCACTGGGCAAGTGGGCACAGTATAAGCTGTGAGCCTGACACAAAAAAGCAGACTGATGTTTCACAGTCCAAAAAATGTTTTTTGTTTTTAAATGTACACTTACACTACTATTAAACAAGATATGAATGGTGGCACTGGGCAAGTGGGCCCCGTTATAAGCTGTGAGCCTGAAACAAAAAAGCAGACTGATGTTTCACAGTCCAAAAAGTTTTTTTTGTTTTTAAATGTACACTTACACTGCTATTAAACAAGATATGAGTGGTGGCACTGGGCAAGTGGGCACAGTATACGCTGTGAGCCTGACACAAAAAAGCAGACTGATGTTTCACAGTCCAAAATGTTTTTATTTTTTTAAATGTACACTTACACTACTATTAAACAAGATATGAGTGGTGGCACTGGGCAAATGGGCACAGTATACGCTGTGAGCCTGACACAAAAAAGCAGACTGATGTTTCACAGTCCAAAAAGTTTTTATTTTTTTAAATGTACACTTACACAACTATTAAACAAGATATGAGTGGTGGCACTGGGCAAGTGGGCCCAGTATAAGCTGTGAGCTTGACACAAAAAAGCAGACTGATGTTTCACAGTCCAAAAAGTTTTTTTTTGTTTTTAAATGTACACTTACACTACTATTAAACAAGATATGAGTGGTGGCACTGGGCAAGTGGGCCCAGTATAAGCTGTGAGCCTGACACAAAAAAGCAAACTGATGTTTCACAGTCCAAAAAGTTTTTTTTTTGTTTTTAAATGTACACTTACACTACTATTAAACTATTAAACAAGATATGAGTGGTGGCACTGGGCAAGTGGGCACAGAATACGCTGTGAGCCTGACACAAAAAAGTAGACTGTTTCACAGTCCAAAATGTTTTTATTTTTTTAAATGTACACTTACACTACTATTAAACAAGATATGAGTGGTGGCACTGGGCAAGTGGGCCCAGTATAAGCTGTGAGCCTGACACAAAAAAGCAGACTGATGTTTCACAGTCCAAAAAGTTTTTTTTGTTTTTAAATGTACACTTACACTACTATTAAACAAGATATGAGTGGTGGCACTGGGCAAGTGGGCACAGTATACGCTGTGAGCCTGACACAAAAAAGCAGACTGATGTTTCACAGTCCAAAAAGTTTTTTTTGTTTTTAAATGTACACTTACACTACTATTAAACAAGATATGAGTGGTGGCACTGGGCAAGTGGGCACAGTATACGCTGTGAGCCTGACACAAGAAAGCAGACTGATGTTTCACAGTCCAAAAAGTTTTTATTTTTTTAAATGTACACTTACACTACTATTAAACAAGATATGAGTGGTGGCACTGGGCAAGTGGGCACAGTGTACGCTGTGAGCCTGACACAAAAAAGCAGACTGATGTTTTACAGTCCAAAAAGTTTTTTTTGTTTTTAAATGTACACTTACACTACTATTAAACAAGATATGAGTGGTGGCACTGGGCAAGTAGGCACAGTATACGCTGTGAGCCTGATACAAAAAAGCAGACTGATGTTTCACAGTCCAAAAAGTTTTAATTTTTTTAAATGTACACTTACACTACTATTAAACAAGATATGAGTGGTGGCACTGGGGATTGGGCAAGTGGGCACAGTATACGCTGTGAGCCTGACACAAGAAAGCAGACTGATGTTTTACAGTCAAAAAAGTTTTTTTTGTTTTTAAATGTACACTTACACTACTATTAAACAAGATATGAGTGGTGGCACTGGGCAAGTGGGCACAGTATACGCTGTGAGCCTGACACGAAAAAGCAGACTGATGTTTCACAGTCAAAATAGTTTTTTTATTTTTAAATGTACACTTACACTACTATTAAACAAGATATGATTGGTAGCACTGGGCAAGTGGGCACAGTTTACGCTGTGAGCGTGACACAAAAATGCAGACTGATGTTTCACAGCCCAAAAAGTTTTTATTTTTTTAAATGTACACTTACACTACTATTAAACAAGATATGAGTGGTGGCACTGGGCAAGTGGGCCCAGTATAAGCTGTGAGCCTGACACAAAAAAGCAAACTGATGTTTCACAGTCCAAAAAGTTTTTTTTTTATTTTAAATGTACACTTACACTACTATTAAACTATTAAACAAGATATGAGTGGTGGCACTGGGCAAGTGGGCACAGAATACGCTGTGAGCCTGACACAAAAAAGTAGACTGTTTCACAGTCCAAAATGTTTTTATTTTTTTAAATGTACACTTACACTACTATTAAACAAGATATGAGTGGTGGCACTGGGCAAGTGGGCCCAGTATAAGCTGTGAGCCTGACACAAAAAAGCAGACTGATGTTTCACAGTCCAAAAAGTTTTTTTTGTTTTTAAATGTACACTTACACTACTATTAAACAAGATATGAGTGGTGGCACTGGGCAAGTGGGCACAGTATACGCTGTGAGCCTGACACAAAAAAGCAGACTGATGTTTCACAGTCCAAAAAGTTTTTTTTGTTTTTAAATGTACACTTACACTACTATTAAACAAGATATGAGTGGTGGCACTGGGCAAGTGGGCACAGTATACGCTGTGAGCCTGACACAAGAAAGCAGACTGATGTTTCACAGTCCAAAAAGTTTTTATTTTTTTAAATGTACACTTACACTACTATTAAACAAGATATGAGTGGTGGCACTGGGCATTGGGTAAGTAGGCACAGTATACGCTGTGAGCCTGACACAAAAAAGCAGACTGATGTTTTACAGTCCAAAAAGTTTTTTTTGTTTTTAAATGTACACTTACACTACTATTAAACAAGATATGAGTGGTGGCACTGGGCAAGTAGGCACAGTATACGCTGTGAGCCTGATACAAAAAAGCAGACTGATGTTTCACAGTCCAAAATGTTTTAATTTTTTTAAATGTACACTTACACTACTATTAAACAAGATATGAGTGGTGGCACTGGGGATTGGGCAAGTGGGCACAGTATACGCTGTGAGCCTGACACAAGAAAGCAGACTGATGTTTTACAGTCAAAAAAGTTTTTTTTGTTTTTAAATGTACACTTACACTACTATTAAACAAGATATGAGTGGTGGCACTGGGCAAGTGGGCACAGTATACGCTGTGAGCCTGACACGAAAAAGCAGACTGATGTTTCACAGTCCAAAAAGTTTTTATTTTTTTAAATGTACACTTACACTACTATTAAACAAGATATGAGTGGTAGCACTGGGCAAGTGGGCCCAGTATAAGCTGTGAGCCTGAAACAAAAAAGCAGACTGATGTTTCACAGTCCAAAAAGTTTTTTTTGTTTTTAAATGTACACATACACTACTATTAAACAAAATATGAGTGGTGGCACTGGGCAAGTGGGCACAGTATAAGCTGTGAGCCTGACACAAAAAAGCAGACTGATGTTTCACAGTCCAAAAAATGTTTTTTGTTTTTAAATGTACACTTACACTACTATTAAACAAGATATGAATGGTGGCACTGGGCAAGTGGGCCCCGTTATAAGCTGTGAGCCTGAAACAAAAAAGCAGACTGATGTTTCACAGTCCAAAAAGTTTTTTTTGTTTTTAAATGTACACTTACACTGCTATTAAACAAGATATGAGTGGTGGCACTGGGCAAGTGGGCACAGTATACGCTGTGAGCCTGACACAAAAAAGCAGACTGATGTTTCACAGTCCAAAATGTTTTTATTTTTTTAAATGTACACTTACACTACTATTAAACAAGATATGAGTGGTGGCACTGGGCAAATGGGCACAGTATACGCTGTGAGCCTGACACAAAAAAGCAGACTGATGTTTCACAGTCCAAAAAGTTTTTATTTTTTTAAATGTACACTTACACAACTATTAAACAAGATATGAGTGGTGGCACTGGGCAAGTGGGCCCAGTATAAGCTGTGAGCTTGACACAAAAAAGCAGACTGATGTTTCACAGTCCAAAAAGTTTTTTTTTGTTTTTAAATGTACACTTACACTACTATTAAACAAGATATGAGTGGTGGCACTGGGCAAGTGGGCCCAGTATAAGCTGTGAGCCTGACACAAAAAAGCAAACTGATGTTTCACAGTCCAAAAAGTTTTTTTTTTGTTTTTAAATGTACACTTACACTACTATTAAACTATTAAACAAGATATGAGTGGTGGCACTGGGCAAGTGGGCACAGAATACGCTGTGAGCCTGACACAAAAAAGTAGACTGTTTCACAGTCCAAAATGTTTTTATTTTTTTAAATGTACACTTACACTACTATTAAACAAGATATGAGTGGTGGCACTGGGCAAGTGGGCCCAGTATAAGCTGTGAGCCTGACACAAAAAAGCAGACTGATGTTTCACAGTCCAAAAAGTTTTTTTTGTTTTTAAATGTACACTTACACTACTATTAAACAAGATATGAGTGGTGGCACTGGGCAAGTGGGCACAGTATACGCTGTGAGCCTGACACAAAAAAGCAGACTGATGTTTCACAGTCCAAAAAGTTTTTTTTGTTTTTAAATGTACACTTACACTACTATTAAACAAGATATGAGTGGTGGCACTGGGCAAGTGGGCACAGTATACGCTGTGAGCCTGACACAAGAAAGCAGACTGATGTTTCACAGTCCAAAAAGTTTTTATTTTTTTAAATGTACACTTACACTACTATTAAAAAAGATATGAGTGGTGGCACTGGGCAAGTGGGCACAGTTTACGCTGTGAGCCTGACACAAAAAAGCAGACTGATGTTTTACAGTCCAAAAAGTTTTTTTTGTTTTTAAATGTACACTTACACTACTATTAAACAAGATATGAGTGGTGGCACTGGGCAAGTAGGCACAGTATACGCTGTGAGCCTGATACAAAAAAGCAGACTGATGTTTCACAGTCCAAAAAGTTTTAATTTTTTTAAATGTACACTTACACTACTATTAAACAAGATATGAGTGGTGGCACTGGGGATTGGGCAAGTGGGCACAGTATACGCTGTGAGCCTGACACAAGAAAGCAGACTGATGTTTTACAGTCAAAAAAGTTTTTTTTGTTTTTAAATGTACACTTACACTACTATTAAACAAGATATGAGTGGTGGCACTGGGCAAGTGGGCACAGTATACGCTGTGAGCCTGACACGAAAAAGCAGACTGATGTTTCACAGTCCAAAAAGTTTTTATTTTTTTAAATGTACACTTACACTACTATTAAACAAGATATGAGTGGTAGCACTGGGCAAGTGGGCACAGTTTACGCTGTGAGCCTGACACAAAAAAGCAGACTGATGTTTCACAGCCCAAAAAGTTTTTATTTTTTTAAATGTACACTTACACTACTATTAAACAAGATATGAGTGGTGGCACTGGGCAAGTGGGCCCAGTATAAGCTGTGAGCCTGACACAAAAAAGCAAACTGATGTTTCACAGTCCAAAAAGTTTTTTTTTTATTTTAAATGTACACTTACACTACTATTAAACTATTAAACAAGATATGAGTGGTGGCACTGGGCAAGTGGGCACAGAATACGCTGTGAGCCTGACACAAAAAAGTAGACTGTTTCACAGTCCAAAATGTTTTTATTTTTTTAAATGTACACTTACACTACTATTAAACAAGATATGAGTGGTGGCACTGGGCAAGTGGGCCCAGTATAAGCTGTGAGCCTGACACAAAAAAGCAGACTGATGTTTCACAGTCCAAAAAGTTTTTTTTGTTTTTAAATGTACACTTACACTACTATTAAACAAGATATGAGTGGTGGCACTGGGCAAGTGGGCACAGTATACGCTGTGAGCCTGACACAAAAAAGCAGACTGATGTTTCACAGTCCAAAAAGTTTTTTTTGTTTTTAAATGTACACTTACACTACTATTAAACAAGATATGAGTGGTGGCACTGGGCAAGTGGGCACAGTATACGCTGTGAGCCTGACACAAGAAAGCAGACTGATGTTTCACAGTCCAAAAAGTTTTTATTTTTTTAAATGTACACTTACACTACTATTAAACAAGATATGAGTGGTGGCACTGGGCAAGTGGGCACAGTTTACGCTGTGAGCCTGACACAAAAAAGCAGACTGATGTTTCACAGCCCAAAAAGTTTTTATTTTTTTAAATGTACACTTACACTACTATTAAACAAGATATGAGTGGTGGCACTGGGCAAGTGGGCACAGAATACGCTGTGAGCCTGACACAAAAAAGCAGACTGATGTTTCACAGTCCAAAAAGTTTTTTTTGTTTTTAAATGTACACTTACACTACTATTAAACAAGATATGAGTGGTGGCACTGGGCAAGTGGGCCCAGTATAAGCTGTGAGCCTGACACAAAAAAGCAAACTGATGTTTCACAGTCCAAAAAGTTTTTTTTTTGTTTTTAAATGTACACTTACACTACTATTAAACTATTAAACAAGATATGAGTGGTGGCACTGGGCAAGTGGGCACAGAATACGCTGTGAGCCTGACACAAAAAAGTAGACTGTTTCACAGTCCAAAATGTTTTTATTTTTTTAAATGTACACTTACACTACTATTAAACAAGATATGAGTGGTGGCACTGGGCAAGTTGGCCCAGTATAAGCTGTGAGCCTGACACAAAAAAGCAGACTGATGTTTCACAGTCCAAAAAGTTTTTTTTGTTTTTAAATGTACACTTACACTACTATTAAACAAGATATGAGTGGTGGCACTGGGCAAGTGGGCACAGTATACGCTGTGAGCCTGACACAAAAAAGCAGACTGATGTTTCACAGTCCAAAAAGTTTTTTTTTGTTTTTAAATGTACACTTACACTACTATTAAACAAGATATGAGTGGTGGCACTGGGCAAGTGGGCACAGTATACGCTGTGAGCCTGACACAAGAAAGCAGACTGATGTTTCACAGTCCAAAAAGTTTTTATTTTTTTAAATGTACACTTACACTACTATTAAACAAGATATGAGTGGTGGCACTGGGCAAGTGGGCACAGTTTACGCTGTGAGCCTGACACAAAAAAGCAGACTGATGTTTTACAGTCCAAAAAGTTTTTTTTTTTTTTAAATGTACACTTACACTACTATTAAACAAGATATGAGTGGTGGCACTGGGCAAGTAGGCACAGTATACGCTGTGAGCCTGATACAAAAAAGCAGACTGATGTTTCACAGTCCAAAAAGTTTTAATTTTTTTAAATGTACACTTACACTACTATTAAACAAGATATGAGTGGTGGCACTGGGGATTGGGCAAGTGGGCACAGTATACGCTGTGAGCCTGACACAAGAAAGCAGACTGATGTTTTACAGTCAAAAAAGTTTTTTTTGTTTTTAAATGTACACTTACACTACTATTAAACAAGATATGAGTGGTGGCACTGGGCAAGTGGGCACAGTATACGCTGTGAGCCTGACACGAAAAAGCAGACTGATGTTTCACAGTCCAAAAAGTTTTTTTATTTTTAAATGTACACTTACACTACTATTAAACAAGATATGATTGGTAGCACTGGGCAAGTGGGCACAGTTTACGCTGTGAGCGTGACACAAAAATGCAGACTGATGTTTCACAGTCAATTTTTTTTTTTTTTTAAATGTACACTTACACTACTATTAAACAAGATATGAGTGGTGGCACTGGGCAAGTGGGCCCAGTATAAGCTGTGAGCCTGACACAAAAAAGCAAACTGATGTTTCACAGTCCAAAAAGTTTTTTTTTTTTTTTAAATGTACACTTACACTACTATTAAACTATTAAACAAGATATGAGTGGTGGCACTGGGCAAGTGGGCACAGAATACGCTGTGAGCCTGACACAAAAAAGTAGACTGTTTCACAGTCCAAAATGTTTTTATTTTTTTAAATGTACACTTACACTACTATTAAACAAGATATGAGTGGTGGCACTGGGCAAGTGGGCCCAGTATAAGCTGTGAGCCTGACACAAAAAAGCAGACTGATGTTTCACAGTCCAAAAAGTTTTTTTTGTTTTTAAATGTACACTTACACTACTATTAAACAAGATATGAGTGGTGGCACTGGGCAAGTGGGCACAGTATACGCTGTGAGCCTGACACAAAAAAGCAGACTGATGTTTCACAGTCCAAAAAGTTTTTTTTGTTTTTAAATGTACACTTACACTACTATTAAACAAGATATGAGTGGTGGCACTGGGCAAGTGGGCACAGTATACGCTGTGAGCCTGACACAAAAAAGCAGACTGATGTTTCACAGTCCAAAAAGTTTTTATTTTTTTAAATGTACACTTACACTACTATTAAACAAGATATGAGTGGTGGCACTGGGCAAGTGGGCACAGTTTACGCTGTGAGCCTGACACAAAAAAGCAGACTGATGTTTCACAGCCCAAAAAGTTTTTATTTTTTTAAATGTACACTTACACTACTATTAAACAAGATATGAGTGGTGGCACTGGGCAAGTGGGCACAGTATACGCTGTGAGCCTGACACAAAAAAGCAGACTGATGTTTCACAGTCCAAAAAGTTTTTTTTGTTTTTAAATGTACACTTACACTACTATTAAACAAGATATGAGTGGTGGCACTGGGCAAGTAGGCACAGTATACGCTGTGAGCCTGATACAAAAAAGCAGACTGATGTTTCACAGTCCAAAAAGTTTTAATTTTTTTAAATGTACACTTACACTACTATTAAACAAGATATGAGTGGTGGCACTGGGGATTGGGCAAGTGGGCACAGTATACGCTGTGAGCCTGACACAAGAAAGCAGACTGATGTTTTACAGTCAAAAAAGTTTTTTTTGTTTTTAAATGTACACTTACACTACTATTAAACAAGATATGAGTGGTGGCACTGGGCAAGTGGGCACAGTATACGCTGTGAGCCTGACACGAAAAAGCAGACTGATGTTTCACAGTCCAAAAAGTTTTTATTTTTTTAAATGTACACTTACACTACTATTAAACAAGATATGAGTGGTAGCACTGGGCAAGTGGGCCCAGTATAAGCTGTGAGCCTGAAACAAAAAAGCAGACTGATGTTTCACAGTCCAAAAAGTTTTTTTTGTTTTTAAATGTACACATACACTACTATTAAACAAAATATGAGTGGTGGCACTGGGCAAGTGGGCACAGTATAAGCTGTGAGCCTGACACAAAAAAGCAGACTGATGTTTCACAGTCCAAAAAATGTTTTTTGTTTTTAAATGTACACTTACACTACTATTAAACAAGATATGAATGGTGGCACTGGGCAAGTGGGCCCCGTTATAAGCTGTGAGCCTGAAACAAAAAAGCAGACTGATGTTTCACAGTCCAAAAAGTTTTTTTTGTTTTTAAATGTACACTTACACTGCTATTAAACAAGATATGAGTGGTGGCACTGGGCAAGTGGGCACAGTATACGCTGTGAGCCTGACACAAAAAAGCAGACTGATGTTTCACAGTCCAAAATGTTTTTATTTTTTTAAATGTACACTTACACTACTATTAAACAAGATATGAGTGGTGGCACTGGGCAAATGGGCACAGTATACGCTGTGAGCCTGACACAAAAAAGCAGACTGATGTTTCACAGTCCAAAAAGTTTTTATTTTTTTAAATGTACACTTACACTACTATTAAACAAGATATGAGTGGTGGCACTGGGCAAGTGGGCCCAGTATAAGCTGTGAGCTTGACACAAAAAAGCAGACTGATGTTTCACAGTCCAAAAAGTTTTTTTTTGTTTTTAAATGTACACTTACACTACTATTAAACAAGATATGAGTGGTGGCACTGGGCAAGTGGGCCCAGTATAAGCTGTGAGCCTGACACAAAAAAGCAGACTGATGTTTCACAGTCCAAAAAGTTTTTTTTGTTTTTAAATGTACACTTACACTACTATTAAACAAGATATGAGTGGTGGCACTGGGCAAGTGGGCACAGTATACGCTGTGAGCCTGACACAAAAAAGCAGACTGATGTTTCACAGTCCAAAAAGATTTTTTTTGTTTTTAAATGTACACTTACACTACTATTAAACAAGATATGAGTGGTGGCACTGGGCAAGTGGGCACAGTATACGCTGTGAGCCTGACACAAGAAAGCAGACTGATGTTTCACAGTCCAAAAAGTTTTTATTTTTTTAAATGTACACTTACACTACTATTAAACAAGATATGAGTGGTGGCACTGGGCAAGTGGGCACAGTTTACGCTGTGAGCCTGACACAAAAAAGCAGACTGATGTTTCACAGCCCAAAAAGTTTTTATTTTTTTAAATGTACACTTACACTACTATTAAACAAGATATGAGTGGTGGCACTGGGCAAGTGGGCACAGTATACGCTGTGAGCCTGACACAAAAAAGCAGACTGATGTTTCATAGTCCAAAAAGTTTTTTTGTTTTTAAATGTACACTTACACTACTATTATCCAAAATATGAGGGGAGGCACTGGGCAAGTGGGCACAGTATATGCTGTGAGCCTGACACAAAAAAGCAGACTGATGTTTCACAGTCCAAAAAGTTTTTTTTTTGTTTTTTTTAATGTACACTTACACTACTATTAAACAAGATATGAGTGGTGGCACTGGGCAAGTGGGCACAGTATACGCTGTGAGCCTGACACAAAAAAGCAGACTGATGTTTCACAGTCCAAAAAGTTTTTTTTGTTTTTAAATGTACACTTACACTACTATTAAACAAGATATGAGTGGTGGCACTGGGCAAGTAGGCACAGTATACGCTGTGAGCCTGATACAAAAAAGCAGACTGATGTTTCACAGTCCAAAAAGTTTTAATTTTTTTAAATGTACACTTACACTACTATTAAACAAGATATGAGTGGTGGCACTGGGGATTGGGCAAGTGGGCACAGTATACGCTGTGAGCCTGACACAAGAAAGCAGACTGATGTTTTACAGTCAAAAAAGTTTTTTTTGTTTTTAAATGTACACTTACACTACTATTAAACAAGATATGAGTGGTGGCACTGGGCAAGTGGGCCCAGTATACGCTGTGAGCCTGACACAAAAAAGCAGACTGATGTTTCACAGTCCAAAAAGTTTTTATTTTTTTAAATGTACACTTACACTACTATTAAACAAGATATGAGTGGTGGCACTGGGCAAGTGGGCCCAGTATAAGCTGTGAGCCTGAAACAAAAAAGCAGACTGATGTTTCACAGTCCAAAAAGTTTTTTTTGTTTTTAAATGTACACATACACTACTATTAAACAAAATATGAGTGGTGGCACTGGGCAAGTGGGCACAGTATAAGCTGTGAGCCTGACACAAAAAAGCAGACTGATGTTTCACAGTCCAAAAAATTTTTTTTGTTTTTAAATGTACACTTACACTACTATTAAACAAGATATGAATGGTGGCACTGGGCAAGTGGGCCCCGTTATAAGCTGTGAGCCTGAAACAAAAAAGCAGACTGATGTTTCACAGTCCAAAAAGTTTTTTTTGTTTTTAAATGTACACTTACACTGCTATTAAACAAGATATGAGTGGTGGCACTGGGCAAGTGGGCACAGTATACGCTGTGAGCCTGACACAAAAAAGCAGACTGATGTTTCACAGTCCAAAATGTTTTTATTTTTTTAAATGTACACTTACACTACTATTAAACAAGATATGAGTGGTGGCACTGGGCAAATGGGCACAGTATACGCTGTGAGCCTGACACAAAAAAGCAGACTGATGTTTCACAGTCCAAAAAGTTTTTATTTTTTTAAATGTACACTTACACAACTATTAAACAAGATATGAGTGGTGGCACTGGGCAAGTGGGCCCAGTATAAGCTGTGAGCTTGACACAAAAAAGCAGACTGATGTTTCACAGTCCAAAAAGTTTTTTTTGTTTTTAAATGTACACTTACACTACTATTAAACAAGATATGAGTGGTGGCACTGGGCAAGTGGGCACAGTATACTCTGCGAGCCTGACACAAAAAAGCAGACTGATGTTTCACAGTCCAAAAAGTTTTTTTTGTTTTTAAATGTACACTTACACTACTATTAAACAAGATATGAGTGGTGGCACTGGGCAAGTGGGCCTAGTATAAGCTGTGAGCCTGACACAAAAAAGCAGACTGATGTTTCACAGTCCAAAAAGTTTTTTTGTTTTTAAATGTACAATTACACTACTATTAAACAAGATACGAGTGGTGGCACTGGGCAAGTGGGCACAGTATACGCTGCAAGCCTGACACAAAAAAGCAGACTGATGTTTCACAGTCCAAAATTTTTTTTTTTTTAAATTTACACTACTGTTACATCAAATATGAGTGGTGGCACTGGGTAAGTGGGCACAGTATATGCTGTGAGCCTGGCGCACATGCTGGCAGGCAGGCAACTGCAATTAGATTACACAAGCAGACTGATGTTTCATAGTCAAATTTTTTTATTTTATTTTTTAAATTTACACTACTGTTACACCAGATATGAGTGGGGCCACTGGGCAAGTGGGTACAGTATATGCTGTGAGCCTGGCACCTATGCTGGCAGGCAGGCAACTGCAATTAGATTACATTATCAGACTGATGTTTCACAGTCAAAAAAGTTTTTTTTTTTTTTTTTAATTTACACTACTGTTACAGCAGGTATGAGTGGTGGCACTGGGCAAGTGGGCCTGGCACACACACTGGCAGGCAGGCAACTGCAATTAGATTACAGAATCAGACTGATGTTTCACATTAAAAAAAGTTAGTTTTTTTTAAATTTACACTACTGTTACACCAGATATGAGTGGTGGCACTAGGCAAGTGGGCCTGGCACACACGCTGGCAGGCAGGCAACTGCAATTAGATTGCACAAGCAGACTGATGTTTTACAGTCAAAAAAGTTTTGTTTTTTTTACAAATTTACACTACTGTTACACCAGATATGAGTGGTGGCACTGGGCAAGTGGCTTGGCAGGCAGGCAACTGCAATTAGATTACACAAGCAGACTGATGTTTTACAGTCAAAATTTTTTTTTTTTTTACAAATTTACACTACTGTTACACCAGATATGAGTTGTGGCACTGGGCAAGTGGCTTGGCAGGCAGGCAACTGCAATTAGATTACACAGGGGAAAAAAAAACAAAAAAATAAAAAATGATGTTCTAGCCCTAAAAAGGGCTTTTTGGGGTGCTGTCCTTACAGCAGAGATCAGATGAGTCCTTCAGGACTGTAGGGGACACTGAATACACTAGCCTAGCTATCAATTTCCCTATTAAATCACCAGCAACTACACTGTCCCTCCTCTCATGAACAATGCTTCCGAATGAATCTAAAATGGCTGCTGTCCAGGAGCTGGGAGGGTCTGGGAGGGAGGGTCTGCTGCTGATTGGCTGGAATGTGTCTGCAGACTGTGAGATACAGGGTCAAAGTTTACTCAATGATGACAAATAGGGGGCGGATCGAACATTGCATATGTTTGCCCGCCGCAGCGAACGCGAACATGCTATGTTCGCCGGGAACTATTCGCCGGCGAACTATTCGTGACATCACTAGTTATATGTGATAATATGTGATTGTATGTGATAAAGTTCAGAATGAGAGTTTCCTTATTAACTTTGACCCCCTCTCTGGAATTGAGTTAGTTGCATTTGTAGGCCTGAATGCACTGCAGTTGCTTGGCTTTGGGAGTAAGTCCTGTAGGCTATCAATAAAGTATATCTGATATCCAATGATGATACACCTGTTTATCTTGGCTGTGCCCTGAGTTTGTAAAACAGCAACAAAATACTTTTATAATAAAACATTACCTACAACATTTCTTACATTGCTGGCTATGAGCATGGACGAAGCGTATCCGTTGCTATAGCTACATCTGAGCTCTCCATGAGCAAAGAGTGGACGGCTCAGCTTCTTATTGACTAATTGTGCATTAGCTTACATGTTCTTGTTTCTAGTGAGAGAAGAATAAGGGACCAGCAGGCACATATATGCTTGTTCCAATGGGTCAGTCATGCAGATGCTGTAGGCAGTACATTAATCTATTTTTGCAATAAGAATTTCTAATAAATTATGAATATTTGAAATCTGATCCCTATTGGAAAAGTTTTGGTCTAAACTTGAACTACATACTGATTTTGCTCTTGATAATGCCTACTTTGTCCCTTTAACAGAAGCTTTATATATACAAACTAACAGAGGCTCTGCAGGGTTTGCTAATATATAGCAGATGCTGGCCAGTATTTGGCTGTAGTTTGCTAAACTAAATAGAGAGAACAAAGAGTAACAAAGGTTAGTCACTTTCAAGAGGCTCTGAGACTGAAGGCTTGATGATTTAAAGCTCTCTACTCCAGTGAGATGATCTAAGAAGTCTCATTAGTACAGTGAAGCCCCTTTAATTTATGAAACATACATTTCAGCTTAAGAACTGTTTATCTTACTATGCAGGGATCTGGGTGTGAAGGAGAGACTCCTATATTAGAATAAAAGGTCTAAAAATATCCCAAAGTTTTTATGTAATTTCTCTCCGTGCCGTCATTGTGCCCTGAATGAGGCAAAGGTACTGTAGATTTGATAGCAACATATTCAGGTCTAAATTTAATAAAAAGAATATACAAAAGAAAAAAGTAGCATTCTCAAGCACTCACAGATCTCCATGTATTTACACTAATATCAAATACCATTCTCCTAGCTAGAGTAGGAAGGAAATTAAATCTTAACTTTTAACTATTCATTAGAGCTATAAAGGTTTATAATATAAAAGCATTTAAATATAACAAAAGTAAAAGCACAACTCAAGGTAGTTAAAATTATTCAGTGGACCCACAATATACAAGGCAAATCGGGGCAAGCACAACGTGGGTAACGTTCCCCATTAATGCAGAAGCCACAAGTAAAAAAAGATCCCTTTTACTATTAGTGACTATTAAGTAAAATTAAGGTTTGGCAATCTTCCTAATCTCAAAGTAATCTCATCCTGAACCAAACTACAGAAGCTGGGTTCGAACAGAAAAAAGAGCTCATACTTCTATTCGAACCCAGCTTCCTTTGTTCTTGTTTACAATCGAGGGCGGTTTTAAAAAATCAGTGGTGAGTTCAAAAAGTATGCTAGTGAATGTCGAAAATAATTCCAGTGTGGAGAGAGGACGAGAGGACAAAAGGTCCATATACCAAAGCTGGTGTAAGTTATTGATTACACCTTTTGATGCCAAACTTGTCCTTCTTGTAAATATTTTTTTCTGTTGTGTTCTGTCTGCAGCAAATAATTCAATTCAAACTGATCTGCTCTATGTAAACCTATATCCAAGATTTGTAGACTTTTCTGTATTAATTTCCAACAGATGTGAAACATTCATATGGATTATGCTGTGAGGAAATTATATTTCTGTTCCTTTTAAACATTGTTTTTTTATGTTTATATTTTATTGTCTTATCCGTGATATAAATAGTATTGTAACATTGTTTGTAATTTTTTGTTGTATTGTGCAATAAAATGTTAACTTACACAATTTAAATGTATTGATACAATTGCAATAAACAGTATATATATATATATATATATATATATATATATATATATATATATATATATATATATATATATATATATATATATATATATTTTAGTCAGGTTCTACATATATTAAGCCACTGATAGCAGCATGGTAGATATTTCTAGGAAGAGTTTACTTGATATATTTTCTCCTTTGACATCTGGGGCGAGATTACATACACATTGCAGGCTTCAGCGCAAGCGCTGAAGCCCGCGCCCGCCCGTAATTTCACCTTGTACATCTGGGTATTACATAAACCCTCCAGAAATTAGCGTAAATACAAATTTCTGGAGTCGCCAGTAACTTACGGCACGTTAGAAACTGTCTGAGCCTAAGAAAATTAAAAAAAAAAAAAAATCTCCCGTAAAAGTCTAACACGACTCCCAAAAATAAACCAGACACATAAAACCCCTATATCCGCCATCAAATCCACATCAGAACTAATAATAAAAAGTATTAACCCCTAAACCGACAACCCCACACAAATCAATATGCCTAATTAAACTATTAACCCCTAATCCGCAATTCACCCACATCGCGATCTACCTAATAAAAGTATTAACCCCTAAATCCACCAACCCAAACATCGCAAACTACCTATTAAAACTATTAACCCCTTATCGGCCATTAACCCACAATGCAATAAAATTACAGAAAAAAAGTCTAACATTACAGAAAATAAAAAACAAAATTATCAAAAATAGAAAAAATATACCTAATCCCTATGAAAATAACCCCCCCTAAAATAAAAACACCCCCTAATCTAATACTAAACTACCAATAGCCCTTAAAAGGGCCTTTTGTAGGGCAGTGCCCTAATCAGCTCTTTTCCTTAAAAAAATACTAAATCCCCCCTTTAACAGTAAAAACCCCACCCACCAAACCCCCTAAAATAAATAAACCTAAGACTAAAACACCAAACTACCCATTGCCCCTAAAGGAGCATTTGTATGGGCATTGCCCTTAAAAGGGCATTCAGTTTTTTTCTGCCCTTAAAAGGGCATTCAGCTCTTTTAAGAAGGCCCGTAACCCTAATCTAAAAAAAAGAAACCCCCCAAAAAATAAAAAAAAGCCTAAATCTAACCCCCAGGTTGGTACTCACGGTTCCTGAAGTCCGGCGGAGAAGGTCCTATTCCAGGCGGTGAAGTCTTCTTCCAAGCGGTGACCGGTTCCTGAAGTCTGACAGTGAAGTGTTCATCCAAGTGGTGACCGGTTCCTGAAGTCCGTCGGTGAAGTCTTCTTCCAAGCGATGACCTCTTCAATCTTTATCCAGGACCGCAGAACTGAAGACCGGCGACCGCGGAGCCATGGAGCGTGGAGGATCCTCTTTGTACGATTTCAGCCGTACACTGAATAGTAAATTCAAGGTACGCATTTACAAATGGCTTCCCTTGAATTCCTATTGGCTGATTTGATTCTTCAAATTCAAAACAGTCAATAGGATGAGAGCTACTGAAATCCTATTGGCTGTTCAAATTCTGATAGAGGGGCCAATTTATCATAGTGCGAGCGGACATGATACGATGTAGCGTATCATCTCCGCCGCACATACGCTGTCGGAATGTATCATTGCAAAAGCAGTTATTGTGAATTGCTTGTGCAATGCGGCCCCCTGCAGATTTGCGGCCAATCGGCTGCTAGCAGGGGGTATCAATCAACCCGATCATATTTGATTGGGTTGATTTCTGTCCGCTGCCTGAGAGTAGGCGGACAAGTTATGCAGCAGCGGTCTTTAGACCGCTGCTTCATAACTTCTGTTTCCGGCAAACCTGAAGGCTCGAGCGGAAACAGGGGCATCAAGCTCCATTCAGAGCTTGATAATTCAGCCCCCATTGCTCTAGAACCCCCCGGAATGCCCATGTATGGCCCCATGGAGAAACTTTTTATTCTGTCCAGCAAGACTACTTTACCATTACAAACAATTACATAAAATATTTATCTAAGATACGCCAGTGCCTTCATTACTTGAAAAATATGTTTTTTCTCATTGAAACCATTATCTATAATGTAAATTGTCAGTATTTATGTATTAGCCTTTGCAGATAAAGAGAGAGAAAGAGAGATAAGATAAGCATGTTAGCTGTGAAATTATTAATTGTATACATTGCTTTGATCCTATTGGTTAACTGTGAAAAAAAAAAACTTTATTTAAACACATTATGAATAAATATTGAATCAAATCAATTACCCGTCATGGTTTATTTCAGATTTGGTTGACAATATATTTTTCTCTGTAAAGGTCTCTGAAAAATTCTTGTAACAACTGCCTTGAAAAGTCCAATAAAGACGCAAACATAAAAGGGACAGTAAGTTCAAAATTAAACTTGTATGGATGAGATAGAGCAAGAAATGTAAAAAAAAATATACAAGTCTTGAAAAAAAATAAAAAAAACACTCCAAAATTATAAGTTTCTCTGGTTTTACAATTTAATGGTATGTTTTATTCTGTAAACTACTGAAAACATTTCTCCCAAATAAAAATATTGTCATTTAGAACATTTATTATATTGTATTATGTATACCACTGCTGTGCTCATCACTATACTCTTGCAATATGACCAGCTGGATGGCAAAAACAGTGCTAGTAGTACCTCAAAGGTAATTGGAATAAAAAAAAATAACTTTATGTCAAAAGAGTTAAAAAAGACAAATTTTGAGTGAGGAAATGAAGGGTTCAATTCTGGCTTTACTGGCAGAGGGATACAAAGAGTGTCAGGTTGCTTCCATCCTTAAAATTTTAAAGACATCAGTTTATAAGAACAAGGTCAAGCAGCAAACATGGGGGACAACAAAGCTACAGTTTTTCAGAGGGTGAAAATGACTCTTAACTATCCAGGATGAACCCCAATCTTTCAAATGTCACTCAACAACCATAGGATGACATCAAGTGACCTACAAAAAATGGCATATGGCAGCTAGGGTAAAGTGCACAGCGAGTACGGTTCGAAACAGGCTCCTAAGGAAAGGGCTGAAGTCAGGCAAAGTTTGAAAAAAAACCTTCATCAATGAGAAGCAAAGAAGAGCCAGGCTGAGGTTTGTAAAGACCATAAGGATTGAACCGTAGAGGACTGGAGTAAGGTTATCTTCTCTGATTAGTCCAATTTTCAGTTGGTTATCTAATGGTAAGATGGAGACCTGAAGAGGCCTACAAGCTACAGTGTCTCACACCCACTGTAAATTTGTGTGGAGGATCAGTGATGATCAGGGGGTGCTGCAGCAAGGTTGGAATCAGGCAGATATATTTTTTTGAAGGACTCATAAATCAAGCCACATACAAAGAGGAATCCTGCAAGAAAGCTTCCTTCTGCTCTGAAAATGTTCCCTAACTCTGAGGATTGATTTTTCCAGCAGGACAATGCTCCATGCAACACAGCCAGGTCATTCAAGGTAAGGATGGAGGACCACCAGATCATGGCTCTGTCATGTCCAGCACTATCTCCAGACCTCAAACCCATTAAAAATCCCTGGAATGTGATCAAGAGGAAGATAGATGGTTACATGCCATCAAACAAAGCCAAACTGAGTTTATGCACCAGGAGTGGCAAAAAGGCACCTAACAGTAATGTGAAAGACTGGTGAAGAGTTTGCTAAGATGCATGGAAGCTGTGATTGAAAATCAGGGTTATTACACCAAATATTGATTTCTGAACTCTTGCTAAGTTAAACCATTAGTATTGTGTTGTTTAAAAATGAATATTAAATTGTTATCTTTACATTATTAGGTCTGAAAACACAGCATTTTTTTTTTGTGTTATTGACCATTTGTCATTTTCTGCAAATGAATGCTCTAAATCAGCGGTCGCCAACCAGTGGTCCATGGACCACTGGTGGTCCACGAGAAGATGTTGGTGGTCCTTGACACCATCAAGCAGGAATTAATCTCCTCTGATGGTGTCACCCCTGTCTTGCCGCAACTCCCTACAGTTCCTGGCTGGACATCAGTGAAAACCGATGGAGGAGTTAAATTACAATCTCCCTACGCACGTTGCGTAGTACTGCGCAACTTGCATGGCTAGATTGTATTTTTAACCTCCTCCCGCCCAGCGCGCTGCTCAGAGTAAGATGCTTCCATTCTAAAGCCAGCAGTGGTTGGTATAGTGTTGGCTTGAAATAGTGGAATTAAAGTATATAAAAAAAAAAGAAAATCTTAACAAGAATGTTTTCTCATATTTCATTTATTTTCTTCTCTTTACCTGTCTCTTTGTAGTAGTTTTCCAAAATTAGTTCAGATGGACTTACATCACTGTTTGTCTTCCTCCCCTCCATCTTCTTTTTTTTTTATTAAATGTTAATTATTTTTATTCTTAAAATGTACCTGCGCACAAAGCCATTCCACCTGAATTCCAGTAATTGCCATCCAGCAGATCAGCCATATCCCACCAGTATTATAGTAATTGCCAGTAACATCAGTCGTGGTTAGCTCACATCCATATTTAGAGCTTTCTGATATAAACTTAATTTATGACTCCAATGTCTGTCCATGATTATAAGTAGTTTTGAATAATTCCTAACTGGGGAGGTAACATAGAATCTTGTGGTCCTTTTAAATATAATTATTTTTTTCCCACTTTCTGCCTGTTTCCAGCTCAAAAGTTGGCACTCACCCTTCATCTGTCATTTGGAATTATTGTCTCAGTTCTGTCATTCAGTTAGTTAATTCCAAAAAATAATTCTTAAAAATGTGTATATATATATATATACATCATTTAAAATTAGCTATGGTTATATGGTTATGTACAGTATGTGTGAGTGTATATGTATATATAGTTATAGAGATTTGTACCTTTAAAAATGACAATATTATTATTTAGAATTTGGGAGAAATGTTGTCATTAGTTTATAGAATAAAACAAAAATGTTAATTTTACTCAAAAAAATACATATCAATAGTAAAACCAGAGAAACAGATACTGTTGCAGTGGATTTTTTCCAGAGCTGTATATATATATATATATATATATATATATATATATATATATATATATATATATATATATATATATATATATATATATATATAATTTACTGCTATTTGCCATGTTTTCAGAGTTCCCCATTATTTATATTGTCAAGAATTATACTTGTCAGAGTTTAACAGCACCCATATAGAGATATAAAAATAGTGTACAGTCTGTCAATTCTGACAACATAAAGCATTCAGATAATTTAGCAGTGGTGCGGATGGAAGCATATTACAATAGGTTCCTATGGAAGTCACGATTGTGCAATCCCCTTTTATAACCTGATTTTAAAGATGGCGGTACTGCTCGTAATAATAACTAGTGCGAGTGTGACTCAATCAAATATTAATATGAAAAATAAAAACACACCATTTGCAGATGTTAGGGTCCTGTAATGACTATAGACCACTGGTTTTCAAACCTGTCCTCAGGCCTTCCTTACAGGACAGAATTTGAGGACTAGAGTGCAGGTGAAATAATCTGCTGAATAGTAAACCTGATTATTTTACCTGCTCTAAGCCAAGGTAATCATGAAAACCAGAAAAATCACAAAATGCATATACATATATAATGTACACTTTTTGCACATGCTCAGTAGAAGCAGGTGCCTCAGAAAGTGTGCATATAAAAAGAAAATATGCACATTTTGATAATGGAAACTTATTGGAAAGCATTTTCTTTTTATTGCATGCTTTACCTGAACCATGAAACTTTAATTTTTACTTCACTGGGCCTTTAAGTTTCATGTATGTCTGTAGTTTTTTCAGAGTTAAAGAGACATTCAAATTAATAAATTAAAGGAACATGAAACCCACAATTTTTCTTTCATGTTCATGATGTATAAAAAATTTTTTTCCAGTTTCTTTTTTGTGTCATAAAATATTTATTAAAACAAATAAAATGATCAAAATTGAAATAAATTTGTTTTGATAAATCTTTAATTGCACACTGGACAACTTTTTCCCTCCTTCTTTTGACCCAGATTGGGGGGCAGTAATAGTTGGTATTTATAGTTATTGTTGGATTTTAGCTAGGCATGGAACATTGTACTACACCCACTGATTTCTGTTGGATTTTAGCTAGGCATGGAACATTGTACTACACCCACTGATTTCTGTTGGATTTTAGCTAGGCATGGAACATTGTACTACGCCCACTGATTTCTGTTGGATTTTAGCTAGGCATGGAACATTGTACTACGTCCACTGATTTCTGAGACATTTTGGTTCCAGATTGCCTTGATGAGTCTAGCTGGAACACTGCTCTATGAGCACTCAATGTAATGCTATCTGGGAGTTGTTTTGCTTTTTTCCTGTTTCTCTTTGTTTGTTGATGTTACTCTAAGAGGCAAATCTATTTTCTACAATTCTTTGTAGGGTTGCCAAATTTTCTTTCTTTTTTTTTTTAAGAAAAGGAGAGTAGGGAAGAGTAGGTTCTGGGGAAAAAAACAGCTTTCATACAGTTTGGTACAACAAAACTCTTCATAGGAATCCTCTTAATTCACACAGTCTAGGTTAAACTTCCAACAACTTTCAGAAAATGCCTTATTTAAAAGGACAGTCTAGTCAAAAATGTACTTTTATGATTAAGATAGGATATGCCATTTTAAACAAATTTCCAATTTACTTATATTATAGAGTTTGCTTTGTTTTTGTGGTATTATTTGTTGAAAGCTAAACCTAGTAAATTTGACGTTTTGAAGTTTTTCCCACCTGAATAGTGTTAATGTTGTGCTTACTTTGTAGCATTTCTTGCTTACAGAAAATAGTTTCACGCCTTTAGAGTAATACTGTATGAAAGAGTTAACAAAATGTTTTTTTTGCATATATATATATTTTTTTTGTTAAAGAGACCTTTTATCCTTTTTCAGCTGAATACAACAGACAACACAAATGTATTTGTTTTTACAATTGTCTGGATCCGAATACGCGTGTCTAATATGTAATTGCGCTGTGAGGTTAAACGCATAGTTCTCTGCAAACAATAGCACAATATGAAAATGCTGTAGCACATTAAAACACTTTATTATGCTGATTTTTGCCCATTTAATTGTCTTTCTGTATATATATATATTACTTTTCTTATAATTTATCTGATATATTGCAACTCTAATTGTTTAGTTGTATCTCACCTTCACAAAGAATCTTATTTCATCTAAATGTTAGTTACAAAAAAGTCAATGACCTTAAATAACTACATTCTCCATATGGAATTAGAAACAATTGCAGAAAAAAACCACTCATAAAATCCATTATCACCAATACCACGGTTATTCAGTACAGATGCTCCCATCGCTAATGACTCATTTGTTATGATAACCTGAGCTCATTTTCATTTAGAATTAAAACTGTGTTACCGTTAACTTTATTGTAGGACAGAAAAAATAGTTGATAATAGAACTATGAAGAATAGACCTAAACATGCTTTTGTATTCCAACTAAATATTCTTATTTTTGCTATAATTTAGCTTTTCAGTTTGCTCGGATTTGTAGATTTCCTTAAGGGGCACACTAATAGAGCTCTAAGCTGCCCCGCATTTTAGGATCTTTGCCCCCTATCTCTCCATCCACTACCATCCTATCTTTGCCCAATTTCATGCCCAACTCTGCCAATGTGATGAGAACCCACCTCTTGCAGTGACTCCTCTAAATATTTCAGACTAAGGACCCAATAATCTAAAGCTCTCTTCTCAGGCAAGATGATCATACATGATCTGTAAGTGCTACAAACCCATGGCAAGATGATCATACATGATCTGTAAGTGCTACAAACCCATGGCAAGATGATCTATGCACAAATTTTACACTGTGCGTAGCAAATACTAAATGTAATGGTCAGATGGAAAAATTTGTTTTTAAATTGTTTTACTAATTTAATTAAACTGTATTTGGAATTAATATAGTATTGTGAAGTGACATTTTATAACAGAGTTCTATTAGCACGCAGAGTGGAGTGGAAAACTACCATTGTGCAGTGAGTTGGAACACTGTAATATTCCAGCAGGTGTTATATAGCACTAACGAGTGCTAGGATTTTTGTGAGTATTGTTTCTATTGGTGGAGATTACATGAGTAATATCTGCACTAGGAGAAGCCCTCTTTCCTTTATTTTCTCTATTAGATCAGAGGTTAATTAATTGCGCTGAAACACTGATATTTTTCAGCATGCTATTTTAGCACTATTGAGTGCATCCATTTTTGTGAGTATATGTCCATAAGGGTGTAAAAAATGATGCTATCAGTACTGGGTGCTCCCTATCAAAATTGGTCTCCCCTGTGAGAGTCTGCATTCTATTGAGCTACATTATTTTCTGTGATAATAAGCCCAGCAACTCACTTGGAATCCCTGGTTCAGCTTCTTATCCTAGATTAGTAATTGCTAACCCTGGCATCCCTGATATTTCAGAACTACAATTCCCATGATGCTCAACTAGACTGCAGAGTGTCTTAGCATCATGGGAAATGTCATTTCAAAACATCTGTGGTGCAAAGGTTATCCATCACTGTTCTAGATCATTCAGTGGGGTCTGTCCATGCAAGGGTTGACGTGACATTTCTCATCATGCTGAAGAATTTTAGAACATCTGTCCCTAAGACACCAGTCTCACTTTACTGGATAGTCTCTGAGAATTGTTGGGAGGTTTGGGTTATAGCCAAAAGTATCTAATTTGGCAGAAACACTTTCTACTTCTCCAGAGAAATAACTGAAACTAAATTAGAAGTAATCATGCTTCAAGGTACCTAACTACCTATCGGCTAGATTTAGAGTTTTGTCGATAACGACCCGCGTAGCTAACGCTGGCTTTTTTCTGGCCGCACCATAAAAATAACTCTGGTATTGAGAGTCCACATAAAGACTGCGTTAGGCTCCAAAAAAGGAGCGTAGAGCATATTTAACGCAACTTCAACTCTCGATACCAGAGTTGCTTACGGACGCGGCCAGCCTCAAAAACGTGCTCGTGCACGATTCCCCCATAGGAAACAATGGGGCTGTTTGAGCTGAAAAAAAAACTAACACCTGCAAAAAAGCCGCGTTCAGCTCCTAACGCAGCCCCATTGTTTGCTATGGGGAAACACTTCCTACGTCTGCACCTAACACTTTAACATGTACCCCGAGTCTAAACACCCCTAACCTTACACTTATTAACCCCTATTCTGCCGCCCCCGCTATCGCTGACCCCTGCATATTATTATTAACCCCTAATCTGCCGCTCCGTAAACCGCCGCTACTTACATTATCCCTATGTACCCCTAATCTGCTGTCCCTAACACCGCCGACCCCTATATTATATTTATTAACCCCTAATCTGCCCCCCACAACGTCGCCTCCACCTGCCTACACTTATTAACCCCTAATCTGCCGACCGGACCTGAGCGCTACTATAATAAAGTTAATAACCCCTAATCCGCCTCACTAACCCTATAATAAATAGTATTAACCCCTAATCTGCCCTCCCTAACATCGCCGACACCTAACTTCAATTATTAACCCCTAATATGCCGACTGGAGCTCACCACTATTCTAATAAATGTATTAACCCCTAAAGCTAAGTCTAACCCTAACACTAACACCCCCCTAAGTTAAATATAATTTACATCTAAAGAAATTAATTATTTCTTATTAAATAAATTATTCCTATTTAAAGCTAAATACTTACCTGTAAAATAAACCCTAATATAGCTACACTATAAATTATAATTATATTATAGCTATTTTAGGATTAATATTTATTTTACAGGTAACTTTGTAATTATTTTAACCAGGTACAATAGCTATTAAATAGTTAATAACTATTTAATAGTTACCTAGTTAAAATAATAACAAAATTACCTGTAAAATAAATCCTAACCTAAGTTACAATTAAACCTAACACTACACTATCATTAAATTAATTAAATAAAATATCTACAATTACCTACAATTAAACCTAACACTACACTATCAATACATTAATTAAATACAATATCTACAAATAACTACAATGAAATAAACTAACTAAAGTACAAAAAATAAAAAAGAACTAAGTTACAAAAAATAAAAAAATATTTACAAACATAAGGAAAATCTTACAACAATTTTAAACTAATTACACCTACTCTAAGCCCCTAATAAAATAACAAAGCCCCCCAAAATAAAAAATGCCCTACCCTATTCTAAATTACTAAAGTTCAAAGCTCTTTTACCTTACCAGCCCTGAACAGGGCCCTTTGCGGGGCATGCCCCAAGAAGTTCAGCTCTTTTGCCTGTAAAAAAAAACATACAATACCCCCCCCCAACATGACAACCCACCACCCACATACCCCTAATCTAACCCAAACCCCCCTTAAATAAACCTAACACTAAGCCCCTGAAGATCATCCTACCTTGTCTTCACCTCACCGGGTATCACCGATCGGTCCTGGCTCCAAAATCTTCATCCAACCCAAGCGGGGGCTAGCGATCCATCATCCGGTGGCTGAAGAGGTCCAGAAGAGGCTCCAAAGTCTTCATCCTATCCGGGAAGAAGAGTAGATCTTGATTGATCTTGATTCTGATTCCATCAGCCAATCAGAATATTCCTACCTTAATTCCGATTGGCTGTTAGAATCCTATCAGCCAATCGGAATTCAAGGGACGCCATCTTGGATGACATCCCTTAAAGGAACCATCATTCTTCAGTTGGACGTCGCCGGATGAAGATGGGTCCGCGGTGGAGGTCTTCATTGGATGAAGATAGAAGATGCCGCTTGGAAGATGATGGTTGCCGGTCCGGATCTACTCTTCTTCCCGGATAGGATGAAGACTTTGGAGCCTCTTCTGGACCTCTTCAGTCACCGGATGATGGATCGGTATGTGGGTGGTGGGTTGTAATGTTGGTGGGGGGGTATTATATGTTTTTTTTTACAGGCAAAAGAGCTGAACTTCTTGGGGCATGCCCCACAAAGGGCCCTGTTCAGGGCTGGTAAGGTAAAAGAGCTTTGAACTTTAGTAATTTAGAATAGGGTAGGGCATTTTTTATTTTGGGGGGCTTTGTTATTTTATTAGGGGCTTAGAGTAGGTGTAATTAGTTTAAAATTGTTGTAAGATTTTCCTTATGTTTGTAAATATTTTTTTATTTTTTGTAACTTAGTTCTTTTTTATTTTTTGTACTTTAGTTAGTTTATTTCATTGTAGTTATTTGTAGGTATTGTATTTAATTAATGTATTGATAGTGTAGTGTTCTTAACTATTTCATAGCTATTGTACCTGGTTAAAATAAATACAAAGTTACCTGTAAAATAAATATTAATCCTAAAATAGCTATAATATAATTATAATTTATATTGTAGCTATATTAGGATTTATTTTACAGGTAAGTATTTAGCTTTAAATAGGAATAATTTATTTAATAAGAGTTAATTAATTTCGTTAGATTTAAATTATATTTAAGTTAGGGGGGTGTTAGTGTTAGGGTTAGACTTAGCTTTAGGGGTTAATACATTTATTAGAATAGCGGTGAGCTCCGGTCGGCAGATTAGGGGTTAATAATTGAAGTTAGGTGTCGGCGATGTTAGGGAGGGCAGATTAGGGGTTAATACTATTTATTATAGGGTCAGTGAGGCGGATTAGGGGTTAATAACTTTATTATAGTAGCGGTGTGGTCCGCTCGGCAGATTAGGGGTTAATAAGTGTAGGCAGGTGGAGGCGACGTTGAGGGGGGCAGATTAGGGGTTAATAAATATAATATAGGTGTCGGCGGTGTTAGGGGCAGCAGATTAGGGGTACATAAGGATAACTTAAGTAGCGGCGCTTTGTGGTCAGCAGATTAAGGGTTAATTATTGTAGGTAGCTGGCGGCAACGTTGTGGGGGGCAGGTTAGGGGTTAATAAATATAATATAGGGGTCGGCGGTGTTAGGGGCAGCAGATTAGGGGTACATAAGTATAACGTAGGTGGCGGTCGGCAGATTAGGGGTTAAAAAAATTTAATCGAGTGGCGGCGATGTGGGGGGACCTCGGTTTAGGGGTACATAGGTAGTTTATGGGTGTTAGTGTACTTTAGAGCACAGTAGTTAAGAGCTTTATGAACTGGCTTTAGCCCAGAAAGCTCTTAACTACTGACTTTTTTCTGCGGCTGGAGTTTTGTAGTTAGAATTCTAATGCTCACTTCAGACACGACTCTAAATACCGGAGTTAGAAAGATCCCATTGAAAAGATAGGATACGCAATTGACGTAAGGGGATCTGCGGTATGGAAAAGTCGCGGCTGAAAAGTGAGCGTTAGACCCTTTCTTGAGTGACTCCAAATACCGGAGGTAGCCTAAAACCAGCGTTAGGAGCCTCTAACGCTGGTTTTCACGGCTACCGCCAAACTCCAAATCTAGGCCTTAGTTTTTCAATAAATATCGCTTATTAAAAACTTAAAGATGAACATATTATTTATTAATTATACAGAAAATTAGAAGAAATCATCATAGTCATCCAAATGTTTTTAGCAAAAATAAAAACAATATTTAAAAAAAAAACACCAACCATAAAATACTTGAAAAAATAAATAAAAATCTAATCTAGAATTTCACAATGTGACATTTATTTTATAAGCTCACCATTTATTTTGAAGCTTACAATTTTTATTAGCTGAAGGAAACACGCCTTGACATAAGCAATACAAAAAATAAGGCTAGCAACTGCTGACAGGTGATTATTATTAAGATTATTAATATTTTAATTATTATTAATATTTTGATTTGACAACAGTAAAGGCAAGAAATCCTATATTTGATTGGTGGGGTCCACACTTTTAAACGATGATTTGTATGGTATATTTATATGGTGTATGTGGCACCATCTGCTGCATAAAAGGGCATGAGACCCCACATTTGAAATTCAGTAATCTCATCTTTCATATAAGTTTTATTTTTCATGTGTTGAACATACTTAATGTAGAGGACTTTCCTACTTCCAAAATGGCGCCTCATGCCCTTCTTGTATAGTTATTGGGGGTGTAGGAGCTCTGCAATGTCTAACTCCTTCTGAAAAAAATGCCCTGGCAAATAGTGGTTAAAACTTATAAAGAAATACCACAGACTTTAGATAAATCCTAGGAAGATAGGTGACCCTAAGCCCTTTATATGATATAAAATGTTCTCCCGTTTTAAATTAATCCACTCCTCCTCAGCCAAACCTGCTCTTTTTCTGTTACTACAGGGGATTTCCTTTCAAATGAGAGATTGTATGTCTCTCTAGGTGGTGGTGGAGCGGGGGCAACCAAGATATGTGCTGTATAAGATGGCCCCTCACAACCCAAACACTGTAACTCTGTCCTTAAAAGGACCACTCAATGCAATGGAATTGCATAATTAACAAGTGCATAATAAAAATACAAGGCAATAACACTTACTCTGAATTTCAAATAAGCAGTAGATTTTTTTCTGACAAATTAATTTTGTCTCCCATTTTTCAGCCCCCCTGTATCATGTGACAGACATCATCCAATCACAGACTAGTATACATATACCCTGTGAGCTTTTGCACATGCTCAGTAGGATCTTGTTCCCCAGAAAGTTTGAATATAAAAAGACTGTGCAAATTTGATAATGGAAGTAAATTGGAAAGTGTCTTAAAACTATATGCTCTATCTGAGTCATAAAATTGTATTTTGACTTGAGTGTCCCTTTAAGAAGTTCCTTATTTCATGTGATCTCATCACATAATGGTTGATGGAAGTACATAATCTGTTATTGTACCAATAACAAAGAGAAAAATGTACAATACAACCCTAGTGAAAAAGGAAAATTTTCCTGGAGTCATTCTGAAGTAATCGATGACTCTAGACTAGTCATCAGAAGCCATTATTATTGTTATTATTATCAGTAATTTGTAGAGCGCCAACAAGTTCCGCAGGGCTAAAGACATGGGTCTAATATGCAAAGTGACAGTTATGAGAGACAAGGGGATAGAGTGCCCTGCCAGGAGTTTAACTGTTGTAAATCATCTCACATGAAAGTGATCTACAAAGCAGCTAGGCTCGTAGGCTTACATGCTAAGGGGGTTCAAGTGGCTAAGCCATCATGAAGTATGCCCACAGGTCAAAATATTTAAATAAGATAACGCTAGAGTCATTCACTGACTGTTCATGCTTGTGAAGTTATCAGTAAGGTAATCTGCTAATCATTCTGAAGTCATTACCCAGAACATTTTACCTTAGCTTATTACTTTACAAGACTGTTGATGTCTGATGATGTGCAAATTACTTTGAAAGTAGTTTGATGATTATCATATGACTCCAGGATGGTCTCTAAAGTAATCCTGTCTGTCTTGGGAAAGAATGACATTGTTACCCTGCACAAAGAGGATGACAAAGAGTTGTCCTTTGCATTCTAGGGTTTAAAGGACCACTAAACACAATAGAATAATCAATAAATGCATAATAAAGAGACAATGAGAAAGCACAATGGGTCATATTTATCAGGCTCCGTATGGAGCTTGAAGCCCCTGTTTCCAGCAAGCTGTAAGGCTCGCCAGAAACAGAAGTTATGAAGCAGCGGTCTAAAGACCGCTGCTCCATAACCTGTCCACCTGCTCTGAGGCGGCGGACAGAAATTGACAGAAATCAACCCAATCAAATATGATTGGTTTAATTGACACCCCCTGCTAACGGCCGATTGGCCGCAAATCTGCAGGGGACGGTATTGCACCAGCAGTTCACAAGAATTGCTTGTGCAATGATAAATGCAGAGAGCATATGGTGTCGGCATTTATCGAAGTGCAGCGGACATGATCTGCTATATCGGCTCGCACCATCATAAATAGGCCCCTTAGCCTGAATTTTAAAAGAATAATGAAAAAAAAAATCTGACAAATGTCAAAGTTAGTTAAATGTTCCTTCCATCATGTGACAGCCATCAGCCAATCAAAAAACACATATATGTATATCCTGTGAATCTTGCACATGCTCAGTAAGAGCTAGTGCCTAAGAAAGTGGGCATATAAAAAGATTGTGCACATCTAAAAATGGAAGTGAATTGGAAAGTTGCTTAAAATTGTGTGCTCATGAAAGTTTAATTTTGTCTTTACTGGTCTTTTAATTTATAGCGAGCAGGTACTTGCATATGCTTAAGTCAACTTAATTGAAAGGATAACAAAACATTGCAAAATTTCCTATGATCAAAACATATACATCAATTTATAAAAATATTTCCATTAGCCAATCAGATTGAGCTCGCATTCTATTGGCTGATCGGAACAGCCAATAGAATGCAAGCTCAATCTGATTGGCAGATTGGATCAGCCAATCGGATTGAACTTCAATCTGATTAGCTAATTCAATCAGCCAATCAGATTTTTCCTACCTTAATTCCGATTGGCTGATAGAATCCTATCAGCCAATTGGAATTGAAGGGACGCCATCTTGGTTGACGTCCCTTAAAGGAACCTTCATTTGTCAATAGTCGTAGGGAAGAAGAGGATGGCTCCGCGTCGGCTCGTCTGAAAATGGTTCCGCTCCGGATGGATGGAGATTGAAGACCCCGCTTGGATGAAGTCTTCTATCGGATGGAAGACCTCTTCAGCGCCGCATGGATGAAGACTTCTATCGGATGGAAGACTTGGATGATGACTTCTGCCGCTCTGGATCTCCTCTTCAGTTCCATCGGTGGTCGGCTGGCTGAAGACGGCTCAAGGTAGGATGATCTTCAGAGGGGTAGTGTTAGGTTTATTTAAGGGGGGTTTGGGTTAGATTAGGGGTATGTGGGTGGTGGGTTTTAATGTTGGGGGGGTTGTATTTTTATTTTACAGGCAAAAGAGCTGTTTTCTTTGGGGCATGCCCCGCAAAAGGCCCTTTTAAGGGGTGGTAAGGTAATAGAGCTGGTAACTTTTTAATGTAGAATAGGGTAGGGATTTTTTTTTATTTTTGGGGGGCTTTGTTATTTTATTAGGGGGCTTAGATTAGGTGTAAGTATCTTAAAATTGTTGTAATATGTTTTAAGTATTTGTAACTTATTTATTTTTTTATGTTAAATTGTTTTTATTGAAGTTTTACATATAACAAAACAAATAAAATCAAGTAATATAGAATAAAATAAAATAAAATACATGTGTCAATCATTTTTCTTCGTAATTTTCATGTTTTACAGTATATAACCTCAACAGAAATAAAATCTATCCATGGTTTACAGTTTAGTGAAAACAGAATATTTATGTGCTCTATACCATCCTTACGCTTGTCCACATCAAGGACCCGGCTCTTGTTTTAAATTGTAGAATCTGGAGCATGAGCATTATTCTGGGTGGTTTTTCTTTTTGACTCATGGTACATTACAAAAGGTTCCCATCTTGTGAGAAATCTCTCAGTATCGTTAAGGGTTTCGGCTGCTGCACTTGCCATATTGTAATGATACTCTAGTTTATTATAGATAAAGGTTATGTCAGGCGGGGTGGATTTCCAGAATTGGGCTATGCTAATTTTAACTACAGTGCATACCATCGTGACTAATTTAAGGTGGATCTTTGGAATTCCTGGGATTGGGAAATGAAGCAGAGCTTGCTCTATCGTTAGTGTTATTTGTTTTTGGAAGATTGCACTTAAGAGTTGTGAGGTGTAATCCCAAGTTTTCTTAATTTGCTTGCATTCCCACCACATGTGGATATATGTGCCTCTTTCCCCGCACCCTCTATAACAAAGCTGTGATAGTGAGCCCCCTGATTCGTGTGTCCTTGTGGGATGGAGGTACCATCTGAATGCAACTTTTATGAAATTTTCTTTATGTTGAGCGTTCTGCGTAAAGGATGCACCATTTTTAAGGTTTGTATACCATGTTTCAAGTGGCCAGTCCTTACCTATGTCTCGTTCCCATCTATTGATGGTTTGTGTCTTTTCTTTGTTTTCTGTGGAATTAAAGATTGAGTATAGGGTTGATATCACTCCCGATATCTGAGTGGCTGTAAGGCATAGTGTTTCTAGTTTTGTGTTTGGGAGAGGTGTCGCTATACCTAGTATCTCAGTTGCCCTCGATCTCAATTGCAGGTAATGATACCATATGTTCTTGTCACTAACATCTAAGTTATGGTATTGTTCAAAAGATAATACTTTATCTACTGTAATCACGTCTGCTATTCTATAAAGCCCTTTATTGGACCATTTCTGCTGAACCCCTATATCTATTGAGGTGTCGAACTTTACTAGAGGGGTTAGTGTGCATCTATCTCTGATAAGTGTGTATTTAGAATTTAGGTATTTCCAAATGTGAATAGTGTGTTCAATCGCAATAAATGTACTATTATGTTTGTGCTTTGAGAGATATGGGGCCCAAAGCGCTCGGGATAGGAAGTCTGTCTCTAGAATGTTCGACTCAATGTGGGTCCAACTCTTCTTACTATTCTCTTTGAACCATTGTATAGTCTGTGACATTCTTGCGGCATGGTAGTATGAAATTAAATTGGGCACTCCTACCCCTCCTTCGTTTCTATTCGTACACATAACTGTAACTTATTTTTTTTATTTTTATAAGATTTATAAGAGTTGCGGCGGGGTCTAGGAGCAGCGGTTTAGGGGTAAATAACTTTATTTAGTTGTGGGGGGCTCCGGGGGCGCCGGTATAGGGGGTAGAACAGTGTAGTTAGTGTGGGTGCTTAGTGACAGCTTGTCAATAAAGCTGTCAAAAAGCCGAAGAGCAGCGAGATCAGATGAGTGATAACTCTCACAGTCCGATGATCATCGCCCCGTACTTGGTGCGCGGCTTTTTGACAGTTTTTTTGATAACTTAGGCTTAATGTTTCAGGTCGGCGGCAGCCATGGTAGGTGAGCTTAGGCGGGCGTATTGGGCCGGCGAAGGAAGGTAAAGTAGACGGCTTGATAACTAGGCCCCATGGGCCCCTATTTAACAAAGTCTGGCGGACCTGACCTCGCTGAATATGGAGAGCAATACGCTTAGCTTTTTTTTATTTTTTGTACTTTAGTTAGTTTATTTAATTTAATTTAATTATAGTTATTTGTAGGTAATTTATTTACTTAATTTAATGATAGTGTAGTGTTAGGTTTAATTGTAACTTAGGTTAGGATTTATTTTACAGGTAATTTTGTATTTCTTTTAGCTAGGTAGTTATTAAATAGTTAATAACTATTTAATAACTATTCTAACTAGCTAAAATAAATACAAAGTTACCTGTAAAATAAACATAAATCCTAAAATAGCTACAATGTAATTATTAATTACATTGTAGCTATCTTAGGCCTAGATTTGGAGTTTGGCGGTAGCCGTGAAAACCAGCGTTAGAGGCTCCTAACGCTGGTTTTAGGCTACCGCCGGTATTTGGAGTCATTCAAAAAAGGGTCTAACGCTCACTTTTCAGCTGCGACTTTTCCTTACCGCAGATCCCCTTACGTCAATTGCGTATCCTATCTTTTCAATGGGATCTTTCTAACTCCGGTATTTAGAGTCGTGGCTGAAGTGAGCGTTAGAAATCTAACGACAAAACTCCAGCCGCAGAAAAAAGTCAGTAGTTAAGAGCTTTCTGGGCTAACGCCGGTTTATAAAGCTCTTAACTACTGTGCTCTAAAGTACACTAACACCCATAAACTACCTATGTACCCCTAAACCGAGGTCCCTCCACATCGCCGACACTCTAATACATTTTTTTAACCCCTAATCTGCCGACCGCCACCTACGTTATACTTATGTACCCCTAATCTGCTGCCCCTAACACCGCCGACACCTATATTATATTTATTAACCCCTAATCTGCCCCCCTCAACGTCGCCTCCACCTGCCTACACTTATTAACCCCTAATCTGCCGAGCGGACCGCACCGCTACTATAATAAAGTTATTAACCCCTAATCCACCTCACTAACCCTATAATAAATAGTATTAACCCCTAATCTGCCCTCCCTAACATCGCCGACACCTAACTTCAATTATTAACCCCTAATCTGCCGACTGGAGCTCACCGCTATTCTAATAAATGTATTAACCCCTAAAGCTAAGTCTAACCCTAACACTAACACCCCCCTAAGTTAAATATAATTTTAATCTAACAAAATTAATTAACTCTTATTAAATAAATTATTCCTATTTAAAGATAAATACTTACCTGTAAAATAAATCCTAATATAGCTACAATATAAATTATAATTATATTATAGCTATTTTAGGATTAATATTTATTTTACAGGTAACTTTGTATTTATTTTAACCAGGTACAATAGCTATTAAATAGTTAAGAACTATTTAATAGCTAAAATAGTTAAAATAATTACAAATTTACCTGTAAAATAAATCCTAACCTAAGTTACAATTAAACCTAACACTACACTATCAATAAATTAATTAAATAAAATACCTACAATTACCTACAATTAAACCTAACACTACACTATCAATAAATTAATTAAATACAATACCTACAAATAACTTCACTGAAATAAACTAACTAAAGTACAAAAAATAAAAAAATATTTACAAACATAAGAAAAATATTACAACAATTTTAAACTAATTACACCTACTCTAAGCCCCCTAATAAAATAACAAAGCCCCCCAAAATAAAAAAATGCCCTACCCTATTCTAGATTACTAAAGTTCAAAGCTCTTTTACCTTACCAGCCCTGAACAGGGCCCTTTGCGGGGCATGCCCCAAGAAGTTCAGCTCTTTTGCCTGTAAAAAAAAAACATACAATACCCCCCCCCCAACATTACAACCCACCACCCACATACCCCTAATCTAACCCAAACCCCCCTTAAATAAACCTAACACTAAGCCCCTGAAGATCTCCCTACCTTGAGTCGTCTTCACCCAGCCGAGCCAAATTCTTCATCCAAGCGGAGCAAGAAGAGGTCCTCCATCCGGTAGAAGTCTTCATCCAAGCGGGGCAGAAGAGGTCTTCCATCCGATTGAAGTCTTCATCCAAGCGGGATCTTCTATCGTCATCCATCCGGAGCGGAGCGGCAGGATCCTGAAGACCTCCGACGCGGAACATCCATCCTGGCCGACGACTGAACGACGAATGACGGTTCCTTTAAATGACGTCATCCAAGATGGCGTCCCTCGAATTCCGATTGGCTGATTCGATTCTATCAGCCAATTGGAATTAAGGTAGGAATATTCTGATTGGCTGATTTCATCAGCCAATCAGAATATTCCTACCTTTATTCCGATTGGCTGATAGAATCCTATCAGCCAATCGGAATTCGAGGGACGCCATCTTGGATGACGTCATTTAAAGGAACCGTCATTCGGCTAGTAGGCGTCGGGAGAAGAGGATGTTCCACGTCGGATGGAAGATGATGGCTCCCGAAGAAAGAAGATTGAAGATGCCGTTGATAGAAGACTTCATCCGGATCATGGACCTCTTCAGCTCCCGCTTGGATGAAGACTTCAGCCGGATCATGGACCTCTTCAGCTCCTGCTTGTATGATGACTTCAGCCGGATCATGGACCTCTTCAGCCCCCCGCTTGGGCTTGTTTCAGGACATCGGAGGAGCTCTTCTGGATCGATCGGTGAACCTGGTATGGTGAAGATAAAGTAGGAAGATCTTCAGGGGCTTAGTGTTAGGTTTATTTAAGGGGGGTTTGGGTTAGATTAGGGGTATGTGGGTGGTGGGTTGTAATGTTGGGGGGGTATTGTATGTTTTTTTTTACAGGCAAAAGAGCTGAACTTCTTGGGGCATGCCCCGCAAAGGGCCCTGTTCAGGGCTGGTAAGGTAAAAGAGCTTTGAACTTTAGTAATTTAGAATAGAGTAGGGCATTTTTTTATTTTGGGGGGCTTTGTTATTTTATTAGGGGGCTTAGAGTAGGTATAATTAGTTTAAAATTGTTGTAATATTTTTCTTATGTTTGTAAATATTTTTTTATTTTTTGTAACTTAGTTCTTTTTTATTATTTGTACTTTAGATAGTTTATTTCATTGTAGTTATTTGTAGGTATTGTATTTAATTTATTTATTGATAGTGTAGTGTTAGGTTTAATTGTAGATAATTATAGGTATTTTATTTAATTAATTTATTGATAGTGTAGTGTTAGGTTTAATTATAACTTAGGTTAGGATTTATTTTACAGGTAATTTTGTAATTATTTTAACTATTTTAGCTATTAAATAGTTCTTAACTATTTAATAGCTATTGTACCTGGTTAAAATAAATACAAAGTTACCTGTAAAATAAATATTAATCCTAAAATAGCTATAATATAATTATAATTTATATTGTAGCTATATTAAGATTTATTTTACAGGTAAGTATTTATCTTTAAATAGGAATAATTTATTTAATAAGAGTTAATTAATTTCGTTAGATTAAAATTATATTTAATTTAGGGGGGTGTTAGTGTTAGGGTTAGACTTAGCTTTAGGGGTTAATACATTTATTAGAATAGCGGTGAGCTCCAGTCGGCAGATTAGGGGTTAATAATTGAAGTTAGGTGTCGGCGATGTTAGGGAGGGCAGATTAGGGGCTAATACTATTTATTATAGGGTTAGTGAGGCAGATTAGGGGTTAATAACTTTATAATAATAGCGGTGCGGTCCGGTCGGCAGATTAGGGGTTAATAAGTGTAGGCAGGTGGAGGCGACGTTGTGGGGGGCAGATTAGGGGTTAATAAATATAATATAGGGGTCGGCGATGTTAGGGCAGCAGATTAGGGGTACATAGGGATAATGTAAGTAGCGGCGGTTTACGGAGCGGCAAATTAGGGGTTAATAATAATATGCAGGGGTCAGCGATAGCGGGGGTGGCAGATTAGGGGTTAATAAGTGTAAGGTTAGGGCTGTTTAGACTCGGGGTACATGTTAAAGTGTTAGGTGCAGACGTAGGAAGTGTTTCCCCATAGCAAACAATGGGGCTGCGTTAGGAGCTGAACGCGGCTTTTTTGCAGGTGTTAGGTTTTTTTTCAGCTCAAACAGCCCCATTGTTTCCTATGGGGGAATCGTGCACGAGCACGTTTTTGAGGCTGGCCGCGTCCGTAAGCAACTCTGGTATCGAGAGTTGCAGTTGCGTTAAATATGCTCTACGCTCCTTTTTTGGAGCCTAACGCTGACATTCTGTGGACCCTCAATACCAGAGTTATTTTTATGGTGCGGCCAGAAAAAAGCCAGCGTTAGCTACGCGGGTCCTTACCGACAAAACTTTAAATCTAGCCGTTAGTTAATAATAGTTATAATATTTAGATGTATTTAAATAATATTTAGGTTAGGGGGGTGTTAGGGTTAGTGTTAGACTTAGGTTTAGGGGTTAATAATTTTATTACAGTGGCGGCGGTGTGGGGGGCAGGATAGGGGTTAATAAATTTATTATAGGTGGCGACGGTGTAGGGGGGCAGATTAGGGTTTAATAAGTTTATTATAGGTTGCAGCAGGGTCCGGGAGTGGATATTTTGGGGTTAAACTATTTATTTAGTTGGGGCGGGGTCCGGGATCCGCAGGATAGGGGTTAATAACTTTATTATAGAGGGCGGCGGTATAGGGGGGGCAGGATAGGGGTTACTAGGTATAATGTAGGTGGCGGCGGTGTCCGGGAGCGGCGGTTTAGGGGTTAATACATTTATAAGAGTTGCGGCAGGGTCTAGGAGTGGTGGTTTAGGGGTTAATAACTTTATTTAGTTGCGGGGGGCTCCGGGGGCGCCGGTATAGGGGGTAGAACAGTGTAGTTAGTGTGGGTGCTTAGTGACAGCTTGTCAATAAAGCTGTCAAAAAGCCGAAGAGCAGCGAGATCGGATGAGTGATAACTCTCACAGTCCACTGCTCATCGCTCATACTTGGTGCGCGGTTTTTTGACAGATTTTTTGATAACTTAGGCGAAATTTTTCAGGTCTGCGGCAGCGATGGTAGGCGGGCGTATTGGGCCGGCGAAGGCAGGTAAAGTAGACGGCTTGATAACTAGGCCCCATGGGCCCCTATTTAACAAAGTCTGGCGGACCTGACCTCGCTGAATATGGAGAGCAATATGCTCTCTGTATTCAGCATTGCACCAGCATCTCACAAGAGCTGCTGGTGCAACGCCGCCCCCTGCAGACTCACAGCCAATGGGCCGCCAGCAGGGAGGTGTCAATCAACCTGATCATACTCGATTGGGTTGAATTCCGGCAATGTCTGTCTGCCTGCTCAGAGCAGGCGGACAGGGTTATGGAGCAGCGCTCTTTGTGACCGCTGTTTCATAACTGCTGTTTCTGGCGAGCCTGCAAGCTCGCCAGAAACACGGGGCATCAAGCTCCATTCGGAGCTTGATAGATAGGCCCCATAATCATTAATATGATTTAATAAACTCATGCAAGTTGATTTGGAAATTTGTTATGCAAAAGTATGTATATGTACGCTCGTTAGTCTTTATAAGTATTATTTGGAAGAAATTCATAATAATATAATACTAGTATTTAATCAAATGTATGTATTGTATATCTTAATGCTTAGCAATTCAGTGTACCAGGACTGAACACATACTTTAAAAGCGCCACTCTGTGACACTCGCTGCAATTGATTGACCTGGTCTGATCTTTAGATGGCGCTGTAGCTGGTGTGGTGATGTAAGAATCTACGTCAGTGGCACTAACTGTACATGCGCATCGTTCAGACCCAGCACCATATTCCTACCCAGGTAGACCCCAGTGATAGAACTCGTATAATGAGTACCATGGGGGGTTTGGAAAAGAAAGACATGTCTATCTCAAAATTCAAGAAAACGGCAGAAAAAAAGATAACAGTAAGTATTTATGTTAACGTTTTAAAACATTCTTTTGATTGCTAAAAAGTTTTTTTGTACTGTTTCATGTCCCTTTAAATATAAATAGAAGGAAGTGAAGATAGTTGATGTGTGAAAAAGTCATGCAATAAATGCACAAAGACATTGTCCAAAATAAAAATAACAAAAACAGCATCATGTTTATTAAAGAATACACAAATCTTCAACACTGGAAAAAACATTGGGCTCCATTTATTGAGGGTGGAGCAGACATGATTTGCTACCGTGAATCATGTCCACTATACATCTCTGTGAGAGGACAGCGTACACTGTTTGCATTTATCATTGCACAAGCATTTCACACGCAATGCCTGTGCAATGCCGCCCCCTGCTCTTTAGTGGCCAATCAGTCGATAGCAGGGGCTGTCAATCGACCGCTGTTTCATAAATTTAATTTTAGGCAAACCTTAAATGATGGGCCTTAAATGGTGCCCATCTACTCATAAGCCAAGTTATGACATGTGAGAAAGACATTATAGCTTTTTAAGAGGTCAAGGCAAGGCAAAAAATATTTTGAATTTTTATTTTTTATTTTAAGATACTCCTGTGGTATTCTCTATGTGTGATGTATTTTGGAATGTTCACTATGTGCAACGCCCTTGCAAAAACACAATATCCAGGTGGATTCAATCTTGAACTCTTATTTTTTAAATGACTGGAAAGCACCAGAGTATTTGCCTAAAATAACAAACATTTGTAAAATAAAGTTACATTTATTTAAAAAAAAATCAACATTGTAAAGTAACTATAATTAAAAAAATATATTGATAATAATGTTACATTTCAATAAACTTTATTAAAAGCTAAACTTGTTTTTTTTTACATTGCACATGTTTTTTTTGTTGGTGAGTTTTGGTTTCAGGTTTTTGCTTTTTTTTTAGCAAGAGAATTATGATAAACTCTCAGACCAGAAATAAACCTGGTCTATACAAAGAACAGCATAGATTACATAATAATTACATATTGATTGTGATATGCCATGAACTTAAATAGGATAAAGCATTAGGTGATTTTGCCTGTCAGAAATATAAAACCTCATGCTGCTCTTCACATGTCTCACTCCAAGTTCCTTAATTTAGTTTGATGAACAGCAGTGAAACAAACAAAAAAAATACAATCAATTCACCAAGTAGGAAGCATGTACCCAGTGGCACATTTACTCTATGAAACATCGTGGGCTTGGAAAATGATTTGTTATAGCTATGAGCAAACATTTGACAGTACACTGGGTAACTAAAATTAGATATAATTTTAATATTTCTAAAAGTATTAAAGGGACATGAAACCCAATTTTTTTTCTTTCATGATTTAGAAAGAGCATGTAATTTGAAACAACTTTCTAATTTACTCTCTTAATATCCTTTGCTGAAAAACATATCTAGATAGTCTCAGTAGCTGCTGATCGGTGGCCGCGCATAGATGTCTCATGTGATAGGCTCATCCATGTGCTTTGCTATTTCTTCAACAAAATATAACTAAAGAATGAAGCAAATTAGATAATAGAAGTACATTGGAATGTTGTTTAAAGTTCTATTCTCTATCTGAATCATGAAAGAAAATTTGGGTTTAATGTCCCTTTAAATATAATATCAGCAACAAAATTAAAAACCAACTTCTTTAAAAAAAGGTTTATTCTAGTCATAATAAAAATAAACACTGCTACTTTTACAACCTTAAGGATCCAATCCAGCTAGAAACTTGTTTAAAAATCACCTGAAATCCAATAAAGAGACAGGGTCAGTATTTTAGTAATACTTTGTAGCCTTTTAATCATCAACAATCAAAGGCAGTCAGTGTAAGATCTGACGCGTTTCACGCATGCACACATGTGCTTCCTCAGAGAAAAAGTAAAAATCTACTTGTATTAAAACCTTGAGCGACCTTTCCATTCAGAAATGTGTTTAAAAATAAATACTAGTTTCCAGTCAGAAATTGTTTTAAAAAAAATAAAAAATTGTTTTAAAATCTTGAGGGTCTACTCCAGCCTAATGTGGAGGCACATTGCATGTTTTTATGTTAATTGTTTTTTAACATTTTAAGAAATTCCAGTCTGTTTGAAAGCACCATAGTAGCCTACTTAACACAATCTTTTCAAATGCATTTGTGGCGAAGTAACACCCTTGATAACATGTATGGGGAGATATTTACATTATTATTCCATTCCATCAGAAAATATTTACAGCACATTTTACAGAATATTTAGAGATTTCAAGTTCTAAATCTCAAAACCTGCTGAAAACCCAAGTTTGTCAGTTTTGTTTAGTATTTTGTGGTTGTTTGTATTGCTTTTATCAATCCTCCTAACATTTCCTAATTACCAAAGACTTGTGGACAGAGTTATTACAGTTCGTGTCAGAATTCTGGGTGTATTCTGAAATACCCAGTGTCTTGTATTGCTATTTCAAACTAAACAGAAGTCACCGTGATAGATACTATCACTAGGCTTCTATAGGAGGTGCTTAACTCTTGCAAGAAGTGTACATAAAAATGCAAAGATATATGTACTTGTATATGAATGTGAAGGGATGTCAACTAGCAATGGGACAAATATCAATGTATTACACCAAATATACCCACACAGTATGTTAAATTTCAAGTAAGTAATGCTGTGTTTAAGTGTTAAGAATTATACAGATCTATAGTCTGGGCAAACCAGATCTGGAAAGTCCAGCGAGTTTCTTCAAATGTCCATCAATACTTGAACAGGCTGCTCTCTGTCTTCACCCAACGGGATGATGTAATTCTATGATGTAAAACAAAAGCAGAAACAGAGGCGCCACATGTGTAGATCAATATAACCAAAAAATCCAATAAAGGAGCAGAATAAGGGTACTCACAAACGAGGCGGCACTCTCTTGTTCCAGTAGGGGCGGGCTGGTTTTCAACAGCAAACCAGCTGGCTGTATGTTGATCTCCCCCAGATGAACTGGAAATCTTTGTCTCCTGGATCCCAGCTCAATACTCCTAATGGAAATGACAAACTTCGGCCAAAACTGCAGTGGAAGAGCTAGAATGCCCTTAGGTTACTGCTATGAGGGTAGTTACACCAACACCAGACTTATGTAAAAGTATAAAATCAGTATTTTATTATACAAAATAAAAATACCAAACGGTATAACAAATTACAGCTGGGTGATGACAATCTATCTCCCCATAGAACCATACAATATAGCGACGCGTTTCTCTGGGAACCCCCGTTTCCTCAGGCTTGTATATTCATTGTGTACATGGGTGCCCTTTATATTGGGCTCAGTAACCTAATATTCAAATAAACCCTCCCCTTCCTTTGCACAAATTAACCTATCACGTCCTTCCTTTCCCAACACTCCCCATTGTTGTGGTAGTGTACTGTTCAATTAGTTAAATTTATATGTTACATCAATATTGTCAAGTATAAAACATTGTTTACCGATGTGTCTATAAAGAATATATGGCAGTGAGCAGTTGGATCGAAGATTGACAGTTTCGATCGTTCCCTGTGAATGTTATTATAGGAGTAAACAAGCTAACATATGTTGCGTACCTGGCCAATAGATTGTGACCATGTTGGGGGCCTGTCCTTATATGCCATTCTCATTGGTTACACCCTATAATGCGTGCTGCAGATAATGTTATCATGACGTAGCGTCATGTGGTCGGAAATGTAGCAAATAGCTATTGCCGTGATTAAGACGTCAAAGGAGACGACGCATGATCACATGATCACTACGGCCCGTGCATATATGTATCTCTATCCATTAGGGTAGCTAAGGGCGAACTGGTTACGCCCATATATACCTCTAACACCAATAGAAAAACGTAAATTGTGATTGGTATCTTACCATTGGTTATTTATATATTGGTTATTTATATATTTATGTATATAATATTACAATCGATATGGTGGAACATAAAATAAGTGAATAGATATCTCTAATTGTGAGATTACACATCATGAACTCATGGCGATATAACATAAAGTCCACATGTCGAAAAAAATATATAAAGTGTTTTATCTTGTGATTTCGGCGATCAAATAAGTCTCTAAATTTCCGTGTTTATTAATGTAGACAAGGAAAAAGACTTTAAATATAAACTATAAAACTAAAATATACGCCAATAAAACAAAAATATGTGATTTTACGATCTAAAGTCTGTAAGTTGCCATTTAATGCAATAAATATAAATAAAGTGTCATAGTGTATGTGAGGTGAATGACTAGTGAATAACAATAAGGGACTTATATCCTAATATATATATAGATGATGATAATAATAATGGGTTGCATTAATGATGGAAAAAGTACTTTAGTGACATTGTCGCCCAATAAAAAGGAGTGTAGAAGGTGTGTGAATGGGCTAACAATAATTGTGAAATATGTGGTGAATAAGTGTGATTGGAACTGATGTAATGAGGTAAGGTGAGATCGTAACAATGTGAAAAAAGGGGGATACAAAAAATACAATAAAATGAATATAATAATCAAATTTCCTAATTTATATGTGATACGTCTGACGATAACGATAAATAAAAAAATTCCCTAGATATGTGGTCTAAAATATAATACTTATGGATGCAGAGCCAACAACAATGGGGTGGGGAAAGTCCAGCGAACAAAATACACATATAACCATACATATATTAAAAGTAACAGTGTCCCGTATGTATATATGAACATAAATATCTACACAAATACTGCAGAGTCTATGACCTCATTAAGGCCAGTGGGAAATAAACTATTGAATTTGAAAATCCAATAGGTTTCCCTTTGTCTCAATTTGGAAAATCTATTGTACATATTACTAGGAGGAATTCTTTCCAATGGTGTTATTTTGAATGAACATTTACCAGGAATATAGCTGTTACAAATATGTCTGGAAACACTATGTTTTAGTGATTTGGATTTAATATTCCTCAAGTGTTCGCTCCATCTGGTCCTGACCTTTCTGCAGGTCCTACCTATATACTGGATCCCACATTGGCAGGACAATGCGTATATTATAATAACTCTGTGTAACTTTTTTGGTATGAGATTGTATCACAGAGCCGCTCATCACTGTGCGGATGCGGCTCCTGGATCCACCCTTACTGCAGCCCTTAGCGTTGCATTGCTAGGCAATCTGACGCATATTCTGTGCCGACCCGCTCTGATGATGTCAGATGGGCTTTTAATTCTCTAATAGTCGGATCATCTATGCCAGTTTGTTTGGATTTCCTCCAGTCTCCTGGGTCTGTTTACAAAGTGCCATGATTACTCTGACCACTGCCTGCTGACCACTGCCTGCTTGATTATTCTTTTGGATTGCCCTTCTGCCTGCTATAAAGATAAAACTGACCACTGCCTATTTGACTTCTCTTTGTATATCTTTCAGAGCTCCCAGCAACCTCGGCAGTGGCACTATCCAGCTCTGTAAATACTACTTGTTGTTATTTTCTTTGCTGCTTTAGTGGGTCATGTCCTGGGTTTTGCTCAGTGTGCTAGCATGTGCCTCCATTCAACAAAGACATGATATCAAGACAATGTAATAGCAATTAGCCTGAACTTCAAATAAGTAGTAGATTTTTTTCTGAAAATTTTCAAAGATATGTGTATTTCCACTCTTACTGTATCATGTGACTGTTATCAGCCAATCACAAATGCATATACGTATATTCTGTGAATTCTTGCACATACTCAGTAGGAGCTGGTGACTCAAAAAGTTTAAATAAAGAAAGATTGTGCGCATTTTTTTTTTTTTTAATAATATTTTATTGAGGTTTTTATATGATACAGCAGCAATAAAGCAAATCAATACAGGAATATGCAATATACAAAGTACCTTCTAACAACGAAATGTAAGCACATTAGCAGAAATACAGTGTCTAACATTCAGAATATCTGTTATAAAGCCTTGAGAGTGTAAGTCCACTAGCAACAACTGTGTTTTTATATATAACACTTAACCAAAATGAAACCTCATTTTATTTTACAAGATATATCCTTAGAATGACTATTGCTCCAGTCTCTCATGGACCGGCAGAACTATGCTTATTATATAAAATGCTAGTCACATAGTAGCCTCATGAACCTCCCCACTGATATATAGAGGTATACCTTATATCCCTGGAGGAAAAAGAACTAAAATGATAAACGGTCTTAATTAAACCATGACACATAAATTATAATCTAAATTAAGTTTTAAAGCTTGCATGATATTACTTAGAAATAATGTGAAATAGCAGACCAAAGCCGCTCTCAAATAACCCAGCCTTACTCCTGGGAATATATAATCACCCCCTATAAACTGTAAATATGCTATTATAAAGCAACTAAATAAATTAAAAAATAAAATATTCACCAACCTTAGCGTAATATAGTTAACTGCGGAAGAACACCGCCCAGTATTAAAATAAGGGGGGGGGGTTGGAGGGATGTAACGTAATGTAATGTAAAACCGCATTATATTTAGAGAAAAAGGGGCAATGATATACTATGCCACCTGACCATTTAGAGAGTCTCTTGAGTCTAGGAAGTCTAATACTTGGACGTTAATAAAGCTGGCCTCCAAGTCCCAGTTATATCATATAAGGATCCCTTTTAATTGTATCACAGAAAACATTTATATAATCTATTTTAAACACAATGAAGTATCATACAGACCCATTTTATACAAGTATACAAGTACAGATCATAAACCAGCCGATAGCAAGGGATATTTACAAAGATTGTGCTTGCCCCCCAGGTATGGGCCCTATACCTAAGGGTAGATACGTAATGATAATAGTAAAGCAATCCCTAATAAGACACTTAACATTCATGATCTGTTACCATCTACTTTAATTATGGCATAAAATTCAAGCATGTATGAGCAAACAGAGAATGAGTCTAGAGATCTGATAGCATTAAGGGGAGCTTATGATAATAAATACCAGATAAACACAAAGGGCAGACCAGAATTAACAGAGAGTTAGACAGCCAGCAACAACATATAACTTTCAGGCCATATTAGTAATAGCTAAGATCTCTATAAAATTCTCAAATAATATATTTATTCTTATAAGTATTCCTCTTAGTCTTTAATAGAACTCAACTAGCTCTGACCATTATAATGATTCAATAAGGAGGAAGTTAGCCAATGACACTACCCCTCTTGGGTCTTATAATTTATAATTAAGATTAGCCACTGAGCTTAGACAACTGTTTAAAGATGTCTAGAAACAAACACTAATACATACAGACTCTTGTAATTAACTATTTGTATGCTTCTACTAAGTGATCTGACTCAGCTAATAACTATAAGTTACTCCCATATTAGACTAAGAGTATGGAGTAATATTACTAAAGAATAGCAATAGTAAAACTGATAGGTAATCTTAATAAAAGGCTAAAACAAATACACAATCCCCATGCAATAGACCCATCAAAGTCCAAGACATCAGACAGCAATAGTATCATAGAGACCTGAATATCTATAGCTAAATGTCTTATGGAAGATAAAGCATAAGGTCAGGGTGAGAATGTTCCTCGAAACAGTGGGTGCTAGGTCATTTCAGCCTTAATGAAATGTTATGATGCACTACCCCACTCCAGTTTTGGCTATGGTTGCAAAGGCATGCCGCAGTTCAAGACCTGCATCCCATCCAACCCCTTCCATGACAGCCCAAGGTGGTAAAGAACAGCAGCCCGCAGCCAGACCCAAGATGCAGAAAGTGACCGGTACACACCAGACTGGCTCCACAACTGATGCGGGTCTGAAGTCACCTGTCTCAAAGTCCGGTCCATTTCAGTATTGTGTAGGACCAAGGGCTCTGGAAGTGCTGTATGAAAAGGCAAGTCACCATCTTTAGATTTGAGGTTGCAGTCCTGGGCGCCATAACATTCTGAGATACGCTGCGACGGCTCGGTGAAGTGAACCTCTAGCTTGTCACTCAGGCCTTTTATGAGCGAAAGCAATGTGGCCTCCATGTCTCACCTACAAGATACCATAGCAGCTGGTGAATAGGGAAGGTAGAAAAAGTAGCAAAGTCTTTATGCTTACTGCTTTGCGTGCCTGCCGTAGATCCACACCATGCGGCTCTGGGTTGAAAGTAGTTTAGGTGGGGAGCTATTATGTCGGGCTAGATAGAAAATACCATCCGCTGCAGCTCCCTATTCACTCTTGATGTGTTCAATGAATGTTGTCACTGTTAGATGCAAGTTTTTGAGTATCATATCAAACTGTTTTGTCGCTTATCAGATATTCCTAGCACGGAGCTCTATAACTTTGCGGCCATACTTGTCTGTGGCTGGCTCCGCCCCCAGATTGTGCACATTTTGTTAATGGAAGTAAATTTGAAAGTTGTTTAAAATTGCATGCTCTATCTGAATTAAAAAGTGAGTTTCATTTTAAGTGATTTCTGTATTTACTATGATGCAAGTCTATTTTTAATTTCTTGTTAATTGCTATGTGATGTCCAAGCCTTGCCAAAACTTCCTATAATCCCTAAATTTACTACTTGACTAATGACACAACTTCGGCCAACTCTAAATAATATCGGTTTATTTTAACCTTATCTCACTGATCAGGCCTGAATAAAACTTCCTCAATTAAATAACATAAACTGGGACAAAGTATTCTCTAATAAAAATATAGAGGATAAATGGATAACATTTTAAACTTTGTTAAATAAATAAACATATCAACAAATACCATATGGTTATAAAAGTAAAATAAATAAATCCAAGATAATGTGGCTAAATAAAAATGTGTTAAGAGAAGTTTGAAAAAACATAGGGCGTTTAAATTATTCAAAGAAAATAGTACATACCAACATACCAAATTTATAAGTAATGTAACAAAGTATGCAAAAAAAGCAATCAGATTAGCCACATTTGAAAATTAAAGATTAATTGCAAAAGAATCTAAGTCTAACCCTAAAAGGTTCTTTAAGTACATAAATAGCAAACAAATCTAAGAAGGACACTATAGGTCCATTAAAATGTGTGGAGGGTAGCATGATTAACAGTGACAGGGAGAAGGCTGAGGTACTAAACCAGTTCTTTTCTACAGTATACACAAGAGAGGAACCAATAGAGGATACTTTGGAACAAACTAGAACATGCCAGCCCATACCAATAACTAAGTTATGTCTAGAGGATATCAGAAAAAACTGGATAATATTAAAGGTAAATAAAACTCCAGGCCCAGATGGAATACGCCCAAGGGTTTTACAGAAACTTAGCACTGTTATAGACAAACTTCTACTCTTTATTTTTCAAGACTTATTATCCTCAGGCATAGTACCCCAGGATTGGTGTAACGCTGATGTGATGCCACTCCTGAAAAAGGGAAACATTAATAGTGGTGTTCAGAGCGCCTCAATCAGGGCAAGGTGGCTGAGAATCTTAGTATAAGTGTTACCACAATTGGGTAATGGAGATATAATTACTTGGATGAATCCTAAGTGAGTAGTGGCTTATGGAAAAAGTGTAATATTATGCCGTGAATGGACAAGTGATGTAAAATACAAGTGGTGTAAAATACATACAATTTATTACAAAAGGTTAAAATTGTGGATCCACAATGTACAATTTAAAAAAAACAATATCTTGTAAAAACAAGTACAATGGTAAACTGATGGTAATAATAGTATGAGTCAATAAATTAAAAATAGATCTTCATCTCTAAATTCCCCGCAGCTACTGGTGGGTCCTACAACATGTAGATCTCTGGTACTAAGACCTTCTTAGGCAGTAGGGTTGTGTGTGAGTAGATGGAATATAGTGTGTTAGTGAAAGTGTACAGATCAATAGACTTGTAATAGGACCCTGTTACAAAAATAAATAATCCAATACAGAAGTCAATGTTCAAATACAATCGTAAGTTTGACTCCTATGTGTTCCAAAAGACAAAAAACAAATGATGTACGTGCAAAATTGAAACATAAAAATAGAAAGAAAAAATACAAATAGAAAAATAATTGCAAAAATATGAAAACGAAAAATGTGAAAAATGAAAGTGAAAAATAAAGTCATTTGTAATTATCCAGTTTAAAAGTGAAATTAATAAAGCCAAACTTGTTTCCTGGTGGTGAGAATCCTTGCTGTGGATCCTAAGTGGTGAGAATCCTCATGATGGATCCTAGTGATCTCTCAGTTCTCTCAATGAGTCTCCTAAGTGTCCTGTGGATATGAAGAATAATAGTGTAGATTGTACAAAAACTAGTATAAGAATTGAAAATATACTTACCAGCTAGCAGTCAACGTGTTTCGGACTCTTCTAAGGCCTTTATCAAGACTCAAGTCTTGATTTTTGCCTTTTAACACATAGGAGTCAGACTCATGGTTGTATTTGAACATTGACTTCTGTATTGGATTATTTATTTTTGTAACAGGGTCCAATTACAAGTCTATTGATCTGTACACTTTCATATTCCATCTACTCACACACAACCCTACTGCCTAAGAAGGGCTTAATACCAGAGAACTACATGTTGTAGGACCCACCAGTAGCTGCAGGGCATTTAGAGATGAAGATCTATTTTTAGTTTATTGACTCATACTATTATTACCATCAGCTTACCATTGTACTTGTTTTTACAAGATATAATTTTTAAATTGTACATTGTGGATCCACAATTTTAACCTTTTGTAATAAATTGTATGTATTTTACACCACTTGTATTTTACATCACTTGTCCATTCACGGCATAATATTCCGCTTTTTCCATAAGCCACTACTCACTTAGGATTCATCAAAGTAATTATATATCCATTACCCAATTGTGGTAACACTTATACTAAGATTCTCAGCCACCTTGCCCTGATTGAGGTGCTCTGAACACAACCCTCCAATTCCATTCATCCCTGGGTTAGCTAGGTAGCCTTTGTTCAGAGCCATAGGTGCTATTGTCTCTAGCCGCTTAGTCTGCACCTGATAATTTGACATCAATAGTGGGGAAGATATTTGAAGGGATTAGAAGGGATTTATTGATTAGCATATTCATGTAAACAAGATTATAAGCATGGTTTTATGAGAAATAGATCATGTCAAACTAATCTAATTAGATTCTACGAGGAAGTAAGTAAAAATATAGATAAAGGGGAATCAGTTGATGGGATATACTTAGATTTTGCAAAAGTGTTTGGTACAGTACCACATGAGGGATTAATGTACAGTACACAATTAAGGGACTGGGAATAGCTGAAAATGTTAGCTCATGGAAAAATAACTGGATAAAAGACAGGGAGCAAAGAGTACTAGTAAATGGATCATACTCAGATTGGTATTCAGTGGAGTCCCCCAGGGATCAGTACTGGGCCCTGTTCTTTTTAACATTTTTAATAATGACTTGGAGCAAGGATTAAAAAGCGACATCTCTATTTTTGCAGATGATACTAAGTTAAGTAAGGTCATTAGGTCAGAGAAGGATGAACTTTCGTTACAAAGGGATCTGCAAAAAACAGAATTTATGCTTACCTGATAAATTTCTTTCTCTTGTGATGTATCGAGTCCACGGATTCATCCATACTTGTGGGATATTCTCCTTTCCCTACAGGAAGTGGCAAAGAGAGCACCCACAGCAGAGCTGTCTATATAGCTCCTCCCTTAGCTCCGCCCTGCAGTCATTCGACCGAAGGCTAGGAAGAAAAAGGAGAAACTATAGGGTGCAGTGGTGACTGAAGTTTTTTAATTAAAAATATACTACCTGTCTTAAACAGACAGGGTGGGCCATGGACTCGATACATCACAAGAGAAAGAAATTTATCAGGTAAGCATAAATTCTGTTTTCTCTTGTAAGATGTATCGAGTCTACGGATTCATCCATACTTGTGGGATACCAATACCAAAGCTTTAGGACATGGATGAAGGGAGGGACAAGACAGGTACCCTAAACGGAAGGCACCACTGCTTGTAAAACCTTTCTCCCAAAAATAGCCTCCGAAGAAACAAAAGTATTGAATTTGTAAAATTTGGAAAAAGTATGAAGCGAAGACCAAGTCGCCACCTTACAAATCTGTTCAACAGAAGCCTCATTTTTAAAAGCCCATGTGGAAGCCACTGCTCTAGTAGAATGTGCAGTAATTCTTTCAGGAGGCTGCTGGCCAGCAGTCTCATAAGCCAAACGGATGATGCTTTTCAGCCAAAAGGAAAGAGAGGTAGCCGTAGCCTTTTGACCTCTCCGTTTACCAGAATAAACAACAAACAATGAAGATGTTTGACAGAAATCTTTAGTTGCTTGTAAGTAGAACTTTAAAGCACGAACCACATCAAGATTGTGCAACAGACATTCCTTCTTTGATGAAGGATAAGGACACAGAGAAGGAACAACAATCTCCTGATTGATATTCCTATTAGAAACAACCTTAGGAAGAAACCCAGGTTTGGTACGCAAAACGACCTTATCTGCATGGAAAACTAGGTAAGGTGAGTCACACTGTAAAGCAGATAACTCAGAAACTCTTTGAGCCGAAGAGATAGCTACTAAAAACAAAACTTTCCAAGATAGAAGCTTAATATCTATGGAATGCATAGGTTCAAACGGAACCCCTTGAAGAACATTAAGAACCAAATTTAGGCTCCATGATGGAGCAACAGTTTTAAATACAGGCTTGATCCTGACCAAGGCCTGACTAAACGCTTGAACGTCTGGGACATCTGCCAGACGTTTGTGTAAAAGAATAGACAAAGCAGATATTTGTCCTTTTAAGGAACTAGCTGATAATCCCTTCTCCAATCCTTCTTGGAGAAAGGACAAAATTCTAGGAATCCTAATCTTACTCCATGAGTAACCCTTGGATTCACACCAACAAAGATATCTGCGCCAAATCTTATGATAGATTTTCCTGGTGACAGGCTTTCTAGCCTGAATCAGGGTATCAATGACCGACTCAGAGAAACCACGCTTTGATAGAATCAGGCGTTCAATCTCCAAGCAGTCAGGCGCAGAGAAATTAGATTTAGATGCTTGAACGGACCTTGGATTAGAAGGTCCTGCCTCATTGGCCGAGTCCACGGTGGAACAGATGACATGTCCACCAGGTCTGCATACCAAGTCCTGCGTGGCCACGCAGGCACTATCAGAATCACCGAAGCTCTCTCCTGCTTGATTCTAGCAACCAGATGTGGGAGGAGAGGAAACAGTGGAAATACATAAGCCAGATTGAAGGACCAGGGCACTGCTAGAGCATCTATCAGTACCACCTGGAGATCCCGGGACCTGGACCCGTAACAAGGAAGTTTGGCGCTCTGTCGGGACACCATCAGATCCAATTCTGGTGTACCCCATAGCTGAGTCAGCTGGGCAAATACCTCCGGATGGAGCTCCCATTCCCCCGGATGACTTAGGAAATCCGCCTCCCAGTTTTCTACCCCTGGGATATGGATTGCTGAGAGATGGCAAGAGTGATCCTCCACCCATCGGATTAGTTTGGTTACCTCCATCATCGCTAGAGAACTCCGTGTTCCTCCTTGATGATTGATATAGGCTACAGTCGTGATTTTGTCCGACTGAAATCTGATGAATTTGGCCGCAGCTAGATGAGGCCATGCCTGAAGCGCATTGAATATCGCTCTCAGTTCTAGAATGTTTATCGGGAGGAGAGATTCCTCCCGAGACCATAAGCCCTGTGCTTTCAGGGATTTCCAGACTGCACCCCAGCCTAGCAGGCTGGCATCTGTCGTTACTATTAGCCACTCTGGCCTGCGGAAACACATTGCCTGAGACAGGTGGTCCTGAGACAACCACCAGAGAAGAGAATCTCTGGTCTCTTGGTCCAGATGCAGTTGAGGAGATAAATCTGCATAATCCCCATTCCACTGTTTGAGCATGCATAGTTGCAGTGGTCTGAGGTGTAGGCGGGCATAAGGAACTATGTCCATTGCCACTACCATGAGTCAGATTACCTCCATACACTGAGCCACTGATGGCCGAGGAATGGAATGAAGAGCTCGGCAAGTGATTAAAAGTTTTGATTTTCTGACCTCCGTCAGAAATATTTTCATTTCTACCGAGTCTATCAGAGTCCCTAGGAAGGAAACTCTTGTGAGAGGGACGAGAGAACTCTTTTTTATGTTCACCTTCCATTCGCGAGATCTCAGAAAAGCCAACATGATGTCCGTGTGAGACTTGGCTAGCTGGAAAGTCGACGCCTGAATTAAGATGTTGTCTAGATAAGGCGCCACTACTATACCCAGCGGTCTTAGAACCGCCAAAAGGGACCCTAGCACCTTTGTGAAAATTCTGGGAGCCGTGGCCAACCCGAAAGGAAGGGCCACAAACTGGTAATGCCTGTCCAGAAAGGCGAATCTGAGGAATTGATGATGATCTCTGTGAATAGGGATGTGTAGATACGCATCCTTTAAATCCACGGTAGTCATATATTGACCCTCCTGGATCAGAGGAAGAATAGGCCGAATAGTCTCCATCTTGAAAGATGGTACTTTGAGGAATTTGTTTAGAATTTTGAGATCCAAGATCGGTCTGAAAGTTCCCTCTTTTTTGGGAACCTCAAACAGGTTGGAGTAAAACCCTAGCCCTTGTTCCGCTCTTGGAACTGGGCAGATCACTCCCATGGTATGTAGGTCTTCTACACAGCCTAAGAACGCCTCTCTGTCTGGTTTGCAGACAATTGAGAAATGTGAAATCTCCCCCTTGGGGGGGGGAGTCTTTGAAGTCCAGAAGATATCCTTGGGACACAATTTCTAAAGCCCAGGAATCGTGAACATCTCTTGCCCAAGCCTGAGCGAAGAGAGAGAGTCTGCCCCCTACTAGATCCGGTCCAGGATCGGGGGCTATCTCTTCATGCTGTCTTAGAGGCAGCAGCAGGCTTCTTGGCCTGTTTACCTTTGTTCCAAGCCTGGTTAGGTCTCCAGACTGACTTGGATTGGACAGAATTCCCCTCTTGTTTTTCTGCAGGGGAAGCTGAAGCGGGACCTTTGAAGTTCCAAAAGGAATGAAAATTATTTTGTTTGGTCCTCATCTTATTTGTTTTATCCTGAGGGAGGGCATGGCCTTTCCCTCCAGTGATGTCTGAAATAATATCTTTCAGTGTAGGCCCGAATAGGGTCTTTCCTTTGAAAGGGATGTTCAACAACTTAGATTTTGATGACACATCAGCAGACCAGGACTTAAGCCATAACGCCCTGCGTGCTAAAATGGCAAAACCTGAATTCTTTGCCGCTAATTTAGCCATTTGGAAAGCGGCATCTGTAATGAAAGAATTAGCCAACTTAAGGGCCTTAGTTCTATCCATAATATCCTCTAATGGAGTCTCCACCTGGAGAGCCTCTTCTAGAGCCTCAAATCAGAAAGCAGCTGCAGTAGTAACAGGAACAATGCATGCAATAAGTTGGAGAAGAAAACCTTTATGAACAAAAAATTTCTATTGGAGACCCTCTAATTTTTTATCCATAGGATCTTTGAAAGCACAACTGTCTTCGATAGGTATAGTTGTACGCTCAGCAAGATTAGAAATAGCTCCCTCAACCTTAGGAACAGTGTGCCACGAGTCCGGTATGGTGTCAGATATGGGAAACATTTTCTTAAAAACAGGAGGGGGAGCGAACGGAATACCTGGTCTATCCCACTCCTTAGTAACAATAGTCACAATCCTCTTAGGGACTGGAAAAACATCATTGTAAACAGGAACCTCTAAGTATCTGTCCATTTTACACAATTTCTCTGGGACCACTATAGGGTCACAATCGTCTAGAGTAGCTAATACCTCCTTGAGCAATAAGCGGAGGTGTTCAAGCTTAAATTTAAAGGCCGTCATATCAGAATCTGTCTGAGGGTGCGTCTTTCCTGAATCAGAAATCTCTCCCTCAGATAACAAATCCCTTACCCCTACTTCAGAACATTGTGAGGGTATATCGGATACGGCTACTAAAGCGTCAGACGGCTCAGCATTTTTTCTTAACCCAGAGCTGTCATGCTTTCCTTGTAAACCAGGCAGTTTAGAGAAAACCTCTGTGAGGGTTTTATTCATAACTATGGCCATGTCTTGTAAAATAAATGAATTTGACGCATTAGAGGTACTTGGCGTCACTTGTGCGGGCGTTACTGGTTGTGACACTTAGGGAGAGCTAGATGCTAAACCCTCATTTCCTTCTAACTGAGAATCATCTATTGCAATATTTTTAAGTGCTAAAATATGCTCTTTATAATTTATAGACATATTAGTGCAAATGGGACACATTCTAAGAGGGGGTTCATCAATGGCTTCTAAACACATAGAACAAGGATTTTCCTTGGTGTCAGACATGTTAAACAGGCTAGTAATGAAACAAACAAGCTTGGAAAACACTTTAAACAAAAACTGTACTGTGCCTTTAAGAGAAAAAAAGCTGCACAAACTCTGCAAAACAGTGTAAAAAAGCAGTAAACAAAACAAAATTTTTACAGTAGCATCATAAAGCCTTAGTAACTTTGCACCACTATGCAAATAAACAATTAACCCCTTAATGTAAAAACCAGATTGAAAAAACTTAAAAACCGGTAAAATAATGTTCAGCACCTTGCCACAGCTCTGCTGTGGAGCCTACCTGCCCTTTAGGAATGATTTGTGGGGGAAAAAACCTCTTTACAACCCTCAAATACAGCAGGAATCTCTGGAGAAGTAGCTGGATGCTTCTGAGGTAAATAAACTGTGCAACTGAAAATAGGCCCCTCCCACCTCACTCGATGTTATGGGGCCTAAAAGAAACACCACAGAGTGTTTCTCAAACTAGCCATGTGGGTTAATAACCCTTAAACAAGCCACAAAGATCCCTTAAAGTCCCTCAAAAAATGTTATATTTGTAATTAAACCAAAACGTTTTTTCCTATTAGTGTCACCAGTAACTATGAGCCCTTTATGCAAGCTTGGATTCCTCTTTTACTGAATACAGCTTACCTTTCCCTCATGGGGATATTGCCAGCCTTTTCTAGAAATATCACAGTCTGTCTAGAAAAAAAATAGACTGAACATACCTTAATGCAGTTTAGCCTGCAAACTGTTCCCCCAACTGCAGTTTTCCTGTACTCTTCAGCCCTTGTGAGAACAGCAATGGATCTTAGTTACAAAATGCTAAGATCATCATCCTCCTTGCAGAAATCTTCATCCCTTTTCTGCCAGAGAGTAAATAGTACACACCGGTACCATTTAAAATAACAAACTTTTGCTTGAGAAAATAAAAACTAACATTTTTGTCACCACACTCACTTTACCCTTCCTAGCAGGTAAGCAGGCAAAGAGAATGACTGGGGGGTGGAGCTAAGGGAGGAGCTATATAGACAGCTCTGCTGTGGGTGCTCTATTTGCCACTTCCAGTAGGGAAGGAGAATATCCCATAAGTATGGATGAATCCGTGGACTCGATACATCTTACAAGAGAAATTAGAAGTATGGGTAGGTAAATGGAAAATTAGATTTAATACAGGAAACTGCAAGGTTCTACATTTTGGAAGTAAAAATAAGCAGTCAATGTATTATTTAAATGGGAAAAGACTTAGCCAAATGGAGGAAAGGGATTTGGGACTAGTAATAGATAACAAGCTAAAGATGGGTGCAGAATGCAGGGCAACAGCTTCAAAGGCTAATAAGATACTAGCATGTATTAAAAGAGGCATTGATTTAAGGGAGGAAAGCATAATTCTGTCTCTATATAAATCCCTGGTAAGACCTCACCTTGAGTATGGAGTGCAGTTCTGGGAACCGATCTCAAAAAAATTTTTTTGCAGACCTAGAAAAAGTTCAGAGAAGGGACACAAAGCTAATATGGGGAATGGAGAATTTAGGCTATGAGGAGAGGTTAGCCAAACTGGGTCTGTTTTTTTCTAGAAAAAAAGACGCTTGAGAGGTAACATGATTACTTTATATAAATATATTCAAGGGCCATATACAGTGATGGCAGAAGCGCTGTTTATTCCAAGAAAATTGTTTTTGACAAGAGGTCACAATTTAAGGTTGGAGGAAAAGAGATAGAATATCCTGCAACAGAAACATTTTTTTACTGTAAGAGCAATACAATTGTGGAACTCATAGGTAGTGAATGCCACTAACTTAGATACATTTAAAAATTAATTGTATACATTTCTGGTTAGAAACATAATTCATGGATATGATTGCTTGTATTTAATGGGTCACCTTTTAGTGAAATTATTTCAACTTAACTGGAGCTTTTTTGTAAGTATGTTAGATTTGTATAGGTTAAACTCAATGGACTTTTCAACCTCATCTACTATGTTATTATGTTTGTAATTGTCCTTTGAATGTCTGGGATCCTGTCATTAACTAATTTAATGGACCCAACTGACTGCACTGCCCTATAAATGTAAAACTTTATGAGGAATGCAATGCAAAGGGTTAGCATTGCAAGTGCACTATCATATGCTCACATTTATTAAGTTAGCATTTTATAAGAATTATACGATTGATCAAAGCATAAGACACAAGGCAAGTGATCCCCTTATGTAAAAATGCTCCTTAGCTTCATTTGTTTGCTACCTCTTGCCTCTGTAACAAAACTATATTACTCATTTACTCCTTACCCCTTCACCACCTACAACATTCATTGATTCATCTCTTACTCTCACTTAACAATTTCTCTCATGAGCTTCACACATTCCTAAAATCTCTCTCTCTACCTGCATGACATCCCCAAAACACTATATTGCTAAACTGTATTTTATCATATGTCAGTCTCCTTGCTTATGCTAGCTGCTAGTGATATTTATCCTAATCCAGGTCCCTCACAAGTTCCCAATCTCATCCCCCCCATATATGCCTTTCTATAGACTTAGAAACTGGAACTCTGGAAGCCTAAATCCAATTCCTTGTGAACCTAAAGCCAACACCCCCATCACTTGTGCTCTTTGGCCATCACTTGTGCTCTTTGGAACTCTCACTTCTATCCATGACCTCTTAATCACCCATTCCATCATCCTTTTGGCTCTCAAAGAAACCTGTCTATCTCTCTCTGTCTCTGCTCTTAGGCTCTAATGAGCCAAAGTGCTGCAAAGTGGCGATACATTCAAAAGGGATTTGCTAAAATTAGAACTATGGGCAAGTGAATGGAAAATGAGATTTAATACGGAAAAATGCAAGGTTCTACATTTTGGAAGTAAAAATAAGCAAGCTACATATTTCTTAAATGGGACAAGACTTAGCCAAACACAGGAGGAAAGGGATTTGGGAGTAGTAATAGATAACAAGCTAAAGATGGGTGCACAATGCAGGGCAGTGGCTTCAAAGGCTAATAAGATACTAGCATGTATTAAAAGAGGCATTGATTCAAGGGAGGAAAGCATAATTCTGTCATTATATAAAGCCCTGGTAAGACCTCACCTTGAGTTTGGAGTGCAGTTCTGGGGACCGATTGCTAAAAAAGATATTGCTGAACTAGAAAAAGTTCAGAGAAGGGCCACAAAGCTAATAAGGGGATTGGAGAAATTAACCTATGAGGAGAGGCTAGCCAAACTGGGTTTGTTTTCTTTAGAAAAAAGGCGCTTGAGAGGTGACATGATTACTTTATATAAATATATTCAAGGCCCATATACAGAGATGGCAGAAGCTCTGTTTATTCCAAGAAAATTGTTTCTGACAAGAGGTCATAATTTAAGGTTGGAGGAAAGGAGATTTAATCTCCTGCAACGGAAACGTTTTTTTCACTGTAAGAGCAATAAAACTGTGGAACTCATTACCAAAGGAGGTAGTGAATGCCAATACCATAGATACATTTAAAAATAGTCTGGATAAATTTCTGTATATAAACAAAATTCATGGATATGATTGCTAGTATTAAATGGGTCACATTTTAATGGGGTTATTTAAGCTTAACTGGAGCTTTTTGTAAGTATTTTAGATTTGTATAGGTTGAACTCGATGGACTTCAGTCTTTTTTCAACCTTATCTACTATGTTACTATGTTACTATGTTAATGTGATGTCGAGAATGCAGGCAAAATATTAAAAAAAAGTTCTGACATTACTGTTTAAATGTAGCATCAGCTAGAGGCATTTTGCTAAACATTGCAATGGGTAGCGATGTTGGCAAAATATTCCAACCAGCATCTGCACTGACATTGGTGATATTAAAGTAAAGGATCCCTTTTAAATATATAGCACTAAGCCTAATAAATGTACCTATGAAGCCCTAAACCAACATAACCAATCACCACAAACTAACCCTACCCTACTTAACCACTAAACCACCAATAGCAAAATGCAATAAACTTCCTAACCTATTTACCCCTATACTGCCAATAGAGCATCACAATAAACTTCCTAATCTATTAACCCCTTTACTGCCATAACCACCACCGCAAAGTACCCCTGCACTATTTAACCCCTATACTGCCACATTCCTCCATTGCAAACTACCCCTACACTTTTTGCAAAACGTCTTATGAGTGCTGCTAGTAACCCCTGAAGTGTATCTACAAAGAATGTATTAAAGTGCTTTATAGTGTTACTGTATGTTGATAGCAGTCAGAATTGTGATATGAGACTGTATAGGAAGTCCATGGGAGATTCCATGTATGTCAATATTGTATAAAAACCTCTGTCCTATTTTAGGACCACAATGGTGGAATAAGGTATATTTCTGATTTTATGCAAAATTTCTATTAAACATATAAAAGGAGATGCGCTGAGCCTTGACTCACGTTAAAAGTACAGCTAATTTATTTTCACGCTTCATACACAATACAAACCTACTTACTAGATATACATGAGGACATATCCTAAAAAAAGCATAAGGTACAGTTGTCTAAACTCAGTAACTCACAGTCCGCTCACCATTGACAGAATCTTTCCAATTGGAGTTAAGCAGATCAGCAATACCATCGTTAGTCAGATACCTCTGCCATTATTCTTGGTGATTTAAACCTCCCTGTTGACAATCCCATAGCGCCTGGACTGCAAAAAAAAAAAAAAAATCTAGCTTGCTTGCTCTTATGGTCTGTCACAATGGACCAACTCTTCCACTTAGAAAGATGGAGATTACCTTGATCTGAGTTTCATCTATCAGTGCACTGTCTGAAACTTCACAAATTCCCCTTTTCCTCTTTCTGACCAATTAATCTGTACAACTCCACTCTTAAAGGGACAGTAAATGTAAAAAATAAGGTTACATAATTCTAGACATAGTGCAGAATTATGTAACATTATCTTAGCGACATCTTGAAAAAAATTTGAGAGTTTTTATCTTCAAAAGTTACATTTACCTTGTTTCCTCTCCAGGCACCTATTTACTTTGTTACCTCAAACATGTGCAAGTGAGGTTGCAATTTTGTTTTCATGCTTTACTTTTAATACGTGTTCCAGTTTTGCAAATATATTATATGTCTATCTTTCTATGCAGGGTTCTGGATGTGAATGAGAAACAGCTTTTAAACTAAATTCTCCATTTCCAAAGCTCTCTGAAGAACCTCTTAGTTTTGACTTATTAGATAATCTCTCCAGATCAGAGAGGTTTAAAGAATTAGGTGCAGTCATGTTGAAATTTAGGTTTTACTTATCTCATCTGCTAAGGCCAGTTAGGTACAGATTTAAATATAATATGAAAGTGACCAATCAATGTATGTGTGGAATGTTCTCACAAAACTTTGAAAGTGTATATTTTTCAGAGTTAAATTACAGGCCATGTAATGTAATAATTCATAATTTATTAAGGAATTTATAATTAAATTATATTGCAACATTTTTGTTTCATAATTATAGATTTTATATAACAATATGAATATTTTACTGTCTCTTTAAAGAGGCAGTCTAATCCAAAATAAACTTTCATGATTCAGATAGGGCATGTAATTGTAAACAACTTTCTAATTTACTTTTTTCACCAATTTTGCTTTGTTCTCTTGGTATTCTTAATTGAAAGATTAACCTAGGATGTTCATATGCTAATTTCTTAGACCTTGAAGGCAGCCTCTTATATGAATGCATGTTGACAGTTTTTCACCACTAGAGGGTGTTAGTTCATGTGTGCCATATAGATAAGACTCACACATGTGGAGTTTCCTAGGAGTCAGCACTAATTGGCTAAAATGCAAGTCTGTCAAAAGAACTGAAATAAGGGGCAGTTTACAGAGGCTTAGATGCAAGGTAATCAAATTGTTAAATAGTGTATTAACCCTTTCCGGTCTTAGGAGAGAGAGATAGAGAGAAAGATAGATAGAGAAAGATAGAGAAAGATAGAGAAAGATAGAGAGAGAGAGAGAGAGAGAGAGAGAGAGAGAGAGAGAGAGAGAGAGAGAGAGAGAGAGAGAGAGAGAACGAGAGAGAGAAAGAGAGAGAGAGAGAAAATTTGGGAATATTTAGGGAATGGGTAATATAAGGATCATCTATCATTTAAAACAATAAAATTATTGTGTAGACTGTCCCTTTAAATTGATTTTATATTTTTAAATACATTTTCAAGCTTATTGCAACTGATTCGATTACAGCTCATGGACAAAACAATTATTTTATATCACCAGGTTGTAGTTGCTATGCAACATATTTGGAGATGCTTATTTTCTTTTAAAACTACTGAGTTACTGAATATTAAATAAAAAGGAGGGATACAACTATGATTAACACCCTTTGAAAATTTCACACACATGTCAAAAGGAATGGGGAAGTTTTATTTTGCATTTAGCATTCAACCCTAATTGTTAAAGGGACATTTTTTTCTTTGCTTTATTTAAAAGATGGAATTTCAAAATACATTACAATCTTTTTGATTAAAAAAAAAAATGTGCCTTTACTTAAATACTTTCATATATACAGTGGATATAAAAAGGGTCTACACATCCATATGAAATTGCATGGGTTTTTTTTTAAATATAAAGACAGACATAACAATAATGTAAATATCAGACATTTTCCAACTGTAATAAAATCTTCAAGCAAACAAAAATCCAGAGGAAAAACAAAAATAGTTTGCAGGCACATTTTAACCCCGTAAAGGTAAAGTCTACTTGCAAATGTTTATTGTTTAAAAAGATTACTACCCATTCCCCAGTTTTGCATAACCAACATTGTCATATTAATACATTTATTTTTACCTCTGTGATTATCTTGTATCTGAGCCTCTGCAGACTTATCTCAGTTCTTTTGACAGACTTACATTTTTGCCAATCAGGGCTGACACTAATAACTCCATGGAAGTGAGCGCAATGTTATCTATATGACACACAAGAACTAGCACTGTCTAGCTATGAACAACTTTAAAAATGCACTGAGATAAGAGGTGGCCTTCAAGTGCTTAGAAATTAGCATATAAGCCCACCTAGGTTTAGCTTTCAACAAAGAATATCAAGGAAACAAATACAATTTGATGGTAAAAGTAGATGGGTCAGTTGTTTAAAATTGCATGCCCTATCTGAATAATGAAAGTTTAATTTTGACTGGACTGAGAAATTCAGAGAAAACTTGCCCAAAAGACCACTGAATTTTTAGCATTTTTGCTATAACCCTGTTTAAACAGGAATAGAGCATTTTTCTTATTATTTACCTATCAAAACTATATATATATATATATATATATATATATATATTTAGTAGACATTTTGGTATAATTCATGCCACCATTTTGCTGCCAACTGCAATCATATTAAGAAATTTTTTTAACTACTTTGGGGTTCTTACTGAAATTATTTACATATCGCTTGTGCGGTCCTTAAGCAAATGGTTGTAAAAGCACAAAAAATGTTATAAATATGGCACACATGAACTAGCGCTGTCTAGCGTAAGAAAAACAGTAAAAAATGCACTGAGATAAGAGACTGCCTTTAGTCTTAGAATTTAGTATATGAGCCTGCATAGGTTTAATTGGAAAGTTGTTTAAAATTGTCCTATATGAATCATGAAAATTTAATTTTGACTATACTCTCCATCTAGTTTATCACAATAGCTGTATAAACAAGAATAATAAAAATAAATATATATTTTATAACTGTATTTTTGTTGACATTTGATATGTGAATCTGAATATGGGAAATACAAAAAATCAATTCAAATAATGAAATCTTTCACCTGTAAACTTTAGAAGAAGGCACATTTCTAGGCACACATTACATCAAGCACTTGAGATAATGCGACCGTCTGAATAAGAAGTTTCGTTACCCAACTGCACTCGCCATAACGAACAAGCAGTATAATTAGAAAGCTATAGCCAAGTTTGAGGTTTTCACTCTATGTAACCTTCCAGCAATTATTTTAATAATGTTGGCATATTTTTGACTTTCCATTGAGTTAAAAATATTTTCAGCTGCACCTTTTCTACACGCAGAAAACCGACAGCTACATTACAACAGGTTTAAGTACATCTCTTTTATTTTAGAATTTATGCATACTGAGGTTTTGAAAAAAAAAAATATGTAAAATTTCAAAAGCAGATGCCATTTCATTAACACATTAATTCAGAGAGAGATTGTCAACTGTTAAACAGGTGTGAAAATGTTGCTATTGTGTATGTTGCAAATCATATAATTACAGCACAGCTAGCTGTTTTGTTTGAATCCCATTGCTTTGCTTCATTTTCTAAGCTTTTATGCAAATTCAGTATCACTGTAATGAGAATGAATAATTTTAACTGTAGCATTTCATAGTTTCCAATGAATGATTTTTTAATTTTTTTTTTCTAAATAAATACCAAATTCTAAATGAGAAGGATGTTTGAATTAGTTATTTATAAGGCACCATTCCAGAATGTGTTTGTACCCAGAAAAGGAACATCTGGAAATATTTCTCATTTTTAAGTTGGCCAGAAAAGTACTACATGACAAGGTCTCACTTTGTGTAATAACATAAAGAAATCAACATTTCAGAAAATCCTGAGCCAACACCTTTTGTACATAGGTGGTTGTAGACAAGGCGTGCACAATGTTTATCCTAGGCACATGTGACAGTAATATTTATTTAACTCTTAAATGTATCTTAATTATCTAATTTGTCTGTAATCCTCAAACCAAAATGGAACATTGAAAATGTAAGGAAGTATTTGACTGCCATATTAGGTACTATGTTCAAATCAGTAAAACATAACACATGGGTTATAAAGGTTGCAGAATTTTTTTAAAAACAAATAAAAAATAGTAAACATAAAATAACATTATTAACAATAAATACAAGCCCAGCTATACTTGCTCCACATATAACCACACTATCCTTAAACTCAGCTCTAACTTCACATACAAAAGACTCTCCACCGGAAGGTACTAAACAAAAGCCACTTATACAAAAGAAAAGTACCCTCCGCATCTGTGACAGATCAAAAAACTAAAATGAATGTGGGTGGGGACTTCTTTTTAGATGTAAGCTCCAAAAAATGTCAATGGCTTTTTTTCACCACCCCTAGATAACCCCTCCTAAGGACAAAACTGACCCTAGCTGACTTCACTCAACCTAAAATGGAGGTCAAAGCCCTTCCCTTACTTTCTCTCCTCCAGGATGACCTTTTTGGAAGTATCAAGACACACATAAATGGTGAGCACTATACACAAGTTTAAATCTTCCAGGTGTCAAAGCTGATGGACTTCTCAGAGACTGTTCATAAAAATGTAAATTTACTACTAATTTCTGGGTCTTGATAAAACACTGTAAGAAATGTTCAATATCTGATCATTGGATGCTTAAAGGGACACTGAACCCAATTTTGTTCTTTCGTGATTCAGATACAGCATGAAATTGTAAGCAACTTTCTAATTTACTCCTATTATAAACTTTTCTTCATTCTTTTGGTATTTTTATTTGAAATGCAAGAATATAAGTTTAGATGCCCCAATAAAAAAGTGCTGTCCAGAGTTCTGAATAAAAAAAGCTTAGATGCCTTCTTTTTCAAATAAAGATAGCAAGAGAACGCATACAAATTGATAATAGGAGTAAATTTGAAAGTTGCTTAAAATTGCATGCTCTATCTGAATCACAAAAGAACAAAAAATGGGGTTCAGTGTCCCTTTAAATGTAGTTTGACCTAGACAAAATACTCCAAATGGTAACATAGTAACATAATAGATGAGGTTGAAAAAATACAGAAGTCCAATGAGTTCAACCTTTACAAATCCTTATATTCTTACAATAAAAACACCAGTTCATCTTAAATTAATCCCATTACAAAGGTGACACATTTAACAGAAGCAATCATATCCCTGAATTATGTTTCTAGTCAGAAATGCATCTAAATAATTTTTAAATGTATCTAAGGTATTGGCATTTACTACCTCCTCAGGTAATGAGTTCCACAATTTGATTGCTTTTACAGTAAAAAAAAAAAACAAAACAAAAAAAACAAAACAAAAAAAACCATTTATGTTGCTGGAGATGAAATCTCCTTTCCTTCAGCCTTAAATTGTGACCTCATGTCACAAAACATCTCTGTTTATGGGCCTTGAATATATTTATATAGAGTAATCAAGCACCTTTATTCTAAAGAAAAGAGACAAAGTTTGTCAAACCTTTCCTCATAGCTTAAATTCTCCATTACCCTTATTAGTTTTGTGGCCCTTCTCTTAACTTTTTCTAAGTCTACAATGTAAATGCACTCCATAGGCATTTGATGCACTCCATACTCAATTATTTGATGCTCTGGTATAGTATTAATTATAATATGATATAAACAGCTCTGATACTACATATGCACAATGATAGATATACATATACAGAGGAGATTCCTTTTGTTGATAAAAGGGGAATAATAATGTGAACAGTACATAATCTTATTCATAAGAACATTTTATTGCTGCACAAATGCTCATAGGAAATCCTCTGTTTAACCCATGCAAACAAAGTTAAAGGGACACTGAACCCAATTTTTTTATTTTATAATTCAGAAAGAGCATGCAATTTTAAGCAACTTTCTAATTTACTCCTATTATCAATTTTTCTTCGTTCTCTTGCTATCATTATTTGAAAAAGAAGGCATCTAAGCTTTTATTTGGTTTCAGTACTCTGGAAAGCACTTTTTTATTGGTGGATGAATTTATCCACCAATCAGCAAGGACAACCCAGGTTGTTCACCAAAAATGGGCCGGCATCTAAACTGACATTCTTGCATTTCAAATAAAGATGCCAAGAGAATGAAGAAAATTTGATAATAGGAGTAAATTAGAAAGTTGCTTAAAATTTCATGCTCAATCTGAATCACGAAAGAAAATTTTTGGGTACAGTGTCCCTTTAAACATACACTATATTTAAAGGGACAGTCTACACCAATTTTCATATAACTGCATGTGACAGGCACTACTATAAGGAAGAATATGCACAGATACTGATTTAAAAATCCAGTATAAAAACTTTTCAAAACTTACTTAGAAGCTCCAAGTTTAGCACTGTTGATAACGTTAGCTGGAACACCCCATGAAAGGGTCTGGGAGCAGACACTCCCCCCCTTCCCTGCATATGAAAAGACAGCTTAGACAAACAGGAGCCAATAGTATTCTGTAAACGCGTATATACATCTGACACTTTAGGGCTTGGTTAGGAGTCTGAAAATCAGCACAATGTTGATAAAAAAATAAGCAAAACAATACATTGTTACAAAAAAACTCCCAGATGGGCTATATAAATGAATCATCTACAAAACATGTATGCAAAGAAAAATCTAGGGTACAATGTCTCTTTAAAGTCCTCTTGAGTGAGACAAGACAGGTAAACCCAATATCGAACAGCATATCCATAGCCACCAATCAAAAATCTTGTCCTATTAAAGGATTACTTTCTGTCCTATTAAAGGATTTTATTCCAAAATATTTTTATTAAGAATCAATAATACAAAAAGATTGACAATATGAACAAAAAAGAATGCCATCATACCAGTCAAAGGATCAATCTTACATTGAAAATTACCAAATGATTATCTTGTATCCAAGATTCTTGTTTTAACATTTTTAACATAGTAAACTAATAAGTATAAAATTAGAGATACCTCAATGCTTGTCACTTCATGTAATAACGTCTACCTATATAGATTTCCTAGAAATCGTGGTTGTGCTTAATTAGGAACAGATTATTTAATTGGCCTAATGACTTTCAGGTAATAACAAGTGGATCGTGTGGGGGCCCAATAGACTTGATATAATTCTCCCATGTTATCTGCACTTCTATGAATTGTTCTCTTTTGTCCTTAACCATGAAGCCATACTCTTCTAGTTCAATCAGGTCTGTGACCTTATTACGCCACATAGCTAGCGTGGGGACCCCTGATGATTTCCAGTTTTGTGCAATCAGGACTTTCAAGCTGTTTATCATAATTTTTAGCAAATGTTTGAAGTGGGATTGAGGCAGCTTAAGTGATTTATTTAGCAGCCAAATAAGTGGGTCTAAGGGGATATTCATTTGGAAGATATGTTCTATTTCCAAGATTATTGTTCTCCATAGAGAGTTCATCTGGGAACACCACCACCACATGTGACCCATGCCACTACCCACATGTCCGCACCTCCAGCAGCGATTATTGGTGTGTGAAAAAAGCCTATGAAGTCTTTTGGGAGTTAGGTACCATCCATGTAATATTTTATAATTGAGTTCTTTAATTGCTGCCGACATGGAAGTCGATTTAGTATTGTGAAAGATGTTTGTCGCTGTCTGAGGTGTAATGGTGATACCCAGTTCCCTTTCCCACATCTCCATGGAGCGAGGTAGGTTACCAGGGGGTGCTTGGGTGATGATATTATTGATATATGAAAGACTGTGCTTGACAGGTGGGGTCGATGTGAAAAGTTTCTCAATGTTAGTCAAAGGTCGTAACATATTTAAGTGTTGTTGATGGGTGGTGATATAATGGTGTATCTTTCTATATGTGAACCAATTATTGGCCCAGTTGTGACCCAATTCAATGAGTTCTTTTTGGGATTTTATTCTGTCATTAGTGTTTAAAGTCATGAGTTGGATGTCTGAATTTGTATATAGGGTTCCCATATCTGCAATAAGGGTGAGCAATGAAAACTCACTGTTATAGAGGAGTGATGTCAGGGGACTTGGGCAGGAGGAAATATATGGATTTGTCTTATTGGATGAGTCCCAAGTTCTCAGAGTTTCTAAGGTGATAGGATTGTCTATTCGTCTATGAAGTACCTGGAAATCTGGGTCCCAGCATATAGTGGGGAGGTTGAGGTTTGGGCTAAGTGCCTCTTCTAATGAAACCCATCTTTTGTGTTCCCTATGGATTCTCCAGTCAAGAATCCTTTGGAGGCATATAGATCTACGATATGAATCGATGTTCGGGACACCCAAGCCTCCCTGAGAAGTAGGGCGGGACATTGTGAGTTTATTAATCCTGGGGGGGCGTCTATTCCAAATAAACGAACTAAATAGCTGTTGCATTTGTGGAATGTATGTATTAGGGAGTTGAATAGGGAGGGTCTGCATAATGTAAAGCAATCTTGGGAAGATATTCATTTTAATTGTGTTTATCTTTCCTAGCCAAGACAGGCGTTTCCTGGTCCAGGATGAGAGATCTTGCATTAAGTCATTTCTTATATTCAGATAATTCAGCCTATACAATAGGTCAGAGTTGCCAGATAGGTAGATCCCTAAATATTTTATTGAGTCTTTACTCCATTTAAATGGGCAGATTTTTGTGATTAGGTCTTCAGTTAGAGAGTTGATGGCTATCCCTAGCATTTCGGATTTATTTTGGTTAATTTTATAATTCGTTAGGTTTTGAAATGTCTCTAGTTCCCTAAGGATATGAGGAATGGATTCCACCGGTGATGTCACAGTAAGTAGGACATTGTCTGCAAAAAGTGATAACTTGTACTCCTCCCCCCCTACCTTCAGGCCCTGGATATTATTATTGGATCTAATTTTAGTGGCTAAAGTCTCAATGAGGCATGTAAAGAGCAAGGGGGACAAGGGACAACCTTGCCTGGTACCATTGGTAATTTGGAATGATGGTGATAGAATTCCATTGAGTGCTATTCTGGCATTAGGTTCGTTATATAACGCAAAGATCATTTGCAATATTCTATCACCAAAACCAAAAGCCCGTAATGTTGCATGTAGAAAAGGCCATCCGACTCTGTCGAAGGCCTTTTCTGCGTCAGTGGATATCCAGAGTGTAGGAATACGGTTTGTCTTAGCGTGCCACAACAAGTGCAAGTTTTGCACCGTGTTATCTCTTGCCTCTCGGAATGGCATAAAGCCAACTTGATCACGGTGTATAATGGTGGGTAAGATTAGATTGAGTCTATTAGCAATGATTTGGGTGAAAATCTTAATGTCTGAATTCAGTAGGGAGATCGGTCTATAATTTGACATAGATAGAGGTGATTTGTTGGGCTTTGGGATTAGCGAAATGTTGGCTTGTAGGGCTATAGGGGGGAAGGGCTTGTCATTATCTACGCTTTGGAAGTGTGCCAGCAAGTGTGGGGTTAGTGTATCCCGAAATGTTGTGTAATAGGTGTTACTAAGTCCGTCAGGGCCTGGAGATTTCCCTGTTTTAAGTGTTTTTATGGCTAATTTAATCTCCTCGGTCGTTATTGGGGCTTCTAGACTCGTTCTCTGTTCATCGCTAATTTGAGGCAACTGAAGTTGTGACAGATAACCTTGTATGATCTCTTGCGTTGGAGGTTGTGTATTTGTAGATAGGTTATATAGTGAGTTATAATAATTCCTGAAGCTATCAGCTATATCTTTTGATGAGTGCCTGTCTTTTCCTTTCTCATCTTTAATGTGAAGGACATATCTGCTGAGAGTTTTTTTCCTAAGCTGCCTAGCTAGAAACCTACCTTGTTTGTTGGCACCCTCAAAGTAAGTCTTCTTAAGGAAGAGAGCATTGCGTTTAGCTTCCCTCCCCAAATAATAGTTGAGCTGTTGTCGTTTATGCTCGAGGCTGTCTAGGAGGGATCGGTCTTTCGGGTATACTTTGTGTATTTCTTGGAGTTTGTTTAAGTCAGTAAGTAGGGACTTTAGGTATTGTTGTTGTTGCTTTGATCTGGCTGTCTTTAGGGCAATTAGCTCACCTCTGATAACGCATTTGTGGGCGTTCCAGATATGTTGCTGGCACATACCTGGTGTATTATTAATTTCAAAATAATTCTCTATAGCTTTAGTGATGTGTATCTTTATTAATGGATCTCTCAGAAGGGATTCATCCATTCTCCAGGTACGTGACTGTGTTGTGTCTATAGGTAAATCGAATGTGCAGCTGACCATTGCATGGTCAGACCATGTAATAGGGTGTATTTTGGAATAACGTGTATGAGCTAGGTTATTAACGTCTGTAAATATGTAATCTATTCTTGAATAACTATGGTGTGGGTGTGAATAGAAGGTGAAATCTCTTTCGTATGGGTGGTGGAGTCTCCAGACGTCGTGAATAGCTAGTGCGGTCAGTTTAGACCTAATTAGCTTCAGAGTTCTGGTAGGGGTGGCCGACCTGCCAGCTGAACAATCCATCGAGGGATCTAATGCTACATTAAAGTCTCCCCCCACCACCAGCCCTCCCTTTGAAAACTCTAGAAGTTTGTTACATAGTTGGTGAAAGAAAATGGGGGCATCTAGACTAGGGGCATAAATGTTAGCTAAGGTCAGGGGTTTGCGGTTTAAAACTCCTGAAATGAATAAGTATCTACCCTGTTTGTCACTATCTATCGAGGTTACCTGAAAAGGAAAATTCTTGCTAATCATTGTGCAAACACCATTATGTTTAGAATTATTAGAGGAGAAATACTGTGTGCCAAACTTTTTAAAAGAAGCACGTGGTTCCCTTCCCTTTTTAAAATGGGTCTCCTGCAACATCACAATATCACATTTGAGTCTTTTGTAATCCTTAAAAGCAATGGTTCTTTTTTGAGGGATATTGAACCCTTTCACATTATGGGAGATTAATTTAAAATGACACTTATCTATCAACATTGAAATATTTTAGCATGTATGGCATGACAAATGGTAAGCACAGTTCTGAATTACATGGCAAAGCATAATTATACATTTGCTTGTAGACAGCATGTGGCATCTCAAAAATAACATGTGTAAACATAGTAAAGAAAAATAAACAAAAACAACACATTAAACCAACATAGAGTGTATTCGTGTAGCTATACACCTTATTTGGGGAGTAAATGGTGTTGCCTGTAGCTCTTAGTCGATAGCTAAATGGTATTTGGAGTTTCAGGTGGGGACCTGTAAAGAGGGTATGGGTAAAGGAATATAGAGGGAAGATGAATGGATATAGAGGAAGTTGGGGGAAAGTGAAGGGGGGGGAGAAAATTATCAGCAAGGGTGGGTAGGAGATATACAGATCATGATCACATTGTTACCATCATTTTACTAACATTGAAGCCTATTCCCAACATGGGTAAGGTAATAGAGACTAAACTCTAAGCTGATAAATATAGTTAGGACTAGTTCTGGTTGCGATGAAGAAAGTCAATTGATGATAGGGCAATGTGTCGGTAGCCACAAATAACTAGGCCGCAGCAATGACAGTCTCGTATATGAACTTACAATTATTTTAGCATAATATTGGTCTTACCACCTCCCTTACGACAGGAAACAGTCCAGCATCTGCAGCAGTGAAAAAGATTATCACCTGGCATTTATTACCAGGTAGTTTAAGGGCTAGGGGTCCTGAGGTCTTGAGGGTCCTGAAGCTGTATTGTCAGTCTTTCTCCTCTTAGATTGAACTTTGTTCCATTGTGGTCGTTGTTCCCTGGGTGGATCTTTAGTTTTATCTGTAATTCTTTTTGAAGTTTCAAGAACATCTTCATCAGGAGGTTCAATGGTAATGTTCAGTTTCTTGGACACTTCGTCAAGGTCTTGAAATGTTTTATAGATGATCTGTGAGCCATTATGATTGATAATCAAACTAAATGGAAACCCCCAGCGGTATCTGATATTATTGTCCTGCAGGGCTTTAGTGAGGAACCTGATTTCTCTTCTCCTCTGGATGGTTTGTGGGCAGAGATCTTGGAAGATTTGTATAGTATGGTCCTTAAAACTTATAGTTCTTCTAGATCTTGCTGCTTGCCAAATTTCTTCTTTGATGGTGTACCTCAGAAATCTGAGAATTACATCCCTAGGTGGGGCTGGGGATTTAGGTGGGGGTCTCAGGGCTCTATGTATCCGCTCAATTTCATCATTTAATAGTGGTGGTGCTCTGGGATTTAGGAAATGGAAAAGTTCTGTGACATAGGATTTTAGTTGCTCCGTTGAGACCTCTTCGGGTATGCCTCTAATCCTGAGGTTATTTCGTCTCCCACGGTTATCCAGGTCCTCAAGTTTTTCATGCAAAGCTTGGACCATGGAGTCCTGGATGGAGAGTTGTTGAGAATTAGCGCTAACCATGGTGTTGAGGGCCTCCTGGCCTTCCTCAATATAATCAAGCCTTGAGCTCATGTCATTCAGGTCCTTTTTCAGGTCTCTCATTTCACCTTTTATGAAGGACTTCAATGATTCAAAGTCTGATTTAGAGGGTAAATCTGCAATTTGTGAAGGCAAAGTCAATAATGATTTATATTGCAAAGAGGTATAGTCTGTTGGCATGTCTGTTGAGGGTTGCTCATGTGATTGAGTATGCTCTGTTTGACTAGAGTCAGAAGATTGAAAGAACGTGGACACTGATGGAGTAGTTGTCATTGCTTTATTGCATTTATCTGGTTTGGGCCCTTTGCGCTGCAACATCTTTTTCTGTTCAGTGTAGTCAGTGTTGGGACTGCGCAGTTTTCAGCCCCTCTCAAAGGAATTTTTGCCAATTATGTGGAGTATGCTGGATATTGGCTTTTGTATGAATAGACAGCTTGACTTTATTGATTATGCTCTTGAGTTGCAAGGGGATTGCAGGTGTATAAAACTGTGTGCAAGGCTGTAGGCTCCTATGGTTGTGCACTTTGAGTATATACCAATTAAAGTATGGTGGGTGAGGAAGCTCTATTGTGGTCTGTTGAGAACCCACAGTCTGCACAGCTCCTTTGACTATTAATAATACGTGAGCCAGAATTTCTCAAATGTCTCTAGTTTTGGCAAAATATAATCAATACTGTTTGCTCTATGTAGAAATCGTTTATTTTGTAAGCCTGTATGTGTTTCAGGCCGCTCTGTATATTTCCCCCAAGCCTGTCTGGATGAATATTAAAGATCCAGGCCCCTTCTCTCCCAGCCAGTTTAGTATATCAGTACCTGTGAGTAGGGTTGCTATTCCGGTGATCCGGTGGCTGCCGCTTGTGTCTTTACGTTGTTGTTCGGCTTTTCAAGATAGCGGCCTATCACGTGGGAGCGGCGTGGGTCAGATGATGGCAGGCTCCGTTAGACACCCAAAGGCGAGTGGTAGTAATCTTCGGCTGGCGACCTCTCAGACCGGAGGCATGGAGTCCGGAGTCTTTGTTCTGTAAGAGGGTGTTAGGCTTGATCTGTCCAAAGGCTGAGTCACAAGCTGAGAGCAAAGTGCGATCCGGCCCAAGATGGCGACCGGACTGTGCTGATCTTCTGGTGTTTACTGTGACAGGGTCGAGCGGGAGGGAGAGGGAGGACTGGATAAGGGCTCAGGGACACCCTTTTGCTGTCACAGGTTGTTAGGGTTGAGAATAAAAAGCAAATTAGGTCCCCACCATATCAGCTCCTATATTTTGAGCAGCAACAGCTCCGGAGCTTCACAAAAAGGCAGCCATGTCCCAGCACGGCTTGGCTCCGCCCCCTCTGTTATAATTTTTAAGCTAAACAACTAACATATTAAAGTTAATAAACATTAATTAAAACCTACTGACCTATATTTTCTCCAAAACGAAGTTTCATAACGTTCTAAAAGTTGTATCTTTTATTCGCCGATGATGTCACGTTATCCTGCCCACTATTTTCAGCACTGCATGTTCAAAATACTTAAACCAATAACTTTGTGTTTAAAGCGCCATTTTGAAACCTAGGTATTGTAAACGGATTGGTACAGAGCAAAGGATACCCATGGAGTGGGTTTGGAAAACAATTAAATTTGCAGACAAGATTTCTGATATACGGTAGAGATATGTTAATGAAATGCTATTGATAAAAAGCGTATTTGGGGTAGTTAGTTAGTAACAGGCATAGAAAATATTTACTTACAGTGGCCCTTTAAGGATGAGCTCAAGAATGCACCTGGTGTGCAAGACTAATTATGATCCTTTGTGGTGGTTAAAGGGACATTAAACCGAAAATTTGTCTTTCATTATTCAGACAGAGAATACAATTTTAAACAACATTACAATGTACTTCTATTATCTAATTTGCTTCATTCTTTAGCTATCCTTAGTTAAAGAAATAGCAATGCACAGGGATGAGCCAATCACATGAGGCATCTATGTGCAGCCACCAATCAGAAGCTACTGAGCCTATCTAGATATGCTTTTCAGGAAAGAATATCAAGATCATGAAGCAAATTAGATAATAGAAGTAAATTAAAAAGTTGTTTAAAATTGTATTCTCTATCTGAATCATGAAAGAAAAAAGTTGGGTTTAATGTCCCTTTAAGCACATAATTACCAGAAAGCAGATTTTTATTAGTAAGTCATTATGGCTATTTAGAAAATAGATTTGGTGAAATGTTCAGGAAATAAGCTATACAGATATAAATTGATAGGTATACAGAGGAGATTCCCTTTGTTGCTTAAAGGGAAACAATAATGTAAAAAATAAATGTTCTCATTAATAAGGACATTTTTATTACTGCACAAATATGTAAAGGGAATTAAGTGTCTAACCCATGCACACAAAGTTAAATATACAGTATAGTTAAAGGAACACTGAACCCAAATTTTTTCTTTCCGGATTCAGATAGATCATGAAATTTTAAGCAACTTTCTAATTTACTCCTATTATCAAATTTGCTTAATTCTCTTGGTATCTTTATTTGAAATGCAAGAATGTAAGTTTAGATGCCGGCCCATTTTTGGTGAACAACCTGGGTTGTCCTTGCTGATTGGTGGATAAATTAATCCACCAATGAAAAAGTGTTGTCCAGAGTTCTGAATAAAAAAAAGCTTAGATGCCTTCTTTTTCAAATAAAGATATCAAGAGAACAAAGAAAAATTGATAATAGGAGTAAATTAGAAAGTTGCTTAAAATTGCATGCTCTATCTGAATTATGAAAGGAAAAAAATTGGGTTCAGTGTCCCTTTAAAGTCCACTCAGGAGACAAAGTACATTTCCTACTCTTGAGCAAGACATGGCATTAAGGATCAGCTCAGAAATGCACCTGGTGTGCAAGACTAATTATGATCTTTTGTGGTGTTTTAGCAAATAACAACCAGAAAGCAATCATGTTTTAATCAATTAGAGATGTTTATTAGTATATTATTAGGGCTATTTAGAAAATAGATTTGGTGAAAAGTTAAGGAAATAAGCTACAGTATATGGATATTACCCACAGCATTATAAATATCTTGCTGTTTGCTACATTTATTACAATTTTCACACAGTGACAGTTATGTTGCTGGTATTTTTAGCACCGTTTTCGGTAAATGGAAGCAATTTAATTTCCCTTTTGTCTAAACTGTTTTGCATCTTTATGAAATAATTATTTGCCAGGATGTAACATGAGCCACAAGTAGAATGACCCAGCTCTGAATTCAACTTCACTTGGAGACATTTTCAAACAGGTCCTTTAATTATCTTGGTAGGAAATCATCTGCAGGACTAGACTAGGCAGATGGCAACAGTCCAGAAAAGAGAAAAGAAACTGTAAATGTACAGGTGTGTGCTATTTTAGATAAATATTACAATTTCTTTGCACAGGAAGAGACTATTTATAAATTATATACTTAAAAGGGATATTAGCATGAAATGGCAACATTAATACATAACAATTGATTGTTGAGGTTCTGGGCTATAAATCTAGCTGTGTTTTTTTGCTACCAGTAAAACAGATTGATAGAAGCATATGTTATTCTAAATAAATGTGCCTAATTTTGTGAGGACATGCTGTGCATCTGGTAAAGGAAATATTATCTAGTTCCTCAGTATAATCTTAAATGTATTGGCTCAAAACAATTTTTCCAAACGTTTACTTAAAGCAATATAGTAATGCAAAGAAAAATGTGAATGTGTTAGAGTGTTTTATTATTGCCTGAAATTGACCCCACTTTGTCTAACTTCTGCAAAGAGGTTAAACACATAGTTAAAGTCACCCACAGTTTAACAAAACACTACTGGGACCTAGCTGAACACATCTGGGGCAAAATGATAAAATATTCTCTTTCTTGGAGAGAAACTGTAGTGCAGACAGCACAGAGCCTTAAAGGGACACTCAAGTCAAAATTAAACTTTCATTATTCAGATAGTGCATGCAATTTTAAACAACTTTCCAATTTACTACCATTAAAAAAGTGCATTTTTATATTTAATTTTTTTGACTCACCAGCAACTACTGAGCATGAGCAAGAATTCACATCATAAGCGTATATGCATTTGTGATTGGCTGATGACTGTCACATGGTACGTGTATGCATTTGTGATTGGCTGATGGCTGTCACATGGTTCAGGGGGAGTGGAAATAGACATAACTTTTAAAATTGACAAAAAAAAATCAACTATTCATTTGAAGTTCAGACTAAGTGCTATTGCATTGTCTTGTTATCTTGCATTTGTTGATTATGCAAATCTACTGTGTTGACTGGTCCTTTAACTCACTGTATTTTAAAAGAAAAAGGACAGTACACTCCAGCACTGCAAGATATGTCAAAAGATTTGAGATTGGTAAATTTTGCAAAATGTGTCTATTGGTTGTTATCTGCATTTATATATGTGAAGGAGAGACAAGCCCAGTGCAGTATAGGACTACATGATATGTGAGTTTTGTTACACTTATACTTTATTCTTTGCATTTTATATTACTTTACACTTCAGATTTGCTCTTTTCAATTTCATTACACTAAAGCTCTGCACTATTTTATATTTTAATACATTTAAAATAAAATACAAGCAAAATAAAACACAACTTCAGAAAGTAGGAGGGACAGGGGAGCTCCCTGGGCTGAACAGAGGAGTTCACAGGGTATGTCTACCGCTCTTTCTCAATTCTTGTTTTACACAAGCTGGTTTCACTAAATTATTTCACCAGCTGTATGCAGGGAAAGTTTGCGCAAAACTCACAGTACACTTTTTTAACTTACAAAAAAGTAATATATACTAAACTACTGGCTTTTTTTTAATTATTGTGAAAAGATTTCTGCATAATATGTATTTGCTGCAAACTGAGACTATATGTGCCTCAGGTGTTCTCCAGTTAGCGTCTCTTTCCATTGTGAAATTCTGTATCCGAGATCCTCATTACATTCTATGAAAGGCTTACAGCCCTTTTTCTTATAGAATTCAGTGAGTTTGGAACATGTGAAGTCCACACTATAATTTCACCCCAAGCTAGAGAACCTTTTCTTCTCCGACCTATAGAAAGTAATGAAGCTCTCTTGGAAACTGAAGATGCTCTTTACAAGTCTTATGAAATTCTGTAAGCATTTTAAACAATCTGGTCTCACTGATATTTCTTGCCAGCTGTATGCAGGCAAAGTTTGCTCAAAGTTCACAACACACTCATTTGACTGTGAGAAAAAGTAATATATACTAAACTATAGGCAAAAACAAGTTAAATTATAGTGAAAATATTTGTTTAATTTGTAATTGATGCAAGCTGAGCCTTTATATCAGCCCCTGGTGTTTTACACATACATTATCTTTCCCCTGTGAAATTATGTATCCCATAAGGCTTCATTACTTTCTATGAAAGGCATCTCTCATCTCTCTGACACTGACAGGTTCTATCCTTTTCCTTATAGATGTCAGTGAGTTCAGCCCCTGTGAAGTCTGCACTATAATTTCTTTCCAAACTAGAGAATCTTTGCCTATCTGGCCCATATAATGTAATGAAGCAATGTAATTTGTAAAAGATACACACAAATAAGAATATGATCCTAGTTTGTTAAAGTTACACAGAAGCTGTGAAATGATAATCAGAATTTGTAAAACCACAATCCTAAATACACTGCTGTATACAAAATAAAATACAAACTAGAAAGTGAAAAGTTTAAATGTAATAAACCTTAATCTGAAGTGTAAAGTAACATAAATTACAAAGCACAAAATGTAAATGCAAAAGAGCTTTCATGTCATGCACTGAGCTTGTCACTTCTTTACATACAGAAATACAGGGAATGCCCCTTGGAGAAGTATAGCAAAATCTGTCATTTAAGATTTTCACAAGGGATCTCACAGTGCTGGAGGATCATTTTTGATCATCTCACCTGAGCTGAGAGTTTTAGATCATCAGGCCCTAGATAACTCACAGTGCTGAAGGATCATTTTATATCATATTACTAAAATAAAAAATGACCTGTTATCAGCTAAAGCAAAAGGCCACTACTCCTTACTAATTCTTCTTGACCTGTCTGCTGCTTTTGACACAGTCGACCATCCTCTCCTCCTAAAAATACTACATTAATTTGGCATCCGACACACAGCCCTCTCCTGGTTTGCCTCAAATCTCTCAAACCGCTCGTATTCAGTTTCCTTTAACAACATATCTTGCGATCCTATGCCTCTCTCAGTTGGAGTACCACAATGCTCTGGGTCCCTTGATTTTCTTTCTCTATACATCATCCCTTGAAAACATATAGCCTCCTTTGGATTCCTGTACCACTTATATGCTGATGATACCCAAATCTATCTTTAATCTACCTCTTCCTCTTTACTCAACCAGATTTCCTACTGCCTCTCTGTAATTTCCTCTTGGATGTCTCCACACTACCTCCAACTCAATCTGTCCAAAACTGAGCTACTTCTTATTCCCCCCTCTTTGAGACATCCAACACCTGACATTTCTCTGACAGTTGGAGACTCTAATCTCAACACTTCACCCAAGGTCCGTTGTCTTGGGATCACACTTGACTTAGAACTCACATTCAACCCACATATACAAGCACTTACCAAATCCTGCCGTTCACACCTATGCAACATTTCCAGAATTTGTCACTTCCTTACTCAAACAACTACAAAAATACTAATTAATTCCCTAATTTTGTCACGCATTGATTATTGCAATCTACTTCAAAATGTCCTTCCAAAACCCTGCCTCAGTTGCTCTGCTCTGCCAGTTTCTACACTCGCTCCCCATACACTCCAGAATACAATTTAAAGTATTTATCTTAACTTACAAAGCACTCAATAGTCTAACTCCCAACTATATTTCTTCTTTTATCGTGAAATATTCCCCATCCCGTCCTCTTCGATCAACCTCTGACTTACGTTTCTCCACTACTGTTATTTCTATGTCCCACTCCTGTCTCCCAGACTTCTCACATGCTGCTCCTGTCCTCTGGAACCCTCTACCCCGCTCCTTGAAAACCCATCTATTCAGCAGTGACGTGCAGTCATAGGAGGTAGGTGAGGCAATGCCTCACCTGTCCTATGCATTTATAAAGTTTTTTTTTATAATGTTTAATTAAAAAAAATAAAAATATATATATTTTTTCCCCAGTACTCTAGGTACCCAACCAACCCCCCCCAGCCCCTCGACCCCCGACTCCACCACAGGCACCACCATGGGCATCTCATTCTGCAATAAGCAGTTAAGCACAAGTTTTCAACAGCACAAGCAAAATGATCCATATTGCGCAATGAAGGAGAGGCTGTGAGCCCTTCAGCTTAGCCACCTGCCAGCGCCACCCAGTGGCACTTAAGGCTCTTCGGGGCCCATACTGCTCCCAAGAGAGGCTGCTCTCTAAGCAGCCTCAGGAGCCAATCAGCAGTCCAGTGCCAAATTCACTTCACGTGACTGTGATTCTGTCGCTGTCTCTCTTCTCTCTCATCTAGCCTGAACTGGAAGAGAGCGGAAAGTCACAGCCGTGTCACATGTGTGAGCCTGTGAGGGGAGCTGCCGGTGAGAAGAGATTGAGAAAGAAGAGAGGACCGAGGACACAAGAAAGCAACAACTGTAAGTGTACTTCAGTTCTGCCTGAGCCTGATAGTAGTTACTTATAGTGCGTGACCATGTGGTACATGGCAGGACATAAAGATATGTGGAAACTAAACAAGAAAAGTGAAGGTAATACCAGTTAATGGCTAGTGTAGCAGTTTTACATTACAAGCTATCAAGACATTAAGGACACAAAAGTTCACTGACTGGCTGAAGGGAGACCTTAGTTTATCAAAACTTTGGAGTTTATTCAGCCATTACATTTAATAAACTTGTCTGCTCTATTTGTCAGTGTTACACATTCAAAAGAGGGCCCCCATATTCTGTTCATGCCATGCACAATGGATATATATATACAAAATAACTTGTCAATAGTGTTATAGGATATAAACTTGATTGCTCTTAAGTTACAGGCTTGGATGGACTCACAAATGATGGGCACAATGATATTGCTTATCAGTGGAATGGTTATGTGCTTTAGCAAGCAACAACTGTAATTTAAGTGTACTTCAGTTCAGTGCGTGTGTGGCCGTATGGTGCATGCATTTGGGCAGTGGGCACTGACTAGCATACGGACAAGACAATTGGACACTTAGTCAGACCATTCATATTAAGCAATGGTGAGAGACTGAGTATTATTTTCTGTGATATAATTGTGTACAATTTTTTTTTCCTTTTGAGAGCCAGTTTGATTATGTGTTTAACTTCACTGGAGGGTTTAATAGAAAATATTGCTATTTTATGTGATTCATGGTCTTGCTGGCTGACTTCATAAACACAATCACATAAAATAAAAGATTTTCTATTAAACCCTGCAGAGAGGTTAAACACATAATCAAATCTTTACTAAGGCCTGACCAGGGATTGAGATATTTGAGTCTCATGCTCATTTGGAATGGTAATGGGAATGCAGTAAGATAAATCACTGCATAATAAATTAATAATAATAATAAAACAAAGAACAAATGTTCTATATTAAAAGTTAATGAATTTCTGAAAATGTCTATCAGCTAGGAAAGAGCACTAGTTGAACATGTTTACAATATGTTTGCATGAGAAAGTTATCTTAAAGGAGATTAATTTTATTTTTAAACTAACAGAAAATACTTTTTTGTGCAGTATTGGTCTGCGTGGGATGCAAGCTCATTGACTGATAAGTAAAACTCCCTCACAGAAAGTGAAATAAGTTCTGCCTCTGGGAAGGTAACACCATGCACTATATCATTTGTGTTGAATGAGTATAAATAGTGGAACTGAATTTGCCTATACAACGAGAATTGAATCAGTTTCTTACCTATTTGCGTGTGTTGTAAAGAATGCTAAACATCATTATGCAACCTGACAATTTAATTGTAGATTTAAGCTACCTCTATTGGGTTCATACATGTGTCTCTCGGGCGTATCATATCCAATGCCTCACCAGCCTCTGACCTTACCGCACTTTACTGCTATTCAGAGAGGCTTACCATCTCTCCTCCATTGCTCATCCTAGCCAAACTAAAACATTAACTGCCTGACTCACTGCTGCAACTACAACCGATGTGACAAGCTACCCCAACCTTATGTCTCTCTACCCTAAACCTGTAGACTATGAGCTCTCCAGAGCAGGGCCCTCTTCCTCCTGTACTAGATTTGTTTAGTTTTGTTTTGTTTTGTATTTTATCACAAATCCTTGTCATTGTATACCCCTATCATTGTACCCAGCGCTATGGAATTTTATGACGTTATAAAAATAAATGAAAATATTAATAATAATAATCTAGTCTGAGCTGAGTACTTTATATCATCAGGCCCCTGATGAGCCATGACTAGAGGCATATGTGCATAGCCACCACTCATCAGCCAGCTCCCAGTAGTGCATTGCTGCTACTGGTCCCAATATGCTTTTGAACAAAGGAAAACAATTACAATTGTTAATTGAGTAAACTGGAAAGGAGCTTACATTTTACATGCTTTATACGAGTTTCACATTTGTATCCCTCTGCTTGTGCTACAAAAGATTCTGCCTTTCCTTAGGGTTATGTTTTAATATTTGCAGATTAAATATTAATTATTCTGATTTAAAATATTGGTTGTAGTAGTATTTTACTAGAGTTATACTTACAGGGAGTGCAGAATTATTAGGCAAATGAGTATTTTGACCACATCATCCTCTTTATGCATGTTGTCTTACTCCAAGCTGTATAGGCTCGAAAGCCTACTACCAATTAAGCATATTAGGTGATGTGCATCTCTGTAATGAGAAGGGGTGTGGTCTAATGACATCAACACCCTATATCAGGTGTGCATAATTATTAGGCAACTTCCTTTCCTTTGGCAAAATGGGTCAAAAGAAGGACTTGACAGGCTCAGAAAAGTCAAAAATAGTGAGATATCTTGCAGAGGGATGCAGCACTCTTAAAATTGCAAAGCTTCTGAAGCGTGATCATCGAACAATCAAGCGTTTCATTCAAAATAGTCAACAGGATCGCAAGAAGCATGTGGAAAAACCAAGGCGCAAAATAACTGCCCATGAACTGAGAAAAGTCAAGCGTGCAGCTGCCAAGATGCCACTTGCCACCAGTTTGGCCATATTTCAGAGCTGCAACATTACTGGAGTGCCCAAAAGCACAAGGTGTGCAATACTCAGAGACATGGCCAAGGTAAGAAAGGCTGAAAGACGACCACCACTGAACAAGACACACAAGCTGAAACATCAAGACTGGGCCAAGAAATATCTCAAGACTGATTTTTCTAAGGTTTTATGGACTGATGAAATGAGAGTGAGTCTTGATGGGCCAGATGGATGGGCCCGTGGCTGGATTGGTAAAGGGCAGAGAGCTCCAGTCCGACTCAGACGCCAGCAAGGTGGAGGTGGAGTACTGGTTTGGGCTGGTATCATCAAAGATGAGCTTATGGGGCCTTTTCGGGTTGAGGATGGAGTCAAGCTCAACTCCCAGTCCTACTGCCAGTTTCTGGAAGACACCTTCTTCAAGCAGTGGTACAGGAAGAAGTCTGCATCCTTCAAGAAAAACATGATTTTCATGCAGAACAATGCTCCATCACACGCGTCCAAGTACTCCACAGCGTGGCTGGCAAGAAAGGGTATAAAAGAAGAAAATCTAATGACATGGCCTCCTTGTTCACCTGATCTGAACCCCATTGAGAACCTGTGGTCCATCATCAAATGTGAGATTTACAAGGAGGGAAAACAGTACACCTCTCTGAACAGTGTCTGGGAGGCTGTGGTTGCTGCTGCACGCAATGTTGATGGTGAACAGATCAAAACACTGACAGAATCCATGGATGGCAGGCTTTTGAGTGTCCTTGCAAAGAAAGGTGGCTATATTGGTCACTGATTTGTTTTTGTTTTGTTTTTGAATGTCAGAAATGTATATTTGTGAATGTTGAGATGTTATATTGGTTTCACTGGTAAAAATAAATAATTGAAATGGGTATATATTTGTTTTTTGTTAAGTTGCCTAATAATTATGCACAGTAATAGTCACCTGCACACACAGATATCCCCCTAAAATAGCTATAACTAAAAACAAACTAAAAACTACTTCCAAAACTATTCAGCTTTGATATTAATGAGTTTTTTGGGTTCATTGAGAACATGGTTGTTGTTCAATAATAAAATTAATCCTCAAAAATACAACTTGCCTAATAATTCTGCACTCCCTGTATATCCATGTAAAGCTAGGTGTTAGTAAGCCATGTTTCCAGGAAACATTATCTGAGATTGTGAGTTAGAAGAATATTAAAGTCATTTTAATTTAATTCAATCAAATATAGTACATTTGTATAAAGTGCTAGTGTTTGTTTTTTTATTTTTTTATTTTTTTATTAGGTTTAGACACTTTTTTGCTTGGCAATGTCCACAAACAGAGGTGTGAGAGTTGTCTTTATCAAACACTGAGCAATTTTTTTCTAGGGATAAACTGTGAGCAAATATGTTTTTTTTTTTCTTTTATATGCAGAGTAGTATGCTACTAGTGTGTTGAGACAGTTAATGTGCAGAGCAGTATGTTGCTAGTGTGTTGACAGTTAATGTGCAGAACAGTATGCTGCTAGTAAAGGGAGAGGGTTAATATGTAGAACAGTATACTGCTAGTATAGTAAGGGGTTAATATGCTAAGCAGTATGAATTCTAATATGTTGAGAAGGATAATGTACTGAACAGTATACTGCTAGTATATTGATAGGGAGAATGTGCAGAGCAGTTTGTTGCTTGTTTAGTGGAGAATTAACACGCAGATCGGTATGTTGTGAGTATACTGAAGGGTTAATATGCAGAGCAGTATGTTGCTAGTACACTGAGGAGTTAATATGCAGAGCAGTATGTTGCTAGTACACTGAGGAGTTAATATGCAGAGCAATATGTTGCTACAACACTGAGGGGTTAATATGCAGAGCAGTATGTTGCTACTACACTGAGGGGTTAATATGCAGAGCAGTATGCTGCTAGTACACTGAGTGGTTAATATGCAGAGCAGTATGTTGCTAGTACACTGAGGGGTTAACATGCAGAACAGTATGTTGCTTCTACACTGAGGGGTTAATATGCAGAGCAGTATGCTGCTAGTACACTGAGGGGATAATATGCTAAGCAGTATGAATTCTAATATGTTGAGAAGGATAATGTGCGGAACAGTATACTGCTAGTATATTGATAGGGAGAATGTGCAGAGCAGTTTGTTGCTTGTTTAGCGGAGAATTAACATGCAGATCGGTATGTTGTGAGTATACTGAAGGGTTAATATGCAGAGCAGTAAATTGCTAGTACACTGAAGAGTTAATATACAGAGCAATATTTTGCTACTACACTGAGGGGTTAATATGCAGAGCAGTATGTTGCTACTAAACTGAGGGGTTAATTTGCAGAGCAGTATGCTGCTAGTACACTGAGGGGTTAATATGCAGAGCAGTATGCTGCTAGCACACTGAAGGGTTAATATGCAGAGCAGTATGCTGCTAACACACTGAGGGGTTAACATGCAGAGCAGTATGTTGCTAACACACTGAGGGGTTAATATGCAGAGCAGTATGCTGCTAACACACTGAGGGGTTATATATCCAGAGCAGTTTGCTGCTAGTTCACTGGCGGGTTAATATGCAGAGCAGTATGTTGCTATGACACTGATGGGTTAATATGCAGAGCAGTTTGCTGCTAGTATTGTATGTTGAGAGGGTAAATGTGCAGAGCTATTTGCTGCTAGTATAGTGAAGAGTTAATATGCAGAGCAGTATGTTGCTAGTACACTGAGGGGTTAATATGCAGAGCAGTATGTTGTTAGTACACTGAGGGGTTAATATGCAGAGCAGTATGCTGCTAGCACACTGAGGGGTTAATATGCAAAGCAGTATGTTGCTAGCACACTGAGGGGATCATATGCAGAGCAGTATGTTGCTAGCACACTGAGGGGATAATATGCAGAGCAGTATGCTGCTAGCACACTGAGGGGTTAATATGCAAAGCAGTATGCTGCTAGTTTGTTAATATGCAGAGTAATATCCAGTTTCTATTGCAGGGATTTATGGGGCAAAATGCAATGTGGTTCCCTGAATGAGGACCATATAATTAGAACTAAAGGAACACAGATCCTAAATTGCTAGTGAACAATAGTAATTTGGTTATTTTTATTTGGTATATGCACTACTGTCCAACCAGGACAGGTGTTGTTATTGTAAATGATATTCAGTAAAACAAATGTAATTACAGTATATATCTTCACCCTATAATTATGTATCAATAAAGAGTTTAGATTTCTCAGTTTGGCTGAATAAACAAATAGTGCCTTGGCTTTATACAGATTTTTTTTGTTGTAAATGTAATAAATATAACTTAACCCACGTCTCTTTTTCACTGCATGAGTTCAAATGTTTTCTGCATAGCGTATTCTTGTACTATTAGCGTTCTAATTGCTCTCATATTAAAAACAGTGAGTTGGGTGCAATCCAAAAAAACGCTTAAAAATTAAGCACTTTTTTAAACCTGAAGTAAACAATTATTGCTTGTCAATTTGCACAACAAAACACACGAAGATGCAGTGGAAATGAAGGATTTAAAGGGATACTAAACCCTTTTTTTTTCATGATTCAGATAGAGCAGGCAATTTTGAGCAACTTTCTGATTTACTCCAATTATCAATTTTTCGTCATTCTCTTTCTATCTTTATTTGAAAAAAAAGAATCTAAGCTTTGGAGCCAGCCCATTTTTGGTTTAGCTACATTTAGCCACTTGTAATCTGGCCCATAATTTATAAAACTGTTGCAAACATAGCAAACATAGCCTCATTTTAGTGCTCAAAGCCACATTTTAGCAAAGGATACTAAAATGAAGAGGTGCATTAATTATTATTATTATTTTTTTTAAGAAACTTTTTTTTAAATCATGAAACAAAATAGAAATTATACTACATAATATTACTTTGCCAATTTATGACTCTGAGTAACAAGTTACTAATTTCAGCAAGCAAGGCCCCCCACCTGTACTCTTTATTGTAACGAACAGTATTCATAATTTGAGTATTTCTTAAAATACACTTTTATAACAATAACCATTGCCTAACTAATGCAGATGATTTTCATTTTGTGGTACAGCCAAGCATTTGTTATGTTTAAAACCTAGGGAAACAAATACATGAGACATAATTAGGGTCTGCTATATGAATTATTATCCACCACTGATTTATTCTAGGAAGAAAGTAAATCTCTTAAAAGGGCTAACTAAAAAAACACATTATCTTGGTAATAATCATAAAAATTACAATCCTAATTGCATCATGTTTTAATATAATGTAATTAATTGCAAGGCTTGTATTTCTTTGCAAAAAGTAATATAAATAATGCAACATAATTGAGACAAATCTATTACAAAATTATTCTCTGAACGATAACCACAAAAATTTAGACAGTTCTCGAATTATAAATAACCTTAACATTATAATAAAGCTTTAATACATTCCCTAAAGTTCATTTAAGAACAAAAGAGTCAACTTTTTTCTAGAGAGGAACATAAAGTGATATTTCTATAAAACCTATACAAAATAATTATGACTAAAAAATTATGACTACATTTCACATTTTATTAAATTGTCTGTTAAGGTGGACTTTTGAGTATGGATGGGCGAATGTTTCTAAAAATTCGAAATTTAAAACGAATTTTGATACATTCGTTTGTTGAAATCGAATTTCGAATGTTTATATAACATTCTAACATTCTATTTTCGAATTTTGTAGTTAGACTGTTGAGTGCTTTGTTAGTTAGGGTTAATACTTTAAATTGTATTTTGGAGTGTATGGGGAGCCAGTGTAGAGACTGGCAGAGCGGAGCAGCTGATGTCTATTGGCTGTCATGCTGGATGTATGCATAATAAGGTGGACTTTTGAGTTATAGTACAGTATCAGGCTGGATGTATGCCTAGAAAGGAGGTATTCTTGGTTTTATTATATTGTCGGTCATGTTGGATATATGCATAATAAGGTGGACTTTTGAGTTATATGATAATGTCACAAAGCATGAAGGTATCTGGAGTGCCTTACTTGCTTATTATGCATTTGACTGACAAAAAATGTTTCTTTGTGGTTTTAAGAGGAATTGTTGGAGACTTACTCAGATCCATAAAATAGGCATTCAGTGGAAAGCATGGTGACTTACTGATTCAACATGATGACTGCCTTTTGTATTTGTAGGTTTTGCTATTAAACAAACAATGTATCAATAATGAACTTTTTCATGTTATTTTGTGTTACATTTTTAATTAACATTTTTAAAATCTCCAAATGCTTAAAGGTACATGAAAGTATTTTTTTTTTTCTTTCATGATTCAGGTAGAACATACCATTTTTGACAACTTTAGAGTTTACTTCTATTATCAAATTTGCTTCATTTTCTTGGTATCCTTTGTGCAAGGCACAGCTATGTGCTACTGGGAACTAGGTGAACACATCAGGTGAGCCAATGATAAAAGGCATAAACGTGCAGCCACCAACCAACTGCTAGCTCCCAGTAGTGAATTGTTGCTCATGAGCCTACCTAAGTATGCTTTTCAACAAAGGATTACAAGTGAACAAACAACATTAGATAATAGAAGTAAATTGAAAAGTTGCTAAAAACAACACGTCATTTCTAAATCATGAAAGTTTAATCTAATTTTGACTTTATTGTCCCTTTCATTGTATTCATAAATGAACATTCGGATGATCATATTTGTGTGGACAGGTTTCCTAGTTTAAAAGTGTGATATATAAGTGTGCAATATTTCTAGCTTTTTATTAAAATAAAATTAAACTCTGTTCAAATGAGTAGTAAGAATGCAAGAAAACTTAAAGGGACAGTGAATTCAAAATTAAGCGTTCAAGATTTAGTTACAGCATTTGATTTTAAACAGCTTTCCAATTTACTTCTATTATCAAATTAACTTTGTTCTCCTCTTATACTTCTTTGAAGGGTAAACCTAGGTAGGCTAGGACCTCAGGAGTGTGCACATGTCTATAGCAGTCTATGGCCTAGATTTGGAGTTCGGCGGTAGCCGTCAAAACCAGCGTTAGAGGCTCCTAACGCTGGTTTTGGCCGCCCGCTGGTATTTGGAGTCAGTGATTAAAGGGTCTAACGCTCACTTTTCAGCCGCGACTTTTCCATACCGCAGATCCCCCTACGCCATTTGCGTAGCCTATATTTTCAATGGGATCTTTCTAACGCTGGTATTTAGAGTCGTGGCTGAAGTGAGCGTTAGAGCTCTAACGACAAGATTCCAGCCGCCTGAAAATAGCAGGAGTTAAGAGCTTTCTGGCTAACGCCGGTTTATAAAGCTCTTAACTACTGTACCCTAAAGTACACTAGCACCCATCAACTACCTATGTACCCCTAAACCGAGGTCCCCCCACACCGCCGCCACTCGATTAAAATTTTTAACCCCTAATCTGCCGACCGCCATCTACGTTATACTTATGTACCCCTAATCTGCTACCCCTAACCCCGCCGACCCCTGTATTACATTTATTAACCCCTAACTTGCCCCCCACAACGTCGCCACCAGCTACTTAAAATAATTAACCCCTAATCTTCCGACCGCAAATCGCCGCCACCTACGTTATCCCTATGTACCCCTAATCTGCTGCCCTAACATTGCCGACCCCTATATTATATTTATTAACCCCTAATCTGCCCCCCTCAACGTCGCCGACACCTGCCTACACTTATTAACCCCTAATCTGCCGAGCGGACCTGAGCGCTACTATAATAAATGTATTAACCCCTAATCCGCCTCACTAACCCTATCATAAATAGTATTAACACCTAATCTGCCCTCCCTAACATCGCCGACACCTAACTTCAATTATTAACCCCTAATCTGCCGACCGGAGCTCACCCCTATTCTAATAAATGGATTAACCCCTAAAGCTAAGTCTAACCCTAACACTAACACCCCCCTAAGTTAAATATAATTTTTATCTAACGAAATAAATTAACTCTTATTAAATAAATTATTCCTATTTAAAGCTAAATACTTACCTGTAAAATAAATCATAATATAGCTACAATATAAATTATAATTATATTATAGCTATTTTAGGATTAATATTTATTTTACAGGCAACTTTGTTATTATTTTAACCAGGTAAAATAGCTATTAAATAGTTAAGAACTATTTAATAGTTACCTAGTTAAAATAATAACAAATTTACCTGTAAAATAAATCCTAACCTAAGTTATAATTAAACCTAACACTACCCTATCAATAAAATAATTAAATAAACTACCTACAATTACCTACAATTAACCTAACACTACACTATCAATAAATTAATTAAACACAATTCCTACAAATAAATACAATTAAATAAACTAGCTAAAGTACAAAAAATAAAAAAGAACTAAGTTACAGAAAATAAAAAAATATTTACAAACATAAGAAAAATATTACAACAATTTTAAACTAATTACACCTACTCTAAGCCCCCTAATAAAATAACAAAGCCCCCCAAAATAAAAAATTCCCTACCCTATTCTAAATTAAAAAAGTTACAAGCTCTTTTACCTTACCAGCCCTGAACAGGGCCCTTTGCGGGGCATGCCCCAAGAATTTCAGCTATTTTGCCTGTAAAAAAAAACATACAATACCCCCCCCCCAACATTACAACCCACCACCCACATACCCCTAATCTAACCCAAACCCCCCTTAAATAAACCTAACACTAAGCCCCTGAAGATCTTCCTACCTTGTCTTCACCATCCAGGTATCACCGATCCGTCCTGGCTCCAAGAACTTCATCCAACCCAAGCGGGGGTTGGCGATCCATAATCCGGTCCAGAAGAGGCTCCAAAGTCTTCCTCCTATCCGGCAAGAAGAGGACATCCGGACCGGCAAACATCTTCTCCAAGCGGCATCTTCGATCTTCTTCCATCCGGAGCGAAGCGGCAGGATCCTGAAGACCTCCAGCGCGGAACATCCATCCGGACCGACGACTGAACGACGAATGACTGTTCCTTTAAGGGACGTCATCCAAGATGGCGTCCCTCGAATTCCGATTGGCTGATAGGATTCTATCAGCCAATCGGAATTAAGGTAGGAATTTTCTGATTGGCTGATGGAATCAGCCAATCAGAATCTAGTTCAATCCGATTGGCCGATCCAATCAGCCAATCAGATTGAGCTCGCATTCTATTGGCTGATCGGAACAGCCAATAGAATGCGAGCTCAATCTGATTGGCTGATTGGATCAGCCAATCGGATTGAACTTGATTCTGATTGGCTGATTCCATCAGCCAATCAGAAAATTCCTACCTTAATTCCGATTGGCTGATAGAATCCTATCAGCCAATCGGAATTCGAGGGACGCCATCTTGGATGAAGTCCCTTAAAGGAACAGTCATTCATCGTTCAGTCGTCGGTCCGGATGGATGTTCCGCGCTGGAGGTCTTCAGGATCCTGCCGCTTCGCTCCGGATGGAAGAAGATCGAAGATGCCGCTTGGAGAAGATGTTTGCCGGTCCGGATGTCCTCTTCTTGCCGGATAGGAGGAAGACTTTGGAGCCTCTTCTGGACCGGATTATGGATCGCCAACCCCCGCTTGGGTTGGATGAAGATCTTGGAGCCAGGACGGATCGGTGATACCTGGATGGTGAAGACAAGGTAGGAAGATCTTCAGGGGCTTAGTGTTAGGTTTATTTAAGGGGGGTTTGGGTTAGATTATGGGTATGTGGGTGGTGGGTTGTAATGTTGGGGGGGGGGTATTGTATGTTTTTTTTTTACAGGCAAAAGAGCTGAAATTCTTGGGGCATGCCCCGCAAAGGGCCCTGTTCAGGGCTGGTAAGGTAAAAGAGCTTGTAACTTTTTTAATTTAGAATAGGGTAGGGAATTTTTTATTTTGGGGGGCTTTGTTATTTTATTAGGGGGCTTAGAGTAGGTGTAATTAGTTTAAAATTGTTGTAATATTTTTCTTATGTTTGTAAATATTTTTTTATTTTCTGTAACTTAGTTCTTTTTTATTTTTTGTACTTTAGCTAGTTTATTTAATTGTATTTATTTGTAGGAATTGTGTTTAATTAATTTATTGATAGTGTAGTGTTAGGTTAATTGTAGTTAATTGTAGGTAGTTTATTTAATTATTTTATTGATAGGGTAGTGTTAGGTTTAATTATAACTTAGGTTAGGATTTATTTTACAGGTAAATTTGTTATTATTTTAACTAGGTAACTATTAAATAGTTCTTAACTATTTAATAGCTATTGTACCTGGTTAAAATAATTACAAAGTTGCCTGTAAAATAAATATTAATCCTAAAATAGCTATAATATAATTATAATTTATATTGTAGCTATATTAGGATTTATTTTACAGGTAAGTATTTAGCTTTAAATAGGAATAAGTTATTTAATAAGAGTTAATTTATTTCGTTAGATAAATATTATATTTAACTTAGGGGGGTGTTAGTGTTAGGGTTAGACTTAGCTTTAGGGGTTAATCCATTTATTAGAATAGCGGTGAGCTCCGATCGGAAGATTAGGGGTTAATAATTGAAGTTAGGTGTCGGCGATGTTAGGGAGGGCAGATTAGGGGTTAATACTATTTATGATAGGGTTAGTGAGGCGGATTAGGGGTTAATAACTTTATTATAGTAGCGCTCAGGTCCGCTCGGCAGATTAGGGGTTAATAAGTGTAGGCAGGTGGAGGCGACGTTGTGGGGGGCAGGTTAGGGGTTAATAAATATAATATAGGGGTCGGCGGTGTTAGGGGTAGCAGATTAGGGGTACATAGGGATAACGTAGGTGGCGGCGGTTTACGGAGCGGCAGATTAGGGGTTTAAAAAAATATGCAGGGGTCAGCGATAGCGGGGGCGGCAGATTAGGGGTTAATAAGTGTAAGGCTAGGGGTGTTTAGACTCGGGGTACATGTTAGGGTGTTAGGTGCAGACGTAGGAAGTGTTTCCCCATAGAAAACAATGGGGCTGCGTTAGGAGCTGAACGCTGCTTTTTTGCAGGTGTTAGGTTTTTTTTCAGCTCAAACAGCCCCATTGTTTCCTATGGGGGAATCGTGCACGAGCACGTTTTTGAGGCCGGCCGCGTCCGTAAGCAACTCTGGTATCGAGAGTTGCTTTTGCGGTAAAAATGCTCTACGCTCCTTTTTTGGAGCCTAACGCAGCATTTGTTTGAACTCTCGATACCAGAGTTAATTTTATGGTGCGGCCAGAAAAAAGCCAGCGGAGCGTTAACAGCCCTTTTACCGCCGAACTCCAAATCTAGGCCTATGGGAGCAATGTTTGCTACAATGTTTTTAGAAATTTTATAAACTGTCACAAACACTGCTGCCATAGAGTGCTGAAGACACCTGCACACTCCTGATGTCCTATAAGCCTACCTAGGTTTATTCTTTAACAAAGGATACTAAGAAAATCAAGCAGATTTAATAAAAAAGTTTTTTTTTTTTCAATTGCAAGCTCTATCTAGATCATAAATGTTTAAGGGACATTCCAGGCAAATTTGGAATCCACATGGGTGCATTTCAGTTTTGAATAGAAGCATTTTTGCAAAAATGCTTCAAATAAAAGCTATAGCTGTTAAAAAGTGTATTTATGTATGCACCGTGCACTAGCATTTTATACACAGCACTTGCACAGAGAGCCTAAGGTGCTTGTACTATCTGGTAATGACCCCATTTGTTAATGGCTGACATGACACAAGCCCCACTGGTGCTCTGATCAGCTGCAGTATATAAAATGCTGGTGCACTGAGAGTACCTAGCTATGCATCACATGCACGTGCAGAGGAAAATGCTAACACACAAAAGTGATAATTTTTTTTAGAAGTATTTTTGCCAATACATGGTATATTGTAACTATGTTTCTATTCAAAGATGTAATTTGTCTATGTGCATTTAAATTTTGTTTGTATGTCCCTTTAAATTTAACATTACTGTCCTTTTAAATACTGCTGGAGTAGACAATGCTTGCCACTATTATTTTCTTAGAAAATCTTGCATTATAGCTAAGGCCAATTAGGTAAAGATATGTAGTAGGTTGAACTTGTGAAGTCTCATTGTTTAGTTCCAATTCTCAGAATTAAAAATCATATACAGGGAGTGCAGAATTATTAGGCAAGTTGTATTTTTGAGGATTAATTTTATTATTGAACAACAACCATGTTCTCAATGAACCCAAAAAACTCATTAATATCAAAGCTGAATAGTTTTGGAAGTAGTTTTTAGTTTGTTTTTAGTTATAGCTATGTTAGGGGGATATCTGTGTGTGCAGGTGACTATTACTGTGCATAATTATTAGGCAACTTAACAAAAAACAAATATATACCCATTTCAATTATTTATTTTTACCAGTGAAACCAATATAACATCTCAACATTCACAAATATACATTTCTGACATTCAAAAACAAAACAAAAACAAATCAGTGACCAATATAGCCACCTTTTTTTGCAAGGACACTCAAAAGCCTGCCATTCATGGATTCTGTCAGTGTTTTGATCTATTCACCATCAACATTGTGTGCAGCAGCAACCACAGCCTCCCAGACACTGTTCAGAGAGGTGTACTGTTTTCCCTCCTTGTAAATCTCACATTTGATGATGGACCACAGGTTCTCAATGGGGTTCAGATCAGGTGAACAAGGAGGCCATGTCATTAGATTTTCTTCTTTTATACCCTTTCTTGCCAGCCATGCTGTGGAGTACTTGGACACGTGTGATGGAGCATTGTCCTGCATGAAAATCATGTTTTTCTTGAAGGATGCAGACTTCTTCCTGTACCACTGCTTGAAGAAGCTGTCTTCCAGAAACTGGCAGTAGGACTGGGAGTTGAGCTTGACTCCATCCTCAACCCGAAAAGGCCCCACAAGCTCTTCTTTGATGATACTAGCCCAAACCAGTACTCCACCTCCACCTTGCTGGCGTCTGAGTCAGACTGGAGCTCTCTGCCCTTTACCAATCCAGCCACGGGCCCATCCATCTGGCCCATCAAGACTCACTCTCATTTCATCAGTCCATAAAACCTTAGAAAAATCAGTCTTGAGATATTTCTTGGCCCAGTCTTGACGTTTCACCTTGTGTGTCTTGTTCAGTGGTGGTCGTCTTTCAGCCTTTCTTACCTTGGCCATGTCTCTGAGTATTGCACACCTTGTGCTTTTGGGCACTCCAGTGATGTTGCAGCTCTGAAATATGGCCAAACTGGTGGCAAGTGGCATCTTGGCAGCTGCACGCTTGACTTTTCTCAGTTCATGGGCAGTTATTTTGTGCCTTGGTTTTTCCACACGCTTCTTGCGACCCTGTTGACTATTTTGAATGAAAAGCTTGATTGTTCGATGATCACGCTTCAGAAGCTTTGCAATTTTAAGAGTGCTGCATCCCTCTGCAAGATATCTCACTATTTTTGACTTTTCTGAGCCTGTCAAGTCCTTCTTTTGACCCATTTTGCCAAAGGAAAGGAAGTTGCCTAATAATTATGCACACCTGATATAGGGTGTTGATGTCATTAGACCACACCCCTTCTCATTACATAGATGCACATCACCTAATATGCTTAATTGGTAGTAGGCTTTCGAGCCTATACAGCTTGGAGTAAGACAACATGCATAAAGAGGATGATGTGGTCAAAATACTCATTTGCCTAATAATTCTGCACTCCCTGTATTACAGGAAAATTAGGCAAAATAATGAAAATATAATGCAAACTTTTTAACTTTTTCAGTAGACAACCTAATGTGTTGAAATCAGCCGATTTTTGCTATATTTCATGCCACTGTTTCAACCCCAAATGCAATCATATTAGAAAATGTGTTAACTTTTCACAAACTTTGGGTATTTCTCATTGAAATGATTTACATACAACTACTGCAGTCATAAGACAAATGGTTGTAAAAGGTTTTCTTGGGTCCCTTTTGTTCAGAGCTAGCAGGCATGAATGGCTTCGCAATTATTTTTTGAAACTTAGAAAGTCACTAATTGTAACTGCTCACCACACTTCTGAAATTCCCGAAAATGAAGGAGTTAAGTAGGTAGCTGGAACGGGTAATAGTATTTCAATGCAGGTATTATCCTCCCACCTGACATTTTACACCACCATGATCTCTCCCAAACAGCTCTTCTTCCCCCCATACTCACACTCCTGACCACTATCTTAGGTATTGGTAGACAGTCGTTTGTCAGTATTAAGTTTTAGACTGTTTCTTTGTATTTTAAATCAATACATTTTTTTTCTGCAATGCAGGATCCCCTATTATCTTCACATAACTCCAATCCCTCCCAAAAAGCTCTCTAAACCTTACCCCAACCAATGAAATCCCCCCCACCCTGCGATCTATACCATAGGGTCTCCCTTCACTGATTCCATATTTTTCTGTAATGTGGTATCACATTCCTCCCTCTACCATTCACACGTTATTTTCTCTAGGTAAGGTCCCACACTTCCCTCCCACTCCCCCTCCACCACTGTGCTGCCCCCCTGCCTCCTTCTATCCCTCCTGAGTCTCTCACTGGCACAAACAAAGATAGTTACAGATAGTGACACAGACCATGTCACTGCCTGTAATGATCAAGCAGCCTGCATTCATATGGTAATGGAACACCAATCCAGCTCTGTAACCATATGAAGGCAGATGCTTGTAGCTCAGGAAGAGCAAGTCTAGGTTGTCACTTGACACTCGAGACTGCTGGAGCTTCTTGAAGGTCGGACATAGATATACATTATGCGGTACGATGAGCTATGTACCAAATGACGTATAGCTATGTCTGATTGGCGCAAGAGGTTAAGGAAAAAATATCCAACAGAGTTATTCAATATTAAACTATTATAAACAATGAAAATTCTGAATTTGTTAATCATTCAAAGTTCTCTGCTATTAATTTATACTGAATTGTTTTGTCACAATATCTTGGTGCACCCTCATTTTACCCATATTGGTTTGGGTTTATCATATTTTTTTTTCTTTCTCTGCTAAAAGATTATAATTAGGATCCAATAAATGCTACCATGGACTGATAATAGAGAAAAACTGTCTACAAAAAATGCTGTTTTTTTTCTACCAGCTCAACATTCACACCTACTTAATACATATGCAGTGCACTAATGAATATATCATCTTAGCTAAATCCATGCTAATTTGTTTCCGTTATTGCTATGATGAGCATTGCAGTGTTTTCCATAGTCAAAGGGTCTATTAGCAACATTCTTGGCTTGTTTGTACAATATAAGGGGAGTTCGAGCAGTCTCAGCATCCACTTATACGTGAAATTAATATAAGGGAGGGGCTAAGCGGGAAAGTAGAGGTAATACTGGGTAATCGAGGGATAGTCCTGAGGCAAATGGTTAAAAAGGTAGAGAGAGAAAGTTGCATTGCCTTTCCAGACTTAACCTAACAGAAGAAACTGCTGTCCTTCTTCCATTTTGTTCTGTTTTGTAGGGTACAGATTTGCTTGTCTTTGGGAGACTTGTGACTTGTCAATATAATTCCTCTTAGTGATCAGGAGAGGTTTAAATATTAGTCTGGGATAGAAGATACAATCTTAAACAATTTTCCAGTTTACTTCTGTTATCTATTGTGATTTGTTCCTTGTGTATCCTTTGTTGAAAAGCACACCTAGGTAGACTCAGGGACAGCAATGCATTACTGGGAGCTAGTTGCACTTATATGCCTCCTCATCTGTTGTGTTCAGCTAGCATTCAGTAGTGCATTGCTGTTACTTTAACAAAGGATACCAAGAGAATAAAGTTAATTTGAAAATAGAGGTAAACTGGAAATTTGTTTAAAAACTGTCTGCTCTGTCTGAATCATGAACGAAAAATGTTGGGTTTCATGTCCCTTTTAGGTATGGGGTAATATATTTTACCATGCTCCATGCTCTACTGGTTTATTCAACAACTGTAGTTCATTCCTTATATTCATATTTCCAATAAAAATGGCTACCCAGTGAAATAAAGTTAATCTATATAGTGATTTATAACTTTTGTTTTCTATTTTTGCTCATTTCTTTAATATGTCTTTAAAGAAAGATTAACTATAATTATATCTTATAAAAGAATGTTCAGTGCCTGTTATTGTTATTGCGCATATAATGAATACATAGCTATCTTAACAACCTGTCAGTGCTCTATTAAACACTGATATTTTGTTTATTAGGCATGGTTGCTAAGTAACAGATTCTACATTTTTACATTTATTAGAATCTTTACGAAGATTAAACAAATGTTTAGTTCCTTATTATGTTTAAATTATCCAAAGGTATAAAAGAATTATCACCATCAAAATTCCATGGGAAATTTTATGTCAACCTCTAGATATATTTATACATTTAGGGTCAGATTATAAGTGGAGACGTAGTTAACACTCCCGTTCGTGTGTTAACTGAGCTAGAAGTAAGGTTTTTACGCACGTCGGGTAGTGCTTATTTTAACATTTCAAAGTAAACTGTTTTTGCTCATTTGCTAAGCCGATCGCATATTCTCAAGTGCACTATCCCGACATGAAAATATAAATATTTCACACGTAAAAAGACAAACTTAGAATATTCTCCCAAGGATGTCAATAGCGCAAAAAAATTGAAAAAAAACTCCACTGTACCCGAGCTAACCCAATCACATATTCTCAATTGCGCTAACCCAACATGAAAATATGAATATTTCACATTCCAATGTTCTTCACACAGATGAATATGTTATATTTATTCATAAATACATATATATATATATATATATATATATATATACACATATACATAGATGATTAAATATAGTCATATATATATATATATATATATATATATATATATATATATATATATATAAAATATCTATTTATAAATACATAGAACACATTCTGCTATGGGCAGAACATTGGAATGTAATATATTTAAGGTAAATACAAAGTTAAAACCTTTTAAAAAAAATGAATATTGCATAAATATGTTTTTACATGTTTTCATCTACTTAAAGGGAAAGTCAATCCTAGCATTTTAAAAACGCTAGGGTTGACTATTGAAACAAAAAAAGGGGACTTTCATTCATGAAGTATAAGATACTTCATGTAGAAAGCTCCTTTATTTGTTTCCTTCGATCGCCGTTCTTAGCTGCTACGGCAGCACTCGGCTAAAATAATTTTTTGCTAAGAGGTGACGTTTTCACCTCTTAGCCAATAGCCATGCGGTAAATCGGGCTTGGCGCCCATGGAAATTTTTTTTTAGCCGTGGGCTGCTGTAGCAGCTAAGAATGGCGATCGATTGAAACAAATAAAGGAGCTTTCTACATACAGGGGTCTATTTATCAATCTCAGAACGGAGCTTGATGCCCCGTGTTTCTGGCGAGCCTTCAGGCGGTCTAAAGCTGCATCATAACCTGTCTGCCTGCTCTGAGGCGGCGGACAGACATCACCGAAAATCAACCCGATCGTGATTGACACCGCCTGCTGGGGGCAGCATTGCACCAGCAGTTCACAACAACTACTGGTGCAATGATAAATGCAGACAGCGTAGGCTATTGGCATTTATCAATGTGCGGCGGACATGGTTCGCTATAGCGGATCATGTACGTCCGCACAATGATAAATAGACCTGAAGTGTCTTATACTTCATGAATGAAAGTCCCCTTTATTTGTTTCAATAGTCAATCCTAGTGTTTGCAAAATGCTAGGATTGACTTTCATTTTAACTGCAACTGTTATGTGTGAACATATGTATTTATGTGTTTATATGTGTATATATGTGTATATATGTCTGTAAATACATATATAAACATATAAATACATACATATGTACACACATATAAACATATATGCATACATATCCATCTTTAGACATGTATATGTATGTAACTCTATGTTAAAGTCCTTTGCCTGCCTTTTTCTGAGACCTCATATCTTTGAGCCCTTACATTTTTTTTAATATTTTTTATTAGATGGTGTTATTATGAGTGTAACTGTACTTTGTAATGTAATTTTGATGTGTTTTGTGACACTTTTTTGTTTTGCGAAACAGTTAACCAGAACTCTGAGGTCATGCTATCCTGACAAGCGTTAACTTAAATTGCGCTCAAGCAACCGTGTTTCATTTCAACTTGTAGTACTCAACAGTCGAACTCCCAACTATATTTCCTCTCTCATCTCCAAATATTCCTCATCCCGTCTACTTCGATCAACCTCTGACCTACGTCTTTCCACTCCTGTTATCCCTTCGGCCCACTCCCATCTCCAAGACTTCTCACGTGCTGCTCCTGGCCTCTGGAGCTCTCTACCTCGCTCCATAAGACTGTCTCTGTAAGGATTGCAATTTCCTGAGGAAGAAATATATGTATATAATAAGGTTGAACCACAACTGCAGAACCTCTTCAATAGTAAATAAGAGAGGAATTTGTAATGTATTCTATAGTATGTGCAGAAGGCATTTTGCATAGTTGTAAAAGGAATCCTATTTCATGAAGGAATAGCGGATGTTAAGGATTTCACAATTAGAGCAAAGTACCTGCTAAATCAATATACGGTTCACAAAGATTGTTTCCCACTATGGCTGCCAAAAGGACTAGGAAGCGGTGCACAGCAGTGGGATTAAGTTAAGTGAACCATTAAGCATAAGAATGACACAAAACAGGTTAACCAGTAGAAGAGGGGAGTAACAATAAAAAATTCAAATAAGAAACAAGCTAGCTAAGGAATCTTACTTTAGAAAGCTGTGGAGACCAGAGTACTGATGCTATGAGAAGCAGGCTAGATAGTCCCAAGACCGGTAATGTTAAGAGGCAGATCCGTCATAGGAGATTCTGAGCAAATGAGCAAGGAGGCTGTTCCGACAGAGGAATTTACTGCGAAGGAGCAGTAGTTGGCGTGTGATGTCACCACATCCGGAGACGTAACAATGAAGAGTAGCAGAGAAATCAGAAACAGCGGGTTACGAGGATTGCAGGAAACAGCAAGCAAAATTAGGATAATAATCCAAACGAAATTCTGAAAAGGTAATGTAGTTAGAGGAGGTTAGTAAAGATTATAAGTATACTTTAGATTAGGCTTACAAGTTGAATTACCAAGCACTGACTGAAAATGGAAATTGATATTTATACAGGTGCTTGATAATGATGGTACCTCCTGTTAAAGGTATAGAGACAATCAGGTTGCTGACATGACAGTCTCCAACCTTGTATAGCTTCAGACGCTCCTTGAAAACATACCTATTTAGAGAGGCTTACCATCTCTCCTCCATCTCTCATCCTAACCAAAATAATTATTGAACTGCCTGACTAACTGCTGCAACTATAATCCATTTGACAAGCTACCCCAAACCTTATGTCTCTGCACCCTAAACCTGTAGACTGTGAGCTCTCCAGAGCAGGGCCCTCTTCCTCTTGTACTTGATTTGTTTAGTTTGTTATGTTTTGTATTTTATCACAAATCTTTGTCATTGTATACCCCTATCTTTGAACCCAGCGCTATGGAATTTTGCGGAGCTATACAAATAAATGATAATAATAATAATACGAGCAAAAATCCTAATGCATGCTAACCCCATGATAAACCCCTTATCACTTATGCATAACTGTTATGATTTAACTTTTCGCTGTTGTAAGTTTAATGTTCAATGAGATCTTACATCAAAGACTAGTGTTAAACTTCCAGTCTGTAGTTTCTAAAATAAACATATTTACATTAAGGGGCATATTTATGATTGTGCGATTGGACATGATCTTGTGAACTGCTGGTGCAATGCCTCCCTCTGCAGATTTGCGGGCAATTGGCCGCTAGCAGGGGGTGTCAATCAACCCGATCGTATTCAATCAGGTCGATTTCTGTCCGCAGCCTCAGAGCAGGCAGACAGGTTATGGAGCAGACGGTCTTTCCGTATGGAACTTGATAAATATGCCCCTAAGGCTGCATTTACATAGTTGCTGTTAATAGATTATCTGTAGCTGTTAACCATTTATTTTTCCTTTTTAATGGTTAAAATCTATCGTCAGTTTACATAGAATGGGTCAGAATACAAGTGGTGCGTTATTTGATGCTTTTACTCGCACAAAAACCGCCAGAAGTAAACATTACAAGTTGAAAGTAAAATGTTTGTGCAAAAGCAGAATCTCACTAACTCTATGACTTCTGATATCACGCCCACATTAACCTCTTCTCCCAATTGACTTCAATTGAGTACGCAAACTGAAAAAAAAATGCTTGTACGCTAACCTGACATGCATTAGACCAACTGCGCTAACCCCAAGGTAGTTATGAATACTTTACATTCCAATGTTCTTCACATAGAAGAAAATGTTTATTTATTCATAAATAGATATTTCTATGAATATCTGATGTAATTTTTGTAAAATATACCTATATATAGTAAGCACAAAAGGAAGCACTCTCTGGTCCTTAAGTGGTAATTTAATAGATGTGACGTTTCGGGGTTACTCTCCCCGTCATCCCTACTTCCGTTTGGCTGCAGTTTGGGTGCACAAATATGGCATTTTTGACCCAAAAAGGAAATTTACCTGCAGCTAAACCTGATTGAGGTTGTGTGGATCTCTGGAGCAAAAAGTGTCTGTTGGATATTTGGATATGGTTATCTGGAGTTTATGCTATGAAAGAGTTTGCTGGATAGCTCAGATATCCCAGCCGGTCTGTAATCACCTTTTAAGGTGGTCATTAAATGTTAAGAGTGCTAAACTCCCTTTCTTTAATAGAGACTTACTTGTCTCTACTCTGCGCCAGTTTTTGAAAACAGTAGAATTATTATAAATAAAAAAAGCTGCATTTATAGTCTTGGTCATTAAATGTGACTTACACAATGAATACTAGAGCTGTAATGTGTTTGTAATAGCAAATGTAGTAGTTTGTGCAGGTTGAGTGCCCCCTGCTGCTATCCATTTGGTTGAATAGCTTGGTTCTTCTATGAGTATACACTGTCAGAAAAAAGGGTACGGTTGGGGTCCGTTTGTGAACACTTAGGGTACAACTGCTGTGGTTGTACCCTCAATGGATCATAATTACACCTTAAGGAACTAATATGTACAATTTAGCTGTAAATAAGGTACAAATATGTTTCTAACTGTCAAAGGGTCCATGTCTGTACCATTTAATCCCCCAAAAAGGTACAATCACTTGTGTGACTAAAAGGTTGAGGGGGATGGGTGCTTCAAGGCTGCCAAACCCTGCAAGTCCATATCATTTGTACAGCTCAATTATTCATATTCACATAACTGTCAGTCACCCAAAATGAATGCAACATACATGTTGTACAGCAAAATAATTATGTTCAATTGTTGTTGGTAATATGCAAGAAGTGGGCAAAGAAAAAAATACTGAAAGGGACAGTCTACACCAGAATTGTTATTGTTTAAAAAGATGGATAATCCCTTTATTACCCATTCCCCAGTTTTGCATAATCAACACAGTTCTATTAATATACTTTATATCTCTGTGATTACCTTGTATCTAAGCCTCTGCAGACTGCCCCCTTATCTCAGTGCTTTTGACAGGCATGCAGTTTAGCCAATCAGTGCAGACTCCTAAATAACTTCATGGGAGTGAGCATATTGTTATCTATATGACACAAATGAACTAGTACTGTCTAACTGTGAAAAACTTTCAAAATGCTCTGAGCTAAGAGGCGTTTTTCAATGGTTTAGAAATCAGTTTGAGCCTAGCTAGGTTTAGATTTTCAAAAATACCACCAAGGGAACAAAGCATATTTAGTGATAAAAGTAAATTGGAAAGTTGTTTAAATTTCCATGCCCTATCTGAATCATGAAATTTTAATTTTGACTAGACTGCCCCTTTAATAATCCATATATTCAATGATACTGTGTTGCTGGTTCTAAATAGCAAACAAGCACTTAACATTTTAATGTTTATATTTAGAGCATCAAGATGTTAACTCTTAAACATAAAGCAAATTTATTAACTAAAAGTAAAAAGAAAAAAAAAATGTTTTTAACTCTATAAAATAAACAAGAGCTGTTTAAGAACCAGTTTTTAAAAAAATAAAATAAAATTGTAACCGTTCCCCAGTCACATACTTGGACATTGTGTGACACGCCATAGCGCCATCTGTTGGTTGAAAGTTCCTTGACATGTGTAACACAGCTCCATCTATTGGTAGCAGGTTCATCACCAAAGTGTGTACTAGGAAAATAGACTAATTTGCATATATTTTGCATAGTGAAAATTCAATGTATGGTTGTGAGTTTTATCGTTTATCCCTCCCCTGAATCCCCCTTCTTTTTGTTAAAGTTATATTTTACTATTACGTTGTTTTCTATATGTTTTCTATATATTTATGTTTTATGTGGCATGTCACCCTAAATTAAATGGGGTGTTTTTAGAGTCTAGTACAGAGTGATAAAAAACACATTTAGTAGTTCTTTTTGGAACTGGTTGTTTAGCCTGGCTGTTTCAGGTGGTTCTGCAGCAGTCTTTGGAATTGCTACAGTTTAGAGATGGGAAGTTTGGTTCTTCTGGGTGAATCTGTTCATTTCAGACAGTTCGATTAACTGAACCAGTTCACCTACTGAACATGAGATAGAGGCTTTATCTCATGTTCAGTAGGTGAACTGTAGAGCCGCAGATTCGTTCCTGAATCATGAGTCACTGACTGTGTGAGTTGTGCGATGCTCTATATCTATCATGACTCATGATTCAGTGTCTAACAGTTCAGCTCCTCCTGAGTCCTCACAGCCAGGCAGCGTTGGCTCCTTCACAGATACATACAACACAGTACATAGAACAGAGCATGCTGTATACTCTGTTCTATGTACTGTGTTGTATGTATTTTCCTAAGATATGCATATCTACTCTGTATGGCTTATAAATAAATATAAGGGTGAGACCTGCTGCTTCTCTAAGGGTTAATTTAAGGTGCAGTTTGGGGTATATTTGAATCAGTGTACTGTTAACTGACTCCTTTGCAATTAATCGTTTAGTTAACAGTGCACTGATTCAAATATACCTCTAACTGCACCTTAAATTAACCCATACAGAAGCAGCAGGTCTCAACCTTATATTTATTTATAAGCCATACAGAGTTTTGGTTTATAAATATAAGGTTGAGACCTGCTACTTTTGTAAGGGTTAATTACTTTTTGTACCTAAACTCACAGGACTAAAATAAGATACTTACAGCATTCCTAGTTCCTAAATAATACAGACTTCTGATGATAAATATGATTCACATTGTGTTTAAAACAAACATTTTATTTATTAATGTAATAATGGGTTGCAATTCCCCTGTTATTCTGTTACTTAAGATCCCTTATATTTCCTGTAAGTGCACTCATAGGGACCGATTTATTAATGCTTGGCGGACATGATACGCTGTAACCAGACATCTGGTGAACTGCTTGTGCAATGCCTCCCCCTGCAGATTCGTTGACAACCGGGTAGCAGGGGGTGTCAATTTGATCGGGTTGATTGCTGTCCACCGCTACCAGTTAAGGAGCAGCGGTCTTAAGACCGCTGCTTCATAACTGCTAACAAGGGGAACAGAGGCCATTTGTCCCTTGTTAAATTGACCCCAAAAAAGGTTAAATAATCTAAGACAGTATTCTTAAAATTAATCCAAAATTACTTGTGATATAGTGCAGCTTAGAGTCCCACATTAAACTGCTAATCCATTAAAAACACACATAGAGCTTCCCATAAACCATCCCAGCTTCCCCTAACATGTTTTGCCAACATTCAGCTCCGTTCTGTCACCGCACCCTTTGAAAAGCTGAATTTGGCAAAACATGTTAGGAAAAAACCTGGTAGAACTATCCCCAAAATTCAAGGATTACATACACCTTACTATTTCTGAGTTGATGGCTGTTATGCCTCTGCCAGGAAAAGGCAGACACATGTAACTAAAAGTGATCCTTCACCAGCCCTTTTCTTATCAGGGATTTCGCAATAGGGCAAGATTACAAGTGAATTGTTAACTGTCGGGCGCCATAGCACTCCACTCTTAATCTAGCACTAAGTGACTTGTGTAGAGCCCGTTGCTCTAAAGAGGGGTACTTTAGAGTCACACAATGCCTTTTATGAAAATGTATATTTTGAGACTCAGAACTCCTGAAAATATGGAGGGAGATAGTGTCCTTCAATTTTATGCTAGATCATATCTATGCCTTATTATGTGAATTGTTAAAAGCTTTAGAAGTGGCATATTCTCACTTTCCTGACAAACTACTAAAACCATAGATAAGATAGATCCATTATTTAAGCCTGGTACTATGAAGCCACCTTCCTATTGTCTGATGCAGTTGCAGAACTGGTAACTAAAGAATGGAACAAATCAAGTGCACCCATTGTTTCATCCACCAAATTTAAAATCATGTTTCCATTGCCTGCTTCCAAGTTGGATGTCTGGGAAACAGTCCCTAAAGTAGATGGATCTATTTCTACCCTGACCAGCTGGGAAACCATTACTTTAAAGGATAGTACATCCTTTAAGGACCCCATGGACAGAAAACTTGAAGGCTTCCATAGACGGTCTTTTCAGCTGGCAGGCCATCTAGTTCACCAACTGTCAGCGTAACTCATGTAGCCTTGCTTTGGTGTGATAACCTGTTGAAAATTATAGCAAATGAAGTATATTTTTCTTTAAAGAAATTCAAGATTGATTAAAGCTTCTCCAAACCAAACAAACAAAGATTTTTAAAGGAACATATTGTTTATGGTTGCATCTAAAAGTGAACATTGCAAAACCATTCTTTCTTTCTATTTTTCTTTCTTTCTATGCTTGGGAGGGAGGGGGTGTCAGTACATTTTTTAAATTTGTTGGCAGATTATAAATGAAGATATTATATGCTATAATGCATTATTTATAGAGATCATTGAAACTCAAGATGCCTTCCCTATAGACAGCCTGAATTGTCCCACATCTAGTCCTGAGTATAGAGAGCAGCCTCAACACTGAATTTCCTGTTTAATATTTAAGATTGTGATTGTATTACTAAACAAAAAAACTAACTGTTGATCCCATTCTTTTATCAAATAATATTTTTAAAAAGTTTTAAATAAATACACAATTAAAAACATTATTATATATAGTGTGTGTGTATATATGTGTGTATATGTGTATATATGTATGTATATTGCATAAAAAAGAACAATTTGTAAAAAAAGTAAAATAAAAAAATGTATTGTTAGCGAGGTAAAACAACAAAAATAGTCTTTTTACTTTTACTTTTATTTTACTTTTTTTTCAAATCGCTCTTCTTTTTCATGCAATGGCTTTCACCAGCTAATTTGCCAAGAACTTTGTATGCAGTGAGGTCTGGAGCAGGTGTTTCTATGGGAACCATACGCTGGTAGGAGGAGCCAAGATCCGCACGGATGCCAGCCATACCGGAGACACTTGGAGCTGGCAGATGTACTGCCCGTGTCTGGACCATACCGGTAAGAGGGCTACAGGACGAGTGTACCAGAGGAAGGTATCCACATCCCCGCTAATACAGAGTGAATATGTGTCACCATGGCAACCATGCATTGGTAGGAGGAGTAATCTAACTAGGATCCACGAGGTTGCCAGCCACACCGGAGGCATTTGGAGTTAGCAGTAGTGCTGCCCGTGTCTTGAAAATTCTTGTAAGAAGGCAATAGGGCCAGTGGACCAGGGAGAAGGCAACATACCTGGATTATTTCCGCCAAGACAGAGGTACTCTCTATCTCTCATTAGCACCTTATGAAACTTTGTGTTTGATTAACATTTATTATTAATGGACTTTTAGTCAGGAGTATATTGTTTTTTTCTCTTGATGTATATGTATGTATACACATATATAAATACATATACATATATAAATACACATATATGCATACCATTTACCTTTTAACCATTAAACAAATATTTCATTAATATTTATACAAATCATTTAATTTAAATTACTCTTGGAGGTGCATGTTTACTTTAAACTTGTAATACGAGTGCAAATTAGTGTAGTCGCAATATTGCAATATTGTGCCCTTGCTAACGTTAGCGTGCCACTTATAATCTATTCCTATGTTGGTGTTGTAATTCTGTTTGTTCACTTTGGGTTTAATGCACATGATATTTTGTTTTGGACACCTTACGTAACTATAGATGTAAATGGCAATAACAAAATGGTAGAAAATATAGGGGAAGAGACACTAAATACATTTATAATATGTTCTCACCTGTGCAATGAGGCCCCACATCAACCATATAAGGCTTTATGAATCAAGGCAATTGTTCTGCTTCGTCTTTTCCCTACTTTCGGTTTGATGGGCAAGATATCATGTTTTGGGTACCGTACACAACTATAATGCAAATGACAGGAATGCCCATAAACAAAATGCTAGAAAATATAGGTGAAAAGACACTAAGGACTAGATTACAAGTGGAGCGCAAACTATTTTAACAAGGGTTTTTTTGGCGATCGTTTGCTCTACTTTTTAATTGCGCTGATATTACAAGTTGAGCTAGCGCAATCACGATTTTTGCTGGAATCATTACTCTGAGCTGTGGTTAACTGTTTACTGAAAATAAAAAGTGTCACAAAACACATCAAAAATACATTACAAAGTACACTTACACTCATAATAATACCATCTAATAAAACATATTTTAAAAAAAATATTGCCCACAAAAGTTATAAGGACTCAAAAATATGAGATCTCCAAAGGACTTTAAAGGGCCATGATACCCAAATTTTTAAACACTTGAAAGTGGTGCAGCATAGCTGTAAAAAGCTGACTAGAAAATATCACCTGAACATCTCCCCCAATGTAAAAAAGAAAGATATTTTACCTCAAAAGATCCTCAGTAGCCACATCACATTGTAAAGGACTTCTAAGCAGCAAATCAGTATGTCTGTCCCGAGACAGCTAAGGGATTGAGCCTCATGCACACTCATGTTATCTCCCTATTCAGTTTAAGGAAGTTAACTATGAAATCTCATGAGAGTTAAGTGAAATCTCATGAGATCACAGTAAAAGAGTTCATGACCTCAGCACTGCTTATGCTGATTGGCTGCTGTTCATGTCTTCATTTTTTTTTTTACCTGTAGCTGAGCAGCAGCTGAAGTATAACTTTTTACACAGAACTTACTCTGGTGAGCTGAGGAGATATTGCAACAGTTTCAAGTGATTTAGCATACAAGTATTATGTCCCTTTAACATAGAGATACAAAAAAATACATTGCTAAGGGCATTGTAGCCCTTTGCAGTTAGGTAGATGAACGCATGTCAAAGCATATTTATGGAATATTTATATTTTCATATAGGGTATGGGCATATTACAGTATGAGATCATGTATGAGCATTTTACAGTATGCAATTGGGTATGCGTATATTACAAACAAACATGTTAAAGAACATTGTAATATGAAATATTCATATTTTTATGTTGGGTTAGCGCTAATAAGAATATGTGATGGTGTTTGTGCAAGAGTCTGGTGTTGACTTCAATACATGAACGCTGCACGATATTGTAAGTTCCGATTTTGGGCCATAAACATAATGACACTAAAAAATTATTGATTATAGTTTTACAATTGCTGGTGGGTATATCATTTGCTGGGGGAGGCTTTGTATTTTTTGCAATGACTGAGTAGGTAATATATAGCAGGCATATAGTTTCAAAATGTACTCTCATGATTAAAAAATGATTTACCATGTTGCTGCCAGCAAGTAAATATGATAATCTATAGTATGGGTTTAAATTGTATTCATACTCTTTTCATATATCAGCATTTAAGTAGAGATTTTCAACATAAGGACCAGATTATCTCCTGAGGGCTGAACATGTATGCCGGTCATTACCACGGATTCCTATGCTTTTGATCCCTCTGGATTATACATGTGTCTTTCCAATGCCATGGAGAGTCCACAAATCCATTCAATTACTAGTGGGAATTCAACTCCTGGCCACTAGGTGGAGGCAAAGAACACCCCAGCAAAGCTTCAATAATCCTCCCGCTACCTACAATCCCCAGTCATTCTTTGCCTGTGTAACATTGTTAATCCTTTAATGGGTACTTTTCCCTGCAAGCAAGGATTGGGGTTATGCTGTGTCCATGTTATTCTCTTTAGTAAGAGTAATGGTGGCTTTTAGCAGTTGGAAGACAGCGAGGTGGTCTTTGCTTACCTTCCAACATATTTTGCTACCCCTATATAGAAAACCAGGGTAGGTTACTCTGTTTTTTCTTTATCTACAGGTCTATGTCAGTGAGGATTCTGTCACACCTGTTTGCTGTACCTGCCCTACAGCGAATCCACAGTTAAGTGCTTTTACCTTCTAGGTGAGAAGGATCCAGCACTTAGGAGTTCCTTGTTTAAAAAAAAAAAAGAAAAGAAAAAAGAAGGATACTTAGAAAACAATGTGGATCCTTATGGGACTGAATATCCCTTTTAAAGGTTGGGGATTTATTGGGCAGCAGTTCAGGGCACTGTTCTGTCCTGTGAAGGATTTTTTGTTTTTGGCTATGGGGATTTGTTTGCATAAGTTTACCTTTTATTTAGTTTGGGTAATATCTCTTTAAGAACGTTGTTGGACCACACCTTACTTTTGAATTTGTGATCATGTGACCGCTCTGTTACTTCCTGAGTGCTGATCAGTTTGTTTCTAGCCGGCTGTTTGGAAGCCGGATTCTCAAGCAGACTGGATTTTCTGGCATTAGATTGTTTTTCTTACCTGTCACTTCTCTCTGATGTTTGCAGCTTTCTAGGATCTGCAGTTTGAACAGGATTTATCTGCTGGTGTGGATTGGATTCCTGGTTACCGGTTGGGTGAGTCTCTCCAGCATGGCTGGGATGTAGAGGTGTCGGTTTTAATAATTATTTAGCTATGCTTAGAATTTTATTCAAAATTGTTATATTGAAATTAGAGTATAAGGGAAATAAAGGGCTATTTTATTTACTAAGGAAGCCGATCCCAAGCTTTCTCTGTCATTTGATAAATGTCTTTATTGTGCAGATGCCCAGGTTATACCTCCTGTGTAATTTTGTTCCCCTTGCCTTAATAATGTTTTATTATCTAAGCATTCCTTATCTTAGCCTTCTGTTTCTCACTATAATGCTGTTCAGGGGTTGTCTCAGACGTCTGCTATCATGTCCCAGTCTTTGACAGATTCACATGCAGTGCCCTGCGGTTCCTCTCAGTCAGTCTCTGGGAGTGTTTGTTTGCCTAAAGATTTTGCTGCACAGTTGACTTCTGCAGTTTCTGCAGCCCTAAGTGCTTTACCTAGTTCTGGTAAAAGGAAGAAGAAATCTAAGAACATTTTTAAGGGTTCTGGTACCGCCAAGACTGATTTGGTTAGTCTTTCTCAGTTATCTAGCGAGGATCATTCCTCTGCAGCTCTGAAGGCGAGATCTCTGATTCAGAATCTGCAGTTCTTAGTACAATAGATTCTGAGGAGGTTAATTTTAGATTTAAACTGAAGCATCTCTGTTTACTTTTGAAGGAGGTTTAGCTTCTTTTGATCACCCTGAAACTGCTGCAGAGGCTCCTAAAAAGGGTAATAAACTGAATAGAGTTTTTGATGTCAAAACTAAATCTGTGGTGGTTTTTCCTGTTCAAGATTGCATGTCTGACATTATATTCACGGATGGGAGAAGCCGGTTGTTTCTTTTAACCCATCTCCTGTGTTTAAAAAGATGTTTCCTGTGGCTGATTCAGTGCAAGATCTGTGGTGCACTGTTCTTAGAGTAGAGGGCGCTATATCGACCTTAGTCAAGAGAACTACTATTCCTCTCTAGGATAGTTACTCTTTTAGAGACCCTATGGATAAGAAACTGAAGGGTTATTTAAGAAAGATGTTTCTTCATCGGGGTTTGCAGTGGAAACCAGTTGTTACTATTGCAACAGTTGCTGGTGCAGCCTCTTATTGGTGTGACTCTTTGTCTGATCTAATTTCAGAGAAGACTACTATAGAGGAGATCCAGGATAGGATCAAGGCTCTAAAGCTGGCTAATACTTTTATCTGTGATGCGAGTATGCAAGTTGTTAGGCTGGGAGCCAAGATTTCTAGTTTTGCGATACTGGTTAAAATCTTGGTCTGCAGATGTGACTTCTAAATCAAAGCGTCTGTCTCTACCTTTTAAGGGTAAGACTTTTTTTGGTCCTGGTCTGGCAGAGATAATTTCCATGGTTACTGGTGGAAAGGGAGTTTTTTTACCACAGGATAAGAATAGACCCAAGGGTCATCAGACTTCTCATTTCTGTTCCTTTCATAACTTCAATGAGAAGGAAGAAGGAACAGAGGTCTTCCTTGTCTTCTAAATCTGAGCAAGCCAAGACTTCTTGGAGAGCTAGCCAGCCCTAGAACAAGGATAAGCAATCAAAAAAGCCTTCCGCTGAGGCCAAGTCAGTATGAAGGGGCCGCCCCCAATCCAGTTCTGGATCACGTAGCTGCAGGCTTTCTTTTTTTCAGCAGGCTTGGATTTGCAATGTTCCAGATCCTTAGGCAGTGGATGTAGTCTCCCAGGGATACAGGATAGGATTCAAGTCTTGTCCCCCAGGGACAGATTTCTATTATCAAGATTATCTGTAAACCAGGTAAAAAGAGAGGCCTTCTTAAACTGCATAAAGGATTTGTCCTCTCTGGAAATGATTATCCTAGTTCCTCTAGCAGAACAGGGTCAGGGATTTTATTCAAATCTTTTTGTAGTTCCACAAAAGGAGGGAACTTTTTGACACATTCTAGACTTAAAGTCTCTCAACAAATTTCTCAAGGTCCCATCCTTCAAAATGGAGACAATTCGTTCTATTCTCCCTCTAGTTAAGGAGGGTCAGTTTATGACCATTATAGACCTAAAGGATGCGTATATTCATGTGTCTATCCATAGGGAACATTTCAAGTTTCTGAGGTTTGCTTTTTTGGATCAACATTTCCAATTTGTAGCCCTTTCGGCCTTGCCACTGCTTCTTGAATATTTATGAAGGTTTTAGGGTCTCTTTTGGCTGTGGCCAGATCTCTAGGGATTGCGGTGGCTCCTTACCTGAACGATATCTTGGCCCAGGCACCATCTTTTCAGTTATCAAGATTCCATACAGATTCTCTGTTAGCTATTCTCTACTCTCATGGGTGGAAGATGAATCTAGGGAAAAGTTCCTTGTTGCCAAGTACCAGGGTATATTTTCTGGGGACAATCATAAACTCAGTATTTATGAAGATTTTTTTGATGGAGGTCTGAAAATTCAAGCTTCTGGAGGCCAGTCATTCTCTTCAGTCCTCTGTTCATCCATCGGTGGCTGTATGCATGGAAGTAATTGGTCTCATGGTGGCATCCATGGACATTATTCCATTTGCTTGCTTCCATCTGAGGTCTCTACAGTTATGTATGCTCAATCAATGGAATGGAGACCACTCGGATCTCTCTCGGAGGATAGTTTTAGACTCTCAGACAAGGATGTCTCTGTCTTGATAGATCTCACAGGACCATTTGTCTCAGGGCACTTGTTTCCTGAGACCTTCTTGGGAGACTGTGACCATGGATGCCAGTTTTTTTAGGCTGAGGACCAGTTTGGGGTCCCTAAGAGCACTCCCTATAAATATCCTAGAATTGAAAGCAATTTTCAATGCTCAATTAGCTTGGCCTCAACTGAGTTTAGTCCGGTTAATCAGATTTCATCACTTCTGTGGCGTATATATCAACCACCAAGGAGGAACTTGGAGCTTGTTAGCTATGAAGGAGATGACTCGCATTCTTCAGTGGGCAGAGTCTCAAAATTGTCATCTCTCTGCTATTCATATCCCAGTTGTGGACAACTGGGAAGCAGATTATCTGAGCAGGCAGACATTTCATCTAGGGGAATGGGTTTTCCATCCGGAAGTTTTCTCGATGTTAACCCTCAAGTGGGGATCTGTATCTGATGGCATCTCATCTAAATGCCAAGCTTCCAAGATACGGAGCAAGATCAAGAGATCCTCAAGCAGCTCTGGTAGACGCCCTGGCAGTGCCATGGGATTTTGGTCTAATTTATCTGTTTCCTCTGGTTGCCCTCCTTCCTAAAGTGATAGCTTGTATAAAACAGGAGCAGACTTCAGTGATTATAATAGCTCCAGCGGGGCCTTGCAAAACATGGTTTGCGGAACTAGTGAAGATGTCATCATTTCCCCCATGGAAATTTCCTCTGAGGCAGAATCTTCTACTTCAGGGTCCATTCCTCCATCCGAACTAAGTCTCTCTGAAGCTGACTGCTTGGAGATTGAATGTTTAGGGGCCGAATTATCAAGCTCTGAATGGAGCTTGATGCCCCTGTTTTCGCACAAGCCTTCAGGCTCACCAGAAACAGCAGTTATGACCGCTGCTCCATAACTGGTCCACTGCCTGTGAGGCTGCGGTCTGCAATCCACCCGATCCTATACGATCGGGCTGATTGACACCCCCTGCTAGCAGTCGATTGGCTGTGAATCTAGCGGGGGCAGCATTGCACAAGCAGTTCTGGTGAACTGCTTGAGCAATGTTAAATGCCGACAGTGATATCTGTCGGACATGATACGCTACAGCGTATAATGTCAGACAGACATTGATAAATCGGCCCCTTAGTCTTGTCCAGACGAGGTTTTTCTGTGAAAGTTATTGAGACTTTGATTCAGGTTTGTAAGCCTGTTACTCGCAAGATTTATTATAAGGTATGGCGTAAATAACTTCATTGGTGCGTAACTAGGGTTTTTTCTTGGAGTCAGGTGAGAATTCCACGTATTCTGTCCTTTCTTCTGGAGGGTCTGGAGAAGGGTTTATCAGTCAGTACCCTAAAGGGTCAGATTTTGGCTCTGTCGGTTCTTTTGCAGAGGCATCTGGCAATTTGCCAGATGTTCAATCTTTTGTCCAGGCTTTGGTTAGAATCAGGCCTGTATTTAGGTCAATTGCTCCTCCTTGGAGTCTTAATCTGGTTCTTAAAGTTCTACAGCAAGCTCCATTTGAGCCTATGCATTCTGTTGATATCAAGTTATTGTCCTGGAAGGTTTTGTTTCTGCTGGCAATTTCCTCTGCCCTGTAGAGTTTTGGAGCTTTCAGCTCTACAGTGGGATTCTCCTTATCTTATTCTTCATGTGGATAAGGCGGTTCTCCATACTAAATTAGGTTTTCTACCTAAGTGTCATGTCATTCTTCACGGCTACACCTTTAATTAGAGGAGGTCTCTAGAATTAAACACCCTATTTAAACCAGCCTTCTCTTACTCTCATTGCTTGGTAATTTCTTTTGCTTATTGAAGTTACAAGCTCTCCATGATCTACTCTTTCACTGTGACAACTATTTTCCAGAAGAGTTCCTTTATGGTGTGATCAATTCCTATCAAATTTCCCTTACCTTAAGGATTTGCTGTTCACACAGGTTCTAACAACTACAAAGCTCATACGAGCTGTCTACACTGAAGCGGATGGTTTCACTGTGATGTCATCTGGCTGCAGCTGCGATTCAGATGCTTGCCATTCGAACATACTCCTCTCTGCTGAACCTCCCAATCCAGTTCTACAGCTCTATCTGAACTAACAACATTTTATAGAAAGATCTTACTTCCACGATGTCTGAATTGCTATGCATAGCTAATCAGTTATTTCCTTTTCTCCAGTTTTCTTAAACTTTCCTGTTTACTTGTTACAGTCCTCATTGTTTAATTACACTGCTGCACTATATGTTATCCACCATCCCTGCAGCAATAGTGTACATTAACTTGTATACCGAATATTACTAACGCTAGAAGGTTGCTACTGATGAAACTCCAAAAAGTCCCAGTTTAAATATTTGTTTGATTATGCTGTGAAATTTATACTTTTCCAATCTGCAGTTGTGGTTCACTGAAATTTAATAAATATAAATATATATATATATATATATATATATATATATATATATATATATATATATATATATATATATATATATATATATATTCACAGATTCTAAAGCGTTACAATATTACCAAGCCCTGAAACATGGACCTAGCAGAATTGGTTAATCATGTACATGCCCTCACTCAGAGAGTTGATTCCTTAACACAAGGCCTAAGGAGTTTACAACAAGAGAACATTTCATTAAAAACCTACATCAAAGATAATATAGAACCTAAGTTACAACATCCTGATTCACAACCAGAACCCCATGTAAGCCACCAGAGAATTTCTGTGGCGATATGTCCTAATTCAGGGAATTTAAAAATGCCTGCTTATTTCTTTTCAGTTTGAAACTTTAATATATATATATATTTATATTTATATATATATATATATATATATATATATATATATATATATATATATATATATATATATATATATATATATATATATATATATTGTAGCCGGTGGCCTAGCACTCCTTCCGCATCAATGTTGCCAATGCCTGGGTGCTATCCTCAAGTAGAAAGTATAGAGCAATGGTGGGGATGGAGGGCACTCACAGGACCTGTGAGAGCCCTCCATCCCCACCATTGCTATATATATATATATATATATATATATATATACTGTATATATATATATATATATATATATTCACAGATTCTAAAGCGTTACACTAAGGTGGTCTCGGAATGCAATATTAACTAAAAAATTGTTGTTCCTTCATTTTGTCCTAATGCTTCCTCTAAGAAGGAGTGGTTATTGCACAATCTGGATGTTGTGCATGCTTTAAGGTTCTATTTAAAGGCTATGAAAGATTTTCGTCAATCTTCTGCTCTTTTTGTTGTCTTAACAGGTAAACGGAGGGTTCAGAAGGCCACTTCTCCTACTCTCTCCTTCTGATTGAGAAGTGTTATTCAATTGACTTATGAGACAGCTGGGCAGCAGCCTCTAGAGAAAATTACGGCTCACTCCACTAGGGCTGTCACTTCCTCTGGGGCCTTTAAAAATTATGCTTCTATGGAACAGATTTGCAAGGCAGCCACTTGGTCATCATTGCATACTTTTTCCAAATTTTCCAAATTTATTTTTTTTGCCTCAGCTGAGGCTTCTTTTGGGAGGAAATTTATTCACCTGTCTTGTGAATCCCTCCCTTCCATTTTGTGGACTCTAGCTTTGGTATTGGTTCCCACTAGTAATTAAATGGATTTATGGACTCTCTATGCCATTGGAAAGAAAACATAATTTATACTTACCTAATAAATTATTTTCTTTCCGGGCATGCAGAGTCCATGACCTGTTCTTTTTTTTAAGACAGCTTTTTGTAATTTTTCTAAACCTCAGGCACCTCTATACCCTTTGTGTCTTCTCTTTCCATAATTCTTCGGCTGAATGACTGGGGATTGTGGGTAGTGGGAGGATACTTGAAGCTTTGCTGGGGTGCTCTTTGCCTCCACCTGGTCGCCAGGAGTTGAATTCCCACTAGTTATTGAATGGATTCGTTGACTTTCCATGACAGGATAGAAAAAAATGTATCAGGTAAGTATAAATTATGTTTTTAAATGATTTGTCAATAAAGGCAAAGTTTTACAGTTACAGATGGAGAGCAACACTTTTTTTCTGTTTTCTGCTATTAACCAGACCATTACTCAACCGCTGTGAGTATTTACTACTGTGTCTCCAGAAAACGCCCACCTTGACACATCACCTTACCCGGCTGATAGCGCTAGTGAAAAGGAAGACAGCATGGATACGGACAACACTTGGAGTGGGTGTCAGGTTTGGGTTGTTCCTCCCCACTGTTAAATTTTGTTTGGTCTATCCAATATTGTCCCCACTTCTTGAGTAATGTATGGAAAAGTATTCCAGGTGCTGGATTTGGTTATAGGGTGCTAAGGGTGAGTGCCATTTATTTGATCTGCATTGACATTGAGATTTACACTTCTCTCTAGAGTATATACTGTATATACTGTTTCTTGTTTATTTATTTATTTATACATATCAACATTGGACTACTAGTATATGGGGTAGTTAAATCCCTTTGGGACATTACAAGATTATCACCTTCCATATTTTTGACTGCATAGTAGCAAGTGATAACAATTAGCACCTGGTTTTCAAATGCATAAGAAGAGAAAGTGGTACTTTGTTTTGTAGTAGTGAAAGATAATGGACCAATAACTGTTAATATGTGCAATAAGCTGAAATCTATGTTACAGGTCTCCTTTGCTCTGGCCAATGAGGGGCAAATGTAAACGAGCTTGTGCTTTGAGCTATATCCAATCATTGTGTAGAATTTTGCAGATTCAGGTAGATTTCCCTATGGCGGAGGAATCCAGCCTCTTTGACAAGAGTGGAGCAGGCACACTTTTCCAAATTATACTACACCAAATGAAAGCAAATAAAAAAAAAATGTATATTTAAATACTGTTTTATTTTCCTCAATGAATACTTTTACAAGAAGATTACATTTTAAATAAGCCCCTTTTATCAATTTATTCCAACATATTGCAACTAGAAACAAAAAAAATAACTGCAAAGAAGCTATCTGAAAAGGGGACATTGCATTGTTCTTTGTTCAAGTAAAAATGCGACTTTAAAATTTAAATAAGATGTTCCTTTAAAGTGAAGGTAAACTTAAAAGTACAGCCTCACGACATTGCATAGACTTATAAAAATGAGCAAGAGTTTAAGTCATGAATCTATTTTTTTATATTTTTACCATTAAACTGCTCTGCCGATAAGCGCAGCACTCCTGCCCGCCATCTTGGCTAATTGATTGACAGATGACAATTCTTAAACCAACTAATCCTTGTTTCCCCCCCGGGGCGTTCAGCCCCTTTGCGTAAATGTCATGGCCCGGGGGGAAACAAGGATTACTTGGTTTACGATCGTCATCTGTCCATCAATTAGACTAGATGGCGGGTGGGAGTGCTGCGCTTATCGGCGGAGCAGTTTAATGGTAAAAATATAAGAAAATAAATAGATTCATGACTTAAACTCTTGCTCAAGTCTATGCAATGCAGTGAGGTTGTACTTTTAAGTTGACCTTCACTTTAAATAACTACTAGATGCAGTAGTCTAAGAAAAACCTGTTCTCGGTTAGTACCATTTGAAATTGAAAAGGATTTTAACCACAAAATAACCTAATAATGAGGTGCAGTGAGCTTTTGCACAGAATATAATCTATCTGATAAGTGTTTCTCATTAATCATTTATCCCTGCTTACCGTAATTCTATGGTACTTTACTGTTAATCACACCAAAACAATAAACATATCATACTTAACATGCTTTTCTTCATTTTAAATTGCATCTTCTGGGGCTTCTTCCAAATCCATTGCCATTGTTTCTTGAAAAGGCATCACTGCAATTTTTTTATGCAAGGCACAAACTAGTTCATTGTTTCATTCATTTTAGTTTCTAGGTGGTACTGTTTGAGAAGAAAAAAAAAATCTAAATAAATTATCAACAATTTTCCAAAAAAAGCATTCTTTTAATACAAAATCCTCTAAAAAATGCAGTTATTTTAGGTGCATATTGCATGAACTCAGAAGTTATTTTGGTATTTAACCCATCTATTATCAAAAAAGTATGGCTTTTGTTTACAGTCAATAAAGTTACATTTTTAAAAAGTCAAAATTAAAATTTCATGATTGAGACATGGGGGCTATTTATTAAAGGTCTTGTGGACCTGATCAGGTCCACAAGACCTCGCTGAATGCGGAGAGCAATACGCTCTCCGCATTTAATATTGCACCAGCAGCTCTTGTGAGCTGCTGGTGAAAAGCCGCCCCCTGCTGACTCGCGGCCAATCAGCCACCAGCAGGGAGGTGTCAATCAACTCGATCGTACTCGATCGGGTTGATTTCCGGCGATTCCTGTCCGCCTCATTAGAGCAGGTGGACAGGGTTATGGAGCAGCGGTCTTTAGACCGCTGCTTCATAACTGCTGTTTCTGGCGAGTCTGAAGACTCGCCAGAAACACGGGCCTACAAGCTCCGTTCGGAGCTTGATAAATGGGCCCCAGAGAATGCAATTTAAACAATCTTTTCCATTTACCTCTGTTATCAAAATTACTTTGTTCTATTAGTATCTTTTGTTCAAAAGGAAAACTCGGTACACTCAAGAGCAGCAATGCACTACTGGAAACTAGCAGCTGATTATTAGCTACATTCATATGCTTCTTGTCATTAGCTCACCAGCGGTGCTCAGCTAGCTCCCAGTAGTGCATTTCTGCTTCAGAGCTGCCTTTAACCCTTTTGTATTTACCTCTGTTATCAAAGTTACTTTTTTTCTGTTAATATCTATCTATCATCTATCTATCTATCTATCTATCTATCTATCTATCTATCATCTATCTATCTATCTATCTATCTATCTATCTATCTATCTATCTATCTAGATATACACACACACAACAACCCTTTCTAATCAAATACCTTGTGATATACCATATACCTTTTAACCCTTATAAAATATATATTTTAATATTTATAAGAATATTTTTTATTAGATAGTGTATACATGAGTGTAACACTTTATTTTAATGTAATGAACTTTTTTTTTTTTACCTCTTACAGTTTACGCTAGGTCTTAACTCATGCTAACCCAAAGAGCACCAATTTTATTTGCATTAAAGTACACCCATTTAGTTTCAACTTGTAATACACATGTAAGTTAGCATGGTCGTGATATCGCTGACTCTTAAATAACTTCACGTGCGTGAGCACAATGTTATTTATATGAAGCACATGAACTAACGCCCTTTAGTTGTGAAAAACTGTCAAATGCATTCAAATAAGAGGCAGCCTTCAAGGGCTTAAAAATTAGCATATGAGCCTACATAGCTTTAGCTTTCAACTAAGAATACCAAGAGAACAAAGCAAATTTGATGATAAAAGTAAATTAGAAAGTTATTGTCCTATCTATCTCGTGAAACTTTAATTTGGACTTTACTATCCCTTTAAGATGTTGAGATGACCTTATATTTGCATAAATATAAATCAGAGTATAAATAATTTCTTTCTTACAGTTGCATAATGGATAAAGGACAATTTGTTATGAGTAATGTTTCCATTTAAAAAACTGAGCCACATCATTGAGCTTTTTTGCTGTAACCAAAGGCAACACAGTCATAAATTAATAGATCTGATACTGTTCTTTCCTGCTTCAGTCCTCTATCTGCATCAAATTATAAATCACTGGAGAACTGCTCATAGGAGTTTGTATAATATTTTGTTACAAAATGTAAATATCTAGACAGGTCTGTGTTCAGCAAAATAAAAATTTAGTCCAAGCGCTGTCTTATTGGGTCAAAGCAATCCATAAATTCTAATACAATAAGTATAAGGCATGGGGTAAATTTATTAGATTTCAAGCGGACATGATTCACAATACCATATCAGATTGGATCGGGATGATTTCAATCCTCCACCTTAAAGGGACACTAAACCCAAAAATTTTCATTCATGATTCAAGTAGAGAATACAATTTTAAACATCATTCCAATTTACTTCCATTATCTAATTTGCTTCATGTTTTAGATATCTTTTGTTTAAAAAATAACAATGCACACAGGAGAGCCAATCACACAAGGCATCTATGTGCAGCTACCAATCAGCAGCTTCTGAGCCTATCTAGATATGCTTTTCAGCAAAGGATATCAAGAGAATGAAGCAAAATAGATAATTGAAGTAAATTAGAAAGTTGTTTAAAATTACATGCTCTTTCTATGATGAGAGAGAAAAATTGGGTTTCATGTCTTTTTAAATGTGGCAGACAGGTTAAGAATCAGCGGTCTTATGATGGGTCTCTGAAGCAACATCCTTTCCTAAATAAATGAAGCCCAATAAGTAGCATTTCTGAAAAAGGGAAAAGAAAAAAAGAAAACAGCAGAATATTATTACATATAGTTACATTTTATGTAACTTGATGTAATAAAGAGCAGTGATCAAATAATACATTTGAAGGTACAAATGATACGTTCCATCAAACTTATGATGTCTTCTACTCAAATAGGCCCTTCCTATGACTCTGAAATAAACTGAAGTAGGCATAACCATGGGACAATCAGAACAGTACCAAATAAATAAACCATAACTGGGTTTGGACATTACCATTTGAACTTACAATCTTTTGTTGGTAAATTTCCATATAATTTTTTTCTTCCTTATATTTGTATTTAAAACAAAATCAATTTACAATCTCTTGTTTATATCTATTAAACAATCACACTGATACATTGTTGTGGGAGCTTTCTATGTGCTTTCTATGTTCTTTTATACGTTACTCTAGTCTCCTGATAATTATTATGTTATTCTCAACCTCAAGGGTGCTTAAAGGACCAGTCAACACAGTAGATTTGCATAATCAACAAATGCAAGATAACAAGACAATGCAATAGCACTTAGTCTGATCTTCAAATGTGTAGTTGATTTTTTTTCTGACAATTTTAAAAGTTATGCCTTTTTCTACTCCCCCTGTACCATGTGACAGCCATCAGCCAATCACAAATGCATACACGTACCATGTGACAGCCATCAGCCATTCACAAATGCATACACACTTATTCTTGCACATGCTCAGTAGGAGCTGGTGACTGAAAAAGTATAAATATAAAAAGACTTTGCACATTTAGTTAATGGAAGTAAATTGTAAAGTTGTTTAAAATGGCATGCTCTATCTGAATAAAGAAAGTTTAATTTTGATTGAGTGTCCCTTTAATGAAAAAACAGATTTTGGGCTGTCATTTTTAAAACAGATACCCTCATTCCAGAAATGATATGTTGTAAAAGAGGAGCTTTATAAGGTGCATAGGCCCAATTTATTTGAGAATAATGCTTAAACTATTATTACCGAGTATTGGGTGTCATTTGTGATTGAACGGTTATTTTCTATGGTTATTACTCCATACTAGCATTTCCCAGAAACCCAGGGGGTGGAGCAAAAACAAGAGGCTCTGGACCTTAGGATTTCCATTGGTTGTGTGAGGCATGTCTACGCTAGGTTTGGGCTGAACTGGATCTTGTTATTGGTAGAGCCTGGGAAATCCAGAAGATCTGGTATGACTGATAATTATGAATTCACAATTCCACAAGATCTGGTATGACTGATAATTATGAATTCACAATTCCACAAGATCTGGTATAATTGGGGCTATGGGATTAAAGTTTGGCAAATGTGAAATAAAATTTGCGTAAAATAATAAATTAACAGGAGAGTTGATAAAGAGATTCTTATATGATTGATGAATTAGCACTTTTTTGTGTAAGTGGCTTTAGATGTCCGTTTGTCAATGAGTAAACTTTATAGTATACATAATATATATCAGCAACTAAGAACTACACCTCAAAAGGTCTTCTTTTAAAGCTAGTTAGGGACAGATATGAACTACTACATTGATCAAGCAGTCACTGTGTAGAATGTAGTAAGGTTAAGCTTGTTGAGTCTGGAGTATGCACTATTACTACAACTGGAAACCAAACCATTTTCAGAGATAAATTAAGGAGGGGGTTGAGGAAAGGTCAAAATGAATAATGAAAAAATATTACAAAGTGTGTTTACCATGCACAATCATATTGCATTTCAGTTTTAATGTGTTCCTTAACTCATCAGCATATGCCAATGTTATATATTCAACAGCAGAAATTGCATCATTTCAAATTGTATCAATGGAAATATCAAAGACTACATAATAAATTGATGTTGGTTTTTTTTTTTTTTTTCAAAAAGAGCAAACTAAATTATTTTATTATGTCCTTGACTAATTTTTCTCATGTACTGAATGGTTGCACTTATTACTGAAAATCCTTATTGAACCAATGCCAAAATGAGCTCTAGTTTCAGCTTGGCATCATTAACCATTTACTCAACGGCTTTTATTTATCTCACTGCTGCAGCAGCTTTTTGTAATGTTATTTTAGGAATTCAGTGACTTTGAAATATTGTGCACCTCATCTTAAATTACATGTCATGAGGACACTGAGTTGTGATTAATGTTATAGCTAAGTTGAAGTAAACAGAGGCAATATATTAGGGTTATAGTGTTAGGGGTTAGATTCATGGCTATCCAAAGGTTAACTACTAGAGTTACTTCACTATAAAGCCATTGTTCTATTTATGACCATAGTATATATAAACAATGAAAGCACTGCTTTGCAAAAGATCTTTGTAAAATATAGTTGTTTTAAAAATATTCAAAGATATTATTTGCTAGCAAATTATATTGTTTTGCAGTCTAGTAGGTGCATGTCCATTGAAAAACCTCTTCAGTACCTTTGCTGTGGCCAATTAGGAACAGAAATAAATTTGCTTCTGCCCTGATCTATAAAGCAATGTGTAAAATAGAGGGTTAGAGATCTAAATCGTGCATGAAGCAATTTATCCTCTCTGGGACAATTTGGAGCAACTTTTACAAACTAAATTCAATTATATTTTATCATTTGTAGAAGTGCTGTGCTATAACGGATTGTTTTAATGGGGTTGATTAAATCTCAATAACGTAAAAAACATGGTCAGACATTATTTTTTAATCAAATAGTTCACAATATTATTAAGTCAGACTCAGCAAAGCTTTATATGCAAACATTTCCTCACTAAAAAACGTTAACAATCAATAATGGCAGTCGATCACCTACGCTAGAATCAATACATGGACAAAATACATCAGTATTCTCTCTCTCTCTGTGTCTTCTCTATTCCTCACAAGTAACATGGTCCCTTTCAGTGAGTGGTTTATTTTAAAGGGAGTTAATGGGGTTAATTAAGTACATGTGTGTGTTTTGCAATTGGATACAATGGTGTTCTTTTTTTAATTAATATAAATGTTATTTACTGATAGGTATAAATTGATATTGATATCTAAGCTTGTAATAGCTTGCCATGAATCTTAGAAGAAAACAAATCACAGGATAGTGTATTATGCCTTAGACAATTTCCCCCTAAATGGAAAGTACTCACATGGGAATGTGTTCCAAAATAAAGTTTATTAAATCTTCAAAAGGGCAGACTTTATCCAAAAGCAGCAATCTTCACAGCGAGTGTTTTTTAAAAGGTTTACTAAAAACTAATAAGCAGCTTCAGTTTTTAATGCGTATGTGTTTTTAGTAAAGCTTTTAAAATACACTTGCTGTGAGGATTGTTGCTTTTGGATAAAGTCTGTCTTGTTGAAGATTTAATAAACTTTGTTTTGGAACACATTTCCCTTTGAGTTCTTTCCATTTAAGGGGAAGTTGTCTAAATGAATAATACACTATGGCCTTCATGTATTAAGCAGTGTACAGTTAAGCTTCTCAACTTGAGAAGTTTCTTGCTCGCCTTCACGGCATACGGGCAGCAGATCTTGTTTGTCCACTGCCCATATGTATTATTACATACTCAAGTGAGCACGTAAAGCCTGTCCCTTCTCTCACATGACCAATCAGGCGAGTGAAGGGCCTGTCAATCACCTGGTGTTAGCAAGTTCTGAGTTATTTCTCTCTGCCACCTGTAAGAAGCAACATTCTAATGATATTTTCTACTTACATTGTGGGAAGCAGGCTCCCCCAACGCTTACGTTACTTCGTACATGAAGCTGTATGCTGTGATTCATTTTCTCCTAAGATACCTTACTTCAGTGACATCTGAAGAGTGAAGCGCTGCTATTACAAGCTTGCATTTGGGATCAGTTGAAGGAGAAACTGAGGCTGGCAGCATTTTCTTAAAATAAGTTTAATTCTATGATTTTATCCATTGCACACTATTTTTTATATATACTCGGTATTGAAAGCTATGGGGATTTTTAAAAAAAAATAATTATTTGTGTTTTTATATTTATATTTTATGTAATTGATGATGATGATGATGATGATGACATTTTTAGTATCATTTTCTATTTGTCATGATCCAATCGTCATCAAAAAGGCCATCACTCTTTTTGGCATAGACAGCACCATCTTGTTTTTCAGATGTATATTATCATTTACTCTGTGGTTGATGAGCATTTATTAGGTGACTGGCTTTTTAATTCGATGTGTTCATTTTATTGTCAATAATTAGTTGATACTATTGTTACTGGTGGAATATTATTACTAAATTTGATGCGGTCTATGCATCATCAAATGGCTGAAGTTTCCGCTATCCTCTCCAAAAGGAAAGGGTATAGTCATTTGCATTGTAATCACTTTGACTTGAAAAAAGGCATAGCAAAAAAATCATGATGTAAGCATCATCAACACGATTTGAATCAAGCTCAGTTTTATTTGCACAAAATGAAGTAGATGTCTTCTTTTTTAATGTTTCCTCTAGAGGGAATTTTAAAATTTATTATAATTTATTATTTTTTTTGTGAAATTAAGATTTCTGTACTAATAAAAAAAAAAGTGTTTTCATCTGTATATTTGTACGCTTGTGAGGCATGTTACTCCATAATTACAGTGGGAGATCTGGTTATCAGCCAGTAAGCAATACAATATTAATTTAAAGGGACATTGTACACTACATTTTTCGTTGCATGAATGCTTTGTAGATGATCCATTTATATAGCCCATCTGGGAACGTTTTTGGAACAATGTATAGTTTTGCTTATTTTTTTAATAAGATTGTGCTGATTTTCAGACTACTAACATAATCCCAAAGTATCAGATATAGACTCAAGTCTACAGATTCCTGCTTGCTCCTGTTTGTGTAATGCATCTTCTCAGATGCAGGGGAGGGGGGGAGTGTCTTCTCGTCCTTCTTTTGCAGCCCCTTTCACTGGGTGTCCCTGCCTAACCTCATCAACAGTGCTAAACTGGGAGCTTCTTAATACGTTTTTTAAAATGTTTTATACTGGATTTTTTTACCAGTATCTGTGCATATTCCTCTTTATTATAGTGTTTATTACATGCAGTTACATGAAAATTGGTGTATACTGTCAGTTTAAGTAAAGTATAAAAAAAGGCCTTGGCTGAGTGTTTGAGACTCGTGGTCAAATCCAATGGTGTACCTTAGGTTGTCAATAAAGTTTTTGTGTTGTAGGTGGGATTGACTGTGATATGGGTTAGGCTGGTCATGATGTGTGTAAAGCAAAAGGTGGATAAGGGGTGTGGCTATGCAGCACCTGGTTTGAAAAATGTAACAATAATAATCAAGTGGTAGCTGCATGAGGGACAGTGGGGCTGTGACAACCTAATGAGATGCTTAAGCTCTGACATAGTAATTTGTTGTGTTATTTTAGAAGTGGTTTTAGACTAAAAAAAATGAGGATGAAACAATCTGAACAAAAAGCTAAATATTAAAGGGACAAGAACCCAAAATGTTTATTTAAAGGGACAGTCTACACCAGAATTTTTATTGTTTTAAAAGATAGATAATCCCTTTATTACCCATTCCCCAGTTCTGCATAACCAACACAGTTATAATAATATACTTTTAACCTCTGTGATTATCTTGTATCTAAGCCTCTGCAAACTGCCCCTTTCTTCAGTTCTTTTGACAGACTTGCTGTCTAGCCAATCAGTGCCTGCTCCCAGATTACTTCACGTGCACGAGCACAGTGTTATCTATATGAAATATGTGAACTAACACCCTCTAGTGGTGAAAAACTGTTTAAATGCAATCTGAAAGAAGCGGGCTTCAAGGTCTAAGAAATTAGCATATGAACCTCCTAGGTTAAGCTTTCAACTAAGAATACCAAGAGAACAAAGCAAAATTGGTGATAAAAGTAAATTGGAAAATTGTTTAAAATTACATACTCTATCTGAATCATGAAAGTTTATTTTGGCCTAGACTGTCCCTTTAAAGATTTAGAGCATGTGATTTTAAGCCACTTTCCAATTTACATCTATTATCTAATGTGTTTTTTTTCTCCTGATATCCTTTGTTGAAATGGATACCTAGGTAGACTCAGTAGCTGCTGATTGGCGGCTGCACATTTATATCTCATCTTATTGGCTCACCCAGTGCATTTAGCTAGCTCCCAGTAATGCATAGCTGCTTCTTCAACAAAGGGTACCAAGAAAAGAAAACAACTTAAATAATAGAAACACATTGGAAAGTTGTATACAAATGTATGCTCTATCTGAATCATTAAAGAAAAATATTGGATTTCATGTCCCTTTAAGGTACTGGAGGTACAGATAGGGCACCTCATTTTCTACTAAGTATTGCCATCTTTACCTTTATTTTTTTCTCTTCACCCTACTTGACTTCTCTTCCTGCTCTGCCTAGGGCACTGGGTCATAAAAAAAGTTAATTCTTGTAAATTCAGGGGTGCTCAGTAATGAATGGGAGTGCTTGATATAAGTACTAATATACTGCTTACCTACTATTTAAACTCTTTGCTATAAAGCTATCAACATCTTTAATAGGTTGTATAGGTAGCTGAATTCATGTTAATATAAAAACACTCAAGAACACTCCAATATGTTTTTAATCTTTAAACCTTTCAATTTCCTTTGCTAACAAATTTCAAATAAATCTAGCAAGCATCTATCTAAATTGCAGTATAATGGTATTCTTATGTCCGGATAAGAAACTAGCAATCATTAACATTTATAGTTCTTACTGGTAAAGAGGGAGATGACATAAACGCTACAAAATGATATAGTAATTCAATTGCTGTCACATTAGGATTTTTAATATTAGGCCTTTGCGCAATAAATTCCAATTCCATTCTCTGTCAGTATCTTACAAAGGGCTACATTATCTGCTTCCTTGGACATACACCATTGGAATCAATTTAGGACGTTTAATGATATATTAATAAACCATGCATTTCAAGAAACGTTTTTAAAATTTACTCTGTGGCGCCAGTAAGAGTAAAACCCATAAACTAAGATGCTATCTTTTTTTCACCAGCAAATAAGGTTAATTAGATGTCTTGCATGGGAAGATTATCAACAGAGAAAATATGTACTCCGCTTTCATTTGCAGCTGCAGATTTACTAAGATTCCTTGTCTCTTTTATTAGTAGTTAAAGTAAAATAGTTGAGCACAGTACACCTTATAAAATCTCAATATAATGGAGTAATAGATAGACTGTAACTGAAGTTAAAGCGTTAATGTTTGCAGCATACTGCCTTAAAGGGATATCCAATTAAAATAAAGTTTTTCATGTACAAAGTAGCAATTACTTAAAATACCATTTTTAATAAATAAATGTAAAAATATGTTAAAACTCAATTGATATATGAAGAAATTATAAATATATTGACATTCATATTGGTGTACAGCCTGTTCTCCAGTGGCTTAAACAGACAGTTCTCGTTGCCGTTACTGGTCCATAACAATTATACAAACATTTTTTTTTCATTGTATTTACACTCACTAAACAAAATGACCCTTTAAAGGGTATGCTGTAAATGTATTGTATTTAATAAAACTTTTTGATACATAGAAACACTTTCATATTTGTAAATAAAAGGGACAGTCTACTCCAGAATTTGTATTGTTTACAAGAAAGATAATCCCTTTATTACCCATTCCACAGTTTTGCAAAACCCAAAAAGTTATGTTAATATACTTTTTACATCTGTGATTACCTTGTATCTAAGCCTCTGAAGACTGCCCCCTTATTTCAGTTCTTTTGACTGACTTGCATTGTAGTCAATCAGTGCTGACTCCTAGGTAACTCCACGTGCATGAGTACAATGTTATCTATCTGGCACACATGAACTAATGCCCTCTAACTGGGAAAACTGTAAAAATGCCCTGATATAAGAGGCAGCCTTCAAGGCCTTCCCAGTCAAAAAACATATCATATACCATATCCCATTTAACCCTAAAAACATTTTTTATTAATATTTTTATGATTTTTTTTTATAAGAAAGTGTTTATATGTGTAATAGATTATTTTAATGTGTTTGTGATGTGTTTTGTGCTAGATTTTTTGCAACGCTCACTCTTTACGATAGGTCTCCAGTTTTGCTAATGCTTGGAGCACAGATTTTTACTGTAATATGCACATTAGTTAGTAACAGTTGCAGTATTGCTAAACGCGTACGTGCTAACATTAGCGTACCACTTGGAATCTCACCCTGATTAATTGCTTTTAATCATAATTTTCTTATACATGTTTATAATGTTCTAATACATGTTTTATTTACCAACAATCTCTGCACAGTTTATAATTTACTTCCCCACTCATAATTTTGACTTCCTGAAGTCCGCTGTGGAATTATTAAAGCAGTTCTCTTGCCAACTGAAAATGAACAATATATTAAACATCATTTGTAAGTTTTATAAGATCATAATCAGTCTTTCTTAGTTTGGATTTCCCACAGGTTCTCTAAATCGGCTTAGAGAAGATTCAGTTCTTCTATTGTCCAGTGTTCTAGAAAAAAATAACTTTTTTTGTAATTCCATCATCTTGGGCTATTGTTCTCTGTTGCAGATTGTGCTATGTTATCTTTCCTGTACAGTCTTTCCACTACAACTGATACTGTCAGCTGTTCTCATCCACCTGTCACACATAATCCATTTCTATTTTAATCCGTGTCTGAGCTCACTGGACAACCAAGGTGACCTTTCAGAGATGTAATATCCTTTTTACATAATTATTTTATTCTGCAAAATATTAATCTGAGCATGGTCTCTGATTATTTTTTTCTAAAATGTAATAATATGTGTGCATATATTCTATATTAATCATTAAAATATATTAATATATATAGTATATATTTATATATTACAAATATATTGGATTGTATAAACGAAATTTATATTAATTCAATATGTAATCATCAAACCATTATCAACAATTTTTCTTTAGGGTTTTCCGGGTTCCATTAGGAGAAATCAACATCCCAAAATATGTCATCATTGAAGTATTGTCCACTATAAAATGTGATATAGAAAAAAAGTTAAAAAAAAACCTTGTTGTAGGACATTATTTGGAGTAAATCCTATAAACTAATTAAATAAAGGAGAATAAAAGAAATCAAATTATAAAATATTACATGTAAATTGTTAAAAGTCTATGATGTGAACTTACTGTTAATATGTCTATAACTATACAATTTAACTAATAAGATGTCAACTATGACAAATATGGGACTGGACTTAATTCCAAACTTTCCAAAATTCTAATTCAGTATTGGAAAATGGGATCAGCTGTTATATACTATAAAAAAATAAAAATAAATAACTGCTCTCCAATTTGCCCAGCCACTCTCACCAATTGACCTGGCCACTCATCCTCACTCTGCTAGTTAAGCATTATCTCCTCTAATGACAGTATCCATATTACAAGTGGCATTCTGTTTAAATTACCGCAAATGTGTTTGCACAAATTCATGGTAGTTTAGCTTCCACATATGCAGCGCAAGGACTTACGAGCTCAGAATGGAGATATTTTACTCCATTTTCATCTCGCCACACATAGGTAGGCACAGCAACCCTTGAACACAGATAAAAAACACTGTAACTCCCTGGATGCCTTAGCAAACACCTGATGCATGCCCGATATCAACCCCTAAACTGCCATCCCCCTCATCACAATCACTAATAATAGTTAACCCCTAAACCTCCATCCCCCACATCACAATCACTAATAAAAGTTATCAACCACTAAACTGCCATCCCCCCACATCACAAATACTAAATAAACATATTAACCCCTAAATGCCCAATAACCCCACAACGCAAAGTACATAATAAATCTATTAACACATAAACTGCCAACTCCCCACAACGCAAAGTAGCTAATTATACTATTAACCACTAATCCACCATCCCCCCACAACACCAAGTATTAAACTACATTTTTATATATATACTAACTACCTTAAAAAAAAATACAAAAAAAAAATAAATTACAAAAAAACCTAACATTACATAAAATAAAAAAACAAGATTACTAAAAATAATAAATATGGGGCGGAGCCAACTGAGAGACAGAGCAGACGCTCTGCTCTAACAACATAATAAAGTGAATTAAAGGACTTCAAATTTATTATTAGATAAGGAAATTGGATGCCTAATAAAAAGTGCACTCGCTGCCCTGGAGCGGCGCATGGATGCTCAGTTTGACACACTCATTCAGCACCTCTCTCTCGACCGGCAGGGCCTGTCAAATTCTTTGGAGGGGGCTCTGGACACAGTTGCTTGCTTACCATCAGAAGAACATAATCCGCAACACCTCTGTCTCCATAAATGGATAACGGATGAGACCAGTAGCGCTTTATCTGCACCACTTGAGCGGCCTACCATGATGGATCCCCAGATTGCATTGCCTCTGACTCCGGAGATCAACCCAGACATTTCTATTCCACACGCAGCTGTTCGCTCTGCTCTTGCCCCGAGGCGGCCGGTCGGGGAGGAACTGGAGAGAAACAGACCTGACTCCAACATCACTGGGGACATTTACATGCTTATTTTATGTGGAGTGGATGATGAGGGGATTCTTAGGAGCTGCATAGGGAGGCCAGAATATACTCTCTTTAGACCCTCTCCCATATTAGACTTGCTGGGCATGACTTGCAGCACTCCTACTCCTTTCCTGCTAGTGTCTTCGCTCCTGGAGCTGAAAGCCTTATCTCTTCGGACAGCTGCTCCTCTGAGACTACTGGTCACTGGAGTGGGCTAGACACTTCAGACACTATATATCCCATTTTCAATCCAAACCTTATGTTTTAGGCATGTTAGTCTTTCATTTAGCAGTAACCAGTTCCTCATGTTACTATTGCAACTTTTGTGTTAGTTTTTAGTATGCCACCTACCGTTAAGTTGTTACGGATAACTTTAGATGTATACTCTTGCTTATGTTTCCTAATTTGAGATACTAATTAATGACGTCATGTATGTGGTTCACAACATCTTGGTCACTCCAGTGACTCCTTATTCTTTCTCCTTTCTTTACGTGCTCTGCTCGACCTCTCCTAGATGCCATACGATAGGCTCATAAGTACAAGACACTACACCTGGGCAGTTAAACTGTAATACACAAGGTCTTAGCCAGAGTATAGATACTCATTCTTTTTAACAAAAATTAACACCCTATATTAAAACATATATATGATTATGCACTCAGAGCTCAGTTTCACACGCTGGCCTTGATGGGCTCAGTCCTACATCTAGCTTAATTCCTCTACTATCTCCAGTCTACAGATATGCACCACATTGCCTAAACGGATAGCCCTAGTCATGAGTGCATATTTAATTGTGCCTATTGAGACATAGTTAACTAGACGGACTGTTTAATCATGAAATTGGTACCTACTATACTCCTAATGCTACCTTATGTCCTCCTCATTACAGCACTGATTTACGCTTACTTGCTTAGTTCCAAATGCTTAGCAATGATACCCTGTTTATACCATATGCAAGCTTTTACAGACACCTAACAATACTCCTATATAAGGGTTTATAATGATAAATCGCTTGTTTTTCAAGTCTGTGACTGTTTATTTTTTGTGCTTGAGTTCTGTATTTGCTCATCTCCTTTTGTATATTTTACCTAGCCCTATACTGTATTTCCAAACTGATATACTAAGAATTTTATAACAGAACATGCCTTTATGTCATACCCATCTAATTTACATGAGCCATAATCATCCTGATTTATGAATGTTATTGGTCAAGGATGTATATAGGACATACTTGTCACTTTTAGATTCTTGGGCAATTAGAATGAAAATACTGGCTGATATTAAGGATTTAAGTACACCTGTGAAGTATGGCTTGTTTGCCTTAAGCTCTTACACCCTATGAGTAACCAACTATAGTGGAGACAGTTATTATAGGTGGTTAGAGCACTAGCCCAGGTTTCATATTACATTCTCATACCTTTGCAACTACTCCCTAGCGGTACATGACTTTGTTGACAGGCCCCTTTTGCATAGCTCTAATCTAGGGCTGCTAGCTATCTTAGTATATCCCCCTTCACCGGGGAGCCCCTTCTGTCTCCATTAAGGGACCAAGTCAGGATCATCTGTAATCGTCCATAACCAGCTTTCGTTAAGGACCCAGCTCTGGGAAGATTAGTTTTCATTGGCTCCCTAGTTTAGTTACTGCCCTGTTTGCATATATAGCCTACACAATTCTATCTGTAAGATCACTCTACAGCCCTACTATGATCAGCTCCGCCTCCATACCTTGCCCTCCCATCTTCCCTATAACACGAGTGGCTCTTGCCCACTGCAACACCTTCCCTTCCCCACTTTCTGTGACCCACCTGTGGTCATTACAAAAGCCAATTCTCCACATCATGTCAGTTGTAACAGGAAATTAGAAATTATTTACTCTACAGCTGTGGAGACTATGTTCCAATTATTAAAATATAAAATGAAATTCTATTTCAGGTAGCCCAAATCCTTATCTGACATATTATTTGACATAACACATGCCCCCATTTGTTATAGTTGGCCTCTTAGTATCGATATTGTTATGATTCTCTTTGAGTTCCAACATTAATATATCAATTCTTTCTCCTAGCTGAATGAATAACTTATATGTTATAATATTGTGAGTTAGATCTTGATGTCAATACTATTAATGGGCAAATGTTAGTATTTTACTTTTATGTGAAACATCAATAAAAACTGTCTTAAAAAATAAATAAAAAATAATAAATACTAACATTACAGAAAATAAAAAAATACACTTTAAAAAAAAATACACTTTAAAAAAAAATACACTTTAAAAAAAAATACCCTAACAGTACAGAAAATGAAAAACCCAACAACCAACAAACCTACAAAAAAACAACAAACAAAATTTTCCAAAAAAAATGTAAAATTTATTCCTATACCCTAGTTAATTAATAAAAAAAAAAAATTACCCCCTAATATTGCAACCCCCACCCCCCAAAATAAAAAAACTAACAAAAAAAAAACCTAATCTACCCATTGCCCCGAAAAGAACATTTGTATGGGCATTGCCCTTAAATGGGCATTCTGCTCTTTTTCAGCCCAAAATCTAAAAAAAAAAAAAAAAAAAAAAGAGTCAAAAAATAAAAAAAAACTAACACTAACGCCAAAATTGGTGCTCACCATTAATAAAGTGCAGCGATCCATCCTCATCCCAGTGGGAAAAGATCTTCATCACGGTGGCCAAACATCTTCATCAATCACAGGACCATCTTCTATCTTCATCCCGGTGGCGGAGGTGCGGCGGCACGGAGGTCATATGTGCGGTCGGCCCTCATCTTCATCCAGATGACACGGAGGTTCTCTTCATGCGGTCTCTAGCCACACACTAAAGACTGAATGCAAGGTACCCCTTTTATATAGGGGTACCCTTGCATTCCTATTGGCTGACAAATTCAAATCAGCCAATAGGATGAGAGCTGCTTACATGCTATTGACTAATTCGACTTTAATTACAAGTTGAAAGTATTACAAGTTAAAAGTAAATGTTAACGCTTGAATGCAATCACAATTTATGCTAGAATGATTACTGTGACTTCAGAGCTCTGGTAAAAACTGTTTTGTTAAACATAAAAGTTGTACAAAACACATCAAAAATACATAAAATACATTACAAAGTATAGCTACACTCATAATAACAGCATCTAATAAAAACATTTTTTTTAAAATATTGCACACAAAAGTTATAAAGAGGCCGATTTATGAAAGGTCTTGTGGACCTGATCCGACAGTGCGGATCAGGTCTGCAAGACCTCGCCGAATGCGGAGAGCAACACGCTCTCCGTATTTAGCATTGCACCAGCAGCTCACAAGAGCTGCTGGTGCAACGCCACCCCCTGCAGACTTGCGCCCAATGGGCTGCCAGCAGGGAGGTGTCAATCAACCCGATCGCATTCGATCGGGTTGAATTGCGACGATTCCTGTCCGCCTCATCAGAGCAGGCAGACAGGGTTATGGAGCAGCGGTCTTTACACCGCTACTTCATAACTGCTGTTTATGGCGAGTCTGAAGACTCGCCAGAAACATGGGCCCCCAATCTCCGTACGGAGCTTGATAAATGGGCCTCAATGGATCAAAGATATGAGATCTCAGGTGTTGGAGAAAAAGAGGAGAGTAAATAGCTTTAAAATAAAGATACATATATATTGATGTCTAAAGATGTATATGTATGTATATATATATATATATATATATTTATATAAGTGTACATATGTACTTATCTGTTTATATGTGTATTTATGTATTTACAGATATTTATACACATATATTCATATGTACACATATATAGACTGTGGCCGAACTGTTAGCCGATGGACATTTGGCCGACAAACATTTGTCAGATGGACATTTGGCCGACATATAATAGTCTGACACACAAGTTGCTGTCAGATAACAGTCTGGCCATGAGATAAGTAGATAGATATATTTGATAGATAAATAGATGCAATAGATAGATAGATAAATGCGATAGATAGGTATATAAATAGATAGATAGATAGATAGATAGATAGATAGATAATTTCACAGACAGAGAATTACAATACGTGTGGGCTGGGACCCATGGTTAGGTTCCCAGAGGCAGTTGCGGCGCCCAAGGCTTTGATTAGAACAGAGCACTCCGGAGCGTATCTGCCCTCGGCCAAACTCGGAACATGATTCGGCATTCTGTCCGTTGCTCAAATGTCCATTGGACAGAATGCTGTCGGCCAAATGTCCGTCGGCATTTTGTCAGAGCACCTATATAGACATATACAGTATAGAAGTGCATTGGAGCCCTTTGCAGTTAAGTAGATGAAAACATGTTAAAGCATATTTATGCAATATTCATTTCTATGTATTTACTGCAAACATTTCACATTTCAATGTTCGGCACATAGCAGAATATGTTCTGTATATTTATAAAAAGATTTTCCTATATATATATCTGTATATATCTATACCTACAGTATATAGGTATAGATATGTATTGTACCAAAAAAACATCAAATATATGTCGAAATGTGTATTTATGAATAAATAGAACATATTCTGCTATGAAATGAACATTGGAATGTGAAATATTCATATTTTCATGTCGGATTAGCGTAATTGAGAATATGCAATGGGGTTTGTGTGAGAGTGGGGTGTTTTTTTCGACTTTGTTTTCTCCATTGACTTCTATGGAGGAGTAAGTGAACTTGCACGCAATATTCTAAGTTCGGCTTTTTGCACTTGCCGGATTAGCGCGAGAGTGAAAACAGTTTACTTTTATCTCGTAATATGAGCGGATCCCAACAACTGCAGAAAGCTTACTTCTAGCGCAATTAATGTTCAAGCGGATATGTTCATTTGCGCTTCATTCGTAATCTGGCCCTTGTATTTTCTATGTTATATGTAGAGTAGTTAGGAAACAAATTGTGATCTCATCTGATAATTATGTCATGGAATATTTGGTGCTTTTGGTATTAATTTATTGTGATCTTTTGTTATAATAAGGTTATGTAATTTTTGGTGATTTTTGTGATTTATGACACCCTTTGTGGGACATTTAATGTATGATATAACTGTGTACTCTTTAGAATATGCCCTGTAAATATACTTGCTTTAGGTACATGGTTACAACCTGTTATACAGGCCTCCATTAAACTTTGTTTCATTGGTATATCCCCTAACAATTGTTTTTTAACACAACATTTGTCACAACATTTTGGTGTGTTCTTTTGTCTTTAGAAAGAAGATTTTGTATATGGGATATTAATACCCCAAACATGTTTTAAGAAATTAATGGCTTTTTAATACTTTGGGGTAGATTTACCATATGTTGAGCGGACATGATTCGCTATAGCGAATAATGTCCGCTCGACATCACTAAACGCAGACAGCATATGCTGTTGGCATTTATCATTGCTCAAGCATTTCTAGTGATCCGCTATTCATAAATGGAGCCCTTAATTTTTATCTTCTACAAGTTTTACTAAGAATTTTTACTTTATTATAGGTGTTTCATTCACCTGCACTGAACCAACCATGTAATTAATAACACATTATTAGAAGTTAACCTTTTAGTACTGTGTAAACTTACTCTGATACATTTTTATTGCAATCATGCTATAGCACATGTGTTACTAACATGCTTGGTATAGTGAGATTGTAATAGAAGTATCTCAAAGTCAATTTACACAGTACTGGATGGGTTTACTTCTAATATTGCTGCCAAACTGTAACAAACATATTATTAATGCATAACTAGACATGTGCAGTTCTGAATAATTCCTTTCGAGCAGATCATTCGGAACTAATATTCTGAAAAATTTGTTTTTCAGAATATTCCTTTGCTGCAATATTCGGAATTCATCTTGTTTTACACTGCATATTCTGCAACAATTACATTTGTTTCAATCAGTGTAAAACAAAATACTTAATGTTCTTTTACTACAGGTGAAAAATAATCACCTGTAGTTTTATACTTACTATAGTAGTAGTATAGTAGCAGTAGTGTTGGAGCCACGCTAATACCGACCCTTCTTCACAGGGCCCAGAGCCACGCTTATAGGGGGCTTAGCGCGGCGGATCCCAGAGTCTACGCTAAAAGACCTTCAACTTTAGTTCAGGCTCTGTGATCTGCCACTCTAAGCCCCCTATTCACGAGGCCCTGGGCCCTATGATCGGTATTAGAGTGGCTCCAACACTACTGCTACTGTAAAGAAGCAGAGAAGGCGCCACATAGTATAATTCTGTGAGATATATCAGGTAACGAAATAGAAAACTCAGATGCACTCACGTTTAGCAAAGCACCAAGATGTGATGCAGGCTGGGCATGCCGGAACCTTAGAGTTGTCCGGTAAAACTCTCCTCTCAGGCAAGATCTCCCCCAATGCCAGATGGTCAACACAGGATAATAGTGCTGTTTGAGAAAAGGTGTATTATCAACTCCAGCAGTAACAGGTGTAAAAACCAAGCAGGGATGTCCAGACAGGCAAAGTAGCAAGTTGTATGAATAAAAGTGTTTATTATAACACATTAAAAACACAGCAACGCATTTCTCAGTATCCAGTACTGTTTCCTCAGGCTGATAAAACTATACAATACTTGCTACTAGATATACACAAATAAGGCCAATCAAAAAGTTGTTTGAACAGACACACCCTCGTTTACCTTAATTGCTCACATGATTCACAGGTAAATACAAAACATTTTGTTAGCATTTCCCATATGCATATATTTAAACTATTTCGTTACCTGATATATCTCACAGAATTATGCTATGTGGCGCCTTCTCTGCTTCTTTATAGGAATTTCTTGATGTGGATGGCCTTATACTTCGAGGAGAGCTGCCAGATATTGTTAAAACCTCCCCTTGGATACTCTTGTGACTATCTGGTGTATTTGGGACTTTTTGTACTCATATATATATGTGTATATAACCCTTCTACATTTATATATAGGTTACTTTTTATTGGTATAACTTTGCTACTCTGTGGTGAATCATTATATTGTATATATATATATATATATATATCAATTTTACACTACCATCTGGTGACACCCTTTGAGTTATATATACTGCATACTCTTTATGATAGCGCCCCTATATTTTACTCAGTTTGGGTATATTATATTATACTACTGCTACTGTGCATTAATTTGGATATTCATTTAACGAAAACAAAATTAATATCTTTATTTTCCTTATGATTGTGCATTTATAACTAAGCAAATGCACGTCTTTATATAACACCTCAGTACAGTGTGGTCACTATATTAGAACTAAACATGTACAGTATAATGAACACTTGTAGCAGCTATAAAAATCCAATAAAATATATGTGTATATATATATATATATATATAGGGCGCCCTAAATAAGGATGATAGATATAAATATATTGATATAAGAGAGTATGGTAAACAATTCAATAATACTTTATGATAGGAAAAACAAAATTTTATTGAGAGATAATAAAAAACACATTCAACATAAATGGTATAAAATTAAAAAGTCCCATATATCAGTGCAGGGTAAATTCTTGACAACAACCAAATTGTTTCAAAGTAATCCAGGTCCAGGCTGCTATCTGTGGATGGATCATGGGCCGAGATCCTAGGATCAGTAATCTGTAGATGATGAAAGGAAACAAAAGCGCCACAAGGCCTAGTATTGTATGTACTTGTGTGAAAATGTGGATGAAATATTACACTCACATTTAGATGAGCACTCCTCTTGGTGCAAAAAGCGCAGGCTGGAATCAAACAGTCATCCAGCAGACTGGCCTCCGGCAAAAGCAGTGGAATAGAACAGGATACTGTGTCCCAAAAATGTTCTTATACTATTCAAAAATGGTGTAGATGGAAAAGAAGTGAATGGCAGCAAGTGGTAAGTTTAAAAACGTACTTTATTAAAAACAAATAAAAACAGCAACGCGTTTCTCAGCCAACCAATGGCTGTTTCATCAGGCTTAATCTGTATCTTGTTCTATCCCACTGTTGTTGGAGCTTTTGCCGCAGGCCAGTCTGCTGGATGACTGATTCCAGCCTGCACTATTTGCACCAAGAGGGGTGCTCATCTAAATGTGAGTGTAATATTTCATCATAAATAAGTGATGAGAGACAGCTCCTTTTCAAACAGGGGCACAGGAAAGGGCTAGCCAAACCCCAATATCAATTTCAAAAAGGTAATTTTCCAGCCTCCAGTAGATTTTAAAAGACCTTTATTAGTTTCTTACAGGGTCCATTGTAACAACGACGTTTCGAACCTATACCAGGTTCTTAATCATGTTTATAGAATAGTGTGCAGGTGTGTCTTTTATACCTGTCCATTTCCTATGAGATTACACAACAGTGCCATCATGTGGTCAAAATTTAAAATTACAAGTGATAAATACAAAACTTGAGTTATTCAGCTTCCTGTACATATCAAATTGAATTTTTAAGCTAGTTATCCTCTTTTTCTTAATTTTTATATAGTTATCACATGCAACATTAAAACCAAATTTTACTATATTTACAAATAAAACCTATACACATAAGATATTGGATTCATATTAGCTACTACAGATAAATGCTACAGTTATCAATTAGAAAAATAATGACCATTCAAAATCTTTATTCAAACCTTCAGGTATCATGGTGTTTAACTTGTTAATCCAAAACATCTCCCTTCTTTTGAGCAATTGGTCTCTGTCACCTCCTCTCCTGGGTCTGTCAACTTGCTCAATGACTTGAAATCTCAGTTGACTGATGTTATGACCCATGGAGAGGAAGTGACAGGAAACAGGTGCCTCTGTATTTTTATTCCTGATGTTGGATTTGTGTTCAGTGATTCTTGTTCTTACTTCCCTACTAGTTTCACCTATATAAATCCTGGCACACAGACATTTAATGAGGTATATAGAGTATGTGCTTCTACATGTTAGATATTTTTTGATTGGATACTTAGTCCCCTTAATAGGGTGGAAAAATTCTTTCCCCTTTATTATGGAGCTACAATGGCTACAATGTAGGCAAGGATAACAACCTCTATTGTCAGGTCCTATTGATGTTTGAATGCTTTTCTTTTTGCTGCCAATATCTCAGGTTCTTGGTTTTTTTGTAAGCTACAATAGGTCTATTTTTAAAATCTTCAACTTGAGGATTGCATTCTCGAAGTATGTGCCAGTGTTTGTTAATAATATGTGAAATTTTGGATCCTAATGTATTGTATTGAGTTACAAAAACCATTCTGTTTTCTTTTGTTTTATTTTTTGTATTACAATCTTCCTTATCTTTACAGTACTCTAATTGTTTTGTGATTAGTTCTTCTGGGTATCCTCTTCTTTTAAATTTTTCTGCCATTTCTTTTAATCTTATATCACATTTCCTTTTGTCAGTAACTATTCTTTTTACTCTTTTAAATTGACCTTGGGGTATGGCTTCTATTGTTTTTTTAGAGTGGAAGCTATCATATTGTAATACTTTATTTTTGTCTGTGGGTTTCACATATAGATCTGTTTTTAGGAAACCTTGTTCTTTATATACAAAAGTGTCCAAAAATGCTACTCCTGTATCTTCAATGTTAAGAGTGAATTTTAAGCCTGTGACAGATGAATTGAGGTGCTCAACAAACTGCCATAGGCTCTCAGTGTCGCCCCACCATATGCCAAATATGTCATCCACAAATCTCCACCATGCTGCACCATATTGAAGAAATAATGGATTTGAGTATACAAATTTCTCTTCTATGTGGGACATAAAAATATTGGCATATGTTGGGGCGACACTGGAGCCCATCGCAGTACCTTGTTTTTGCAAATAAAAGGTGTCTTGGAATAGGAAGTAATTTTGATATAGAATAACAGACAATAAGTCTGTCAAAAACTGTATTTCTTTCTCAGTGTATTTGTTATTTACTTTTAATGTGTTTGTTACAGCCTCAATGCCACTGGTGTGCTTTATGGAAGTATATAAACTAGTGACGTCTAGTGTATATAGGATGCATTTATCTCCAATTGGTCCAATATCTTTTAGTTTCTCAAGGAAATCATTGGTGTCTTTTAGGTAAGAAGATGTTTCTAACAAGAAGGGCTGTAACACTTTATCTAAGAAGGTTGCAATTTTAGAAAAAATGGAATTTACTCCTGCCACTATTGGGCGGCCTGGGGGTTTAAATTTGTCTTTATGTATTTTGGGTGAAGCATAAATTACAGGTCTTACTGGGTTATTTTCTATTAGACACTCTTTAAATTCACTAGTGATGATGCCATTCTTAAGTGCTATATTGGTAATGTGTTCTATTTCTTTATTTATTTGCATTGTGGGATCTCCAGTTAGTGCTTCATATACTGTAGTGTCATTTAATTGTTTTAAAATTTCATTTACATAATCTGTTTTGTTTAGTAGCACTACTGCTCCGCCCTTATCTGCCTCCTTTATTATGATTTCTTTGTTGTTTTGTAATTTATTGATGGCTTCTTGCTGTTTCTTATCAATTTGTACTAATTCTCTTTTTCTGTTTCTTTTTAATAAATTTTTTACTTCTTTTTGAACTAATTTTGCAAATGTAGCTACACTATGTTGTGTTGGTGGGTTAAATTTACTCTTACCTTTGATCCCATATATCCCTGGATTATTAAATTTAGTGTCCTTATTGATACTGTCTTTTGCCATTATAACAGGTATTTCTATCATACTAGTGAGTGTAGAGAAATGTACCTTGAGTTTTAGTTTTCTAAAAAATCTCTCTAAATCTTGTTCTATGACAAATTCATCATGCATATTGGATACACAATATGATAAACCTTTGTTTAAAATTTTGTATTCTGTTTCTGATAAGGTGTAATTAGAAATGTTATGGACTAAATCATCCTCTGTGGTTTCTTTATTATGATATGACTCAGTATTGCTTTTAACCATAGTTTTACCATTGGATTCAGTGGATAATTTCTTAAATTTTAAGGTGCTAATGCTTTCAGTAGTGTCCCTTACTAAAGTGCTTTCTGCATAAAAAGTGCTATTCAAGTTTAAAGTGCTAACCTTGTTATCAGTATTAACTACTAACGTGTTATCTAATTCTAAAGTGTCTGTGTCTTTAACAAAATTACTTTCTAAAGTGTTGACATTAATTGAATCAGAAGTGCTTTTTTCATTGTGAATTATTTTAACATTCAAAGACTTTTTGTTAGTGCTAGTGCTTAAGTTACCATTGTGAATGTTAGAGCAATATACAGAATCTTTGATCATATCATACATTTCATTAAACTGTCCATCATGTTTTTGTTGAATTGTCTCTTTAGAATGTCTATACACTGTATGTTTAGGTACATTTACTTTACCCATATTGTTCATGTGTTCTTGTGTCATTTTCTTACTGTGCCTTGTTTGTTCCATATATGTTGTTAGGAGAATGTTTTCTTGGTTCTCGGATGCCATTTCGCCGGTGTTTTCTTTTTGTTGGGGAGGTTCTGTCTGTCTATCGACTTTGTCTGCTTCATTAGATGTGCCTGATGGTTCTGCCTCGCTACTCAGTAGCGGTATTGCCCCCGCTGGTATCCTTTCGTCCGTTTGGCTCTCTGGCGCTCCGGTTGTGACGTCGAATAGTAAGAGCAGATATTGGCAGCAAAAAGAAAAGCATTCAAACATCAATAGGACCTGACAATAGAGGTTGTTATCCTTGCCTACATTGTAGCCATTGTAGCTCCATAATAAAGGGGAAAGAATTTTTCCACCCTATTAAGGGGACTAAGTATCCAATCAAAAAATATCTAACATGTAGAAGCACATACTCTATATACCTCATTAAATGTCCGTGTGCCAGGGTTTATATAGGTGAAACTAGTAGGGAAGTAAGAACAAGAATCACTGAACACAAATCCAACATCAGGAATAAAAATACAGAGGCACCTGTTTCCTGTCACTTCCTCTCCATGGGTCATAACATCAGTCAACTGAGATTTCAAGTCATTGAGCAAGTTGACAGACCCAGGAGAGGAGGTGACAGAGACCAATTGCTCAAAAGAAGGGAGATGTTTTGGATTAACAAGTTAAACACCATGATACCTGAAGGTTTGAATAAAGATTTTGAATGGTCATTATTTTTCTAATTGATAACTGTAGCATTTATCTGTAGTAGCTAATATGAATCCAATATCTTATGTGTATAGGTTTTATTTGTAAATATAGTAAAATTTGGTTTTAATGTTGCATGTGATAACTATATAAAAATTAAGAAAAAGAGGATAACTAGCTTAAAAATTCAATTTGATATGTACAGGAAGCTGAATAACTCAAGTTTTGTATTTATCACTTGTAATTTTAAATTTTGACCACATGATGGCACTGTTGTGTAATCTCATAGGAAATGGACAGGTATAAAAGACACACCTGCACACTATTCTATAAACATGATTAAGAACCTGGTATAGGTTCGAAACGTCGTTGTTACAATGGACCCTGTAAGAAACTAATAAAGGTCTTTTAAAATCTACTGGAGGCTGGAAAATTACCTTTTTGAAATGTAATATTTCATCCACATTTTCACACAAGTACATACAATACTAGGCTATGTGGTGCTCCTGTTTCCTTTCATCATCTACAGATAAAAATACAATATTTCTGTGGGATATTAATATCAAGCACAGGATATCATCTTCCTAAAACTAAAAGAACATAATAAAAATAAAAAACACCTTTATTTAAATACACAATATAGTATTTTACAGTATAATAAATACATATAACACACTACATACACATGTACAATATGCACACAATCCCCCAACTCATATCGGTTGTTTCTTATTCATTTTTTTGCTGTTGTTTATTAACAATAGTGATCGCATACTTAGTGAATATATACTCGTTCCATGGGAGAACCCTGATAGCAAAGGAAAACATTGCTAGGAGTTTCTGATGTAAACAATATCCTAGAGCTTAGATAAACCTTTACATACTTACCAGTCTTGCCACTCTTTCAGTGGAAAAATTAGCAATAATAAAGAAACTACTAAACGTACAATGAAACTTAGTTTGCATATCTATTTTTTCAACTTTTACAAAACAGAAACCATTTTTATATTTAGTTAACTAACAGAATAGATTGTTGAACAGGTAGTGATCAATACAGTTTCCTATGGAAGTAACAATACCACTTGTCTGTATAGCAAGGGTCAGCCCACTTTTTTATAACATTTCGCATGACGGACAGATTGTGAGGCTGACAACACTGAAACTATAATTTCTCACAGATATGATTTTTCTTTTATTATTGAGCCCTATAAAGAAAATTATTGCTTAACTTTAATTTAATTTCCAAAAGCATAAACATTTGTTGAATTATAATACAGGTCCCTGTTACAGATATAGTTCCTTGATTTTCCTTATTTAATTGCTAAATATAATAAATCTATACTTGGTTGGATTTGTTCTATTATAAGTAACTTCATTGTTCATCATATCTGTCTGTGTTCTGATTGCAAACACTTGTAATTTTTAATTCTTGAACTATTGTATCATCAACCCATATTATTAATTGCATTTAGTTTTAATGACCACTTAGAGAGGATTTCATTCTGTTCAATCAGAAAAGACTCATGATCATCTTCCTGTAAATTATTTTCAGGATGTAATTTCATTCACAATCACTCAGAAATGTGAATCTCTTCAATATACAGTAATTTCTCAAACATGATGCTTCCTGTCAGGTACATAATAATTTATGTGCCATTATACAGTTTAAATAACAAATACAAATCCTTGGGGGCTTCATATCCAACCTAATTTTCCTCAATACTTCAGCGTCCCATTTTTCACCATTTAATACAATTTGCAATTACATTACAAATCCTATACACACAGACACAGTATTATTTCTTAAATCCCTATCTCAGGGTACACTAACAGGACAGATTTTCAGGATTAGTTTGGGTGAGACTGGGTTAATAACAATAGTTAAAAGGACAGTATACACCAATTTTCATATACAGTAACGGCATGTAATAGACACTACTATTAAGAAGAATATTCACAGATACTGATCTAAAAATACAGTACAAACAAAACCTTTTAAAAACTTACTTAGGGCTTCATGTACGAAGCAGCGAAAGCTGCTCCGGAGCCTTTGCGGGGCAGGTTCGCATATGCGAGCCTGCTTCCCGCAATGTAAGAAGCTGCGGTCATTAGACCGCTGCTTCCTACACCCTACGCCACCTCTTAGGTGGCGAAGCAAAATCACCGAGAGCACGCTCGCTCTCGGTGATTGACAGCCCCTTCAGTTGCGTGATTGGTCGCGCGACTGAAGGGGCGGGCATTACACACTCCGCTGAGTGTGTAATGATACATACGGGCAAGCGGATCAATAGATCCGCTGCCCGTGTGTAGCGGAGGCGGGCGGACAGCTTCGCGAGTTAAGAAGCTCTCCGCCCGCCTCTTAGTACATGGAGCCCTTAGAAGCTCCCAGTTTAGCACTGTGTATGAGGTTAGTCTGGAACACCCACTGAAAGGGGCTGGGTAAACAAACTACCAGATACTCCCCACCTCCCCCCCTTCCCTGTATATGAAAAGACAGAAAACATAAACAGGAACCTGCAGGAGTCTGTAAACGCGTGTATACATCTGACACTGTGGGGCTCGGTTAGGAGTCTGAAAATCAGCACAATGTTATTAAAAAAATAAGCAAAACTATACATTTTTATAAAAACACTCCCAGATGGGCTATATAAATTTATCATATACAAAACATTTATGCAAAGAAAAATCTAGTGTACAATGTCCCTTTAATGATCAGCTAAGTATTTCATATTTCACCAGTGCTCTAGTTCAGATATCCTGAACATGTTTTTAGTTTGCCCTGAGGACTGGAATTATAAAACGATATTAAAATGTATATGTATTTGTGTATATATGTGTATAAATGTAGAGACTGAAAACACACACAATGAAACACTTGCTAATTTTGTTTTAGCAAAATTCACTTTTAATCTAAATTACCAGGGTACATATTTTCTTAGAGGTGGGCTGGTCACAACAAATACAATATGAAAACAAACTATATTTATTAAAAGTAAACTGCTGTTTTAGTAAACCAAATTAGAGGCTGAAAACACACACAATTAAAAACTTGCTAATGTTGTCTTAGCAAACTTCACTAGTACAGTACTCTAGATTAATAGTGGACACATTTTCTTTGAGGTGGGCTGGTCACAACAAATATTAAATATGAAAACAAATATTTAATGTAAACACTTATTATTTTACTGTACTGTATTTATAAAGAATAATACAGCTCCCAATGCTAATCACAAAGGTCTGGAAGTTGAAGCTATTAGTAGGCATACTGCTGTTACACATATTATTTTGGGTTATCTTTTTAAACATTTTATCCAAACAAAGTTGCTTCATGTATTTTGATCTTTCCCCGTGTAATTGTTTATGCATCAAATGAAAATGTATTGTTTCTTGTTTCATAATGAAGATATGTTGCTCTAGCCCTCTGATTAATTCACTCACCAACTCAATTAACTTGTCAATGGTAGAATGCTGGTGTAGAATGGTATTAATGGAGTACATTCAAATGAGGCATCAGTTACTAGTGGTGTTCCCCAAGGGTCAGTTCTTGGGCCTGTTTTGTTTAACATGTTCATAAGTGATATTGGAAGTGGGCTTAAGGGGAAGGTTTGCTTGTTTGCTGATGATACAAAAAATGTGTAAGAGGGTAGATGTTCCAGGAGGGGTTGATCAAATGAACTGTGATATTAAAAAACTAGAGGACTGGTCAAATAAATGGGATCTAAAATTTAATATTACCAAGAGCAAAATTATGCATATAGGATTCAAACACCCAAAGGCCAATTATAGTCTCAATAGTACATTACTGACTGTAACAATGGAAGAAAGGGACTTGGGGATTATTATTTCAGATGATTTAAAATTTGCTACACAATGCAGAAGTGCAGCCAGAAAGGCCAGTCGAATACTTGGTTGAATTGGAAGAAGTATTAGTAGCAGAAATAGCAAGGTTCTTAGGCCACTTTACAGATCATTAGTTAGACCAAATCTGGAATACTGTGTACAGTTCTGCAGTCCATATCTTCAGAAAGATATAAATAAACTAGAAGCTGTCCAAAGGAGGGCTACTAAAATAGTACATGGTCTAAAATATAAATGTACAAAGAGAGATTCTATGATCTAAAAATATATAGTTTAGAGGATAGAATGGAAAGAGGTAACATGATAGAAAATGTCAAATATATGAAGGGACTTAATAAAATAGAAGCTGAAAGCACTTTTCACAAAACAATAAATGCCAAAACAAGGGGTTACAATCTAAAGTTAGAGGGTAGCAGATTCAGGAGAAATTTGAGGAAGCATTTTTTTACGGAAAGGGTGGCGGATTCATGGAATAAACTTCCAATTGAGGTGGTTAACACAAAGACTGTAAAGGAATTAAAAAATGTCTGGGACATGCATAAGGCTTTCCTAAGGAAAAAGTAACATGTAATATGGGTAGACTTGATGGGCCTTTTTGGTTCTTATCTACCGTCAAATTCTATGTTTCTAGGTTAATGAAAAAAGTGTTCAGCTACATCTGTTTCATCTTGACCACTGTCATCTTCATCATGTCTTATGTTTTTATCAGCATTCAGATCAATGTTTATAATTCCAGAGTCTTTAAGATATTCACTACAGGTGTTTCATTGATCCACTCAACCAAATGCTATTCATTAAGATTTCTTACTATATCCTTGGCAAGAGTTCCTGTAATGCTTTTTGCATACTCAAGCAAGTCATGAACAGCTTCTTTGCCCTTTGATACATGAAATCCTGTGAAAACTTTGTCAACATTTTCATCAGGTGAAGTATCAAATATCAAGGCGCCCCACAGCTTAGGCCAGCCTTTCTTTAGTGTTGATGCTTCCACTTTGTTCCGCCCACTAGCAATGAACCAAAGAACATCCTTCATGTTAAATTCTTTAATAAATGTCTGTACCGACTTGCCTGCATTCACTACATCCAACATAAGTTTCATGAAATGTAAGCTTTACTTAGCCTTTAAAGAGAAAAGTATTCCTTGGTCTTGGATAAGTGATGTACTGTTTGGTGGTAAATGCACTGTGTAAACATTTCTATTATCAAATTCCAAAAGTATCAGTCAGCACCTGCACCACTTGCACGCCACATAGGGGTACCACCAAACCCTACCATATAATGAAAAGTCCAAAGGATATGGCCGCAATAAGTGGTTTCTCAATGGTCTTTATTAAAGCACAACAAACAAAGTAGCAGCGACGTTTCGGGAGCTTCCTCCCTTTGTCAAGCATACAAAACAGTGGTATCAGGCATCCTAATATACCCACCCCCACCAGGGGGCAGCAAAGAGCAATTTCCTCATATACATGATTTAGTTAACAAGGTTTAAATTAACCCATTCTCTTCTTTTAGAAAAATGTTACAGACTCAGGGGACAGCCATGGGTTCCAGCGTCGCCCCGAATTATGCCAATTTGTTGATGGATGCTTTTGAGGAAAGATTTGTATATTCCAACAGGGACTTCATTCGATATGGCGCCTGTTGGTGGCGCTATATCGATGATGTCTTTGGGATTTGGTTGTGCGACGCTGGAACCCTCAAGGCTTTTGTTAATGATTTGAATAGTTCAACGGTGCATCTTAAGTTTAAGTTGTCCTTTAGTGAAGAGGAAATTGTATTTTTGGACACTAGGATTATTAACAGAGGAGGTTCTTTGACAATAGATCTATTCTGGAAACCTACTGACCGGAACAGTATTTTACACTTTGATAGTGCTCATCCTTTATCTTTATTGAGGGCCCTACCTAGGAGCCAATTATTAAGGGTTCGCAGAATTGTTACTGACCAACAATTATTTGATTTGAGACTAGGGGAAATTACGAATCGATTTTTAGAGCGTGGCTATCCCAAAACAATGCTGGATAAAGAGGTACAATCTATCTCCCTTATTCCTAGAGCTACATTGTTGTCTACAGCCACAAAAAGGCCCCCCAAAAAAGTAAGGATTTAAAAGGGGGTGAGTCTAAGAGAATGGTTTTTGTGTCTGAATTCAACTGCCATAGCTATAGGATTAACAATATCATTAGGAAGCATTGGCCCTTGTTGTCCAAATGCTATCCCAACATTTCTGAGTTTGTAGAGAATCCAATGCCAGCCTTTAAGAGGGGTTATAATTTGCAACAGAAACTTATGAGGGCAGATATTGGTTCCTCTAAGATTGGGGACAGCCAAAGATATTTGACTGACAGGAATAGAGGTTGTTTTCCATGCCTGGGATGTTCATGTTGTGGTAACATGATTAAAGGGTCTGTCGTTTATCATCCCAGTTCAGGCAAAAAATACAAAATCAAGAATTTCTATACCTGTCACTCAAAATTTGTAATCTATCTAATTAAATGTCCTTGTGGGCGGAGCTATGTGGGAGAGACCACTAGATCCATTAGGAATAGAATAGTTGAGCATAAAAGCTCTATTAGGACAAAAAATGAAAAGTCTCCCATAGCCTGTCATTTTAATCAGGTGGGACATGCCATTAACCAACTCAGCTTTCAAATAATTGATTTTGTTCCCACTCCTAGGAGAGGAGGAAATAGGGAGCTATTGCCTCACCAAAGGGAGAAATTCTGGATATATGAATTAAATACTCTTCAACCTGGGGGTCTTAATAAAGATTGGGATTTGTCAGTGTTCCTTTAAGATTCAACAAAATTAAAAAAAATTAAAAATGTAAGAACTTTGAATTTGAAAATTAAATTTTTATTTGAAATTTTCTGTACTGGGGTTCTTTACAAAATTATTGCCCTTATCTCCAACAATGATTAATCTTGAGTATTTATCCTTGCTGCATATAGTTTAATACTGTATCAATTCTGATATATATAGAAATTTTGTAGTATATTTTAACCTGTATCTTTGTAATATAATAATGTGGTAACATTTTTCTAAAAGAAGAGAATGGGTTAATTTAAACCTTGTTAACTAAATCATGTATATGAGGAAATTGCTCTTTGCTGGCCCCTGGTGGGAGTGGGTATATTAGGATGCCTGTTACCACTGTTTTGTATGCTTGACAAAGGGAGGAAGCTCCCGAAACGTTGCTGCTACTTTGTTTGTTGTGCTTTAATAAAGACCATTGAGAAACCACTTATTGCTGCCATATCCTTTGGACTAAACATTTCTATTACAAAGGAGTTCATCTTTGGGGTGGGCTGGACAGATGTCCAGAATAAGAATACCTTTGCACTGTTCTGGTAGGCCTACAGATGTGCAGTGTGCTCTGGCTTCTGGCACAATTTTTTTTTAAACCATTCTGTCGTAAAAGTTTGTAAACCAGCCATTTCTATGTATGTTATGTGCATTTGAGCACACTAAAATGATAAGTCTGTCCTTAGATTGTTTGTCTTCATCTTCTGTTGCTAAAGTTTTCCTAGATGTGCATTTTCAATAAAATGAAACGATTTGTAAACAGTGAATAGGGCCAAGCGCTAAACCACTCCTACTAAGCCTAACTAAAGTAACTACCTCCTCCCTATGCAGTTTCTTCTACATTACACACTTGCTTAGGACTGGTACTCATCAGCTACAAGTTACTCATCAGCTACTGATTGGAACAGCCAATAGAATGCGAGCTCAATCTGATTGGCTGATCGAATCAGCCAATCGGATTGAACTTGAATCTGATTGGCTGATTCAATCAGCCAATCAGATTTTTCCTACCTTAATTCTGATTGGCCGATAGAATCCTATCAGCCAATCGGAATTTGAGGGACGCCATCTTGGATGACGTCACTTAAAGGAACCTTCATTCATCGGGAGTCGCCGGAAGAAGAGGATGGATCCGCGTCGGCTGCTTCAAGATGGTCCCGCTCCGCGCCGGATGGATGAAGATAGAAGACGCCGCCTGGATGAACATGTCTACTGGTCCGGATGTCCTCTTCTTGCCGGATAGGATGAAGACTTCGTTCGGACCCTCTTCTGGACCTCTTATTGCCGGATAGGATGAAGACTTCGGACCCTCTTCTGGACGGATCGGTGATACCCGGCGTGGTGAAGATAAGGTAGGGAGATCTTCGGGGCTTAGTGTTAGGTTTTTTAAGGGGTGTTTGGGTTAGATTAGGGGTATATGGGTGGTGGGTTGTAATGTTGGGGGGGGTATTGTATGTTTTTTTAAAATGCAAAAGAGCTGTTTTCTTTGTGGCATGGCCCGCAAAAGGCCCTTTTAAGGGCTCGTAAGGTAAAAGAGCTGTTAACTTTTTATTTAAGAATAGGGTAGGGCATTTTTTTATTTTGGGGGGCTTTGTTATTTTTTTAGGGGGCTTAGAGTAGGTGTAATTAGTTTAAAATTCTTGTAATCTATTTTTATTTTTTGTAATTTAGTTTAGTTGATTTAATTGTAGATAATTGTAGATAGTTTAGTTAATTAATTTATTGATAGTGTAGTGTTAGGTTTAATTGTAACTTAGGTTAGGATTTATTTTACAGGTAATTTTGTAATTATTTTAACTAAGTAGCTATTAAATAGTTATTAACTATTTAATAGCTATTGTACCTAGTTAAAATAAATACAAAGTTGCCTGTAAAATAAATATAAATTCTAAAATAGTTACAATATAATTATTCGTTTTATTGTTGCTATATTAGGGTTTATTTTACAGGTAAGTATTTAGCTTTAAATAGGATTAATTTATTTAATAAGATTTATTTTATTTTGTTAGATTTAAATTAAATTTAATTTAGGGGGGTGTTAGTGTTAGGGTTAGACTTAGCTTTAGGGGTTAATACATTTATTAGAGTAGCGGCGAGGTCCGGTCGGCAGATTAGGGGTTAATACTTGAAGTTAGGTGTTGGCGATATTAGGGAGGGTAGATTAGGGGTTAATACTATTTATTATAGGGTTTTTGAGTCGGGAGTGAGGCGATTTAGGGGTTAATACATTTATTATAGTGGCGGCGAGGTCCGGTCGGCAGATTAGGGGTTAATAAGTGTAGGTAAGGTAGCGGCAACATTGGGGGGGGGGCAGATAAGGGGTTAATAAATATAATATAGGGGTCGGCGATGTTAGGGGCAGCAGATTAGGGGTACATAGCTATAATGTAGGTTGCGGCGGTGTACGGAGCGGCAGATTAGGGGTTCATAATAATATACAGGGGTCAGCGATAGCGGGGACACCAGATTAGGGGTTAATAAGTGTAAGGTTAGGGGTGTTTAGACTTGGGGTACATATTAGAGTGTTAGGTGCAGACTTAGGAAGTGTTTCCCCATAGGAAACAATGGGGATGCGTTAGGAGCTGAACGCTGCTTTTTTGCAGGTGTTAGGGTTTTTTTTCAGCTCAAACTGCCCCATTGTTTCCTATGGGGATATCGTGCATGAGCACGTTTTTGAAGCTGGCCGTGTCCGTAAGCAACGCTGGTATTTAGAGATACAGTGGCGGTAAATTATGCTCTACACTCCCTTTTTGGAGCCTAACACAGCCCTTCAGAGAACTCTAAATACCAGCGTTGTTTAAAAGGTGCTGGGGGAAAAAAAACATGCGTAGCTAACGCACCCCTTCTAACGCAAAACTCTAAATCTAGGTGTTTTTTTTTTTTAATATCTGCTATTCTATCAAAGGTGTTTTCCCTTTATATTAATGAAGTAAATGTAAATTCTTAAAAGTAAAAGTAAATTCTTTGTAACTTTTTAAATAAAAAATAAAACTTTTTATTAAATATGTATTTTAATCTCCAAAAACTTTTTATTAAATATGTATTTTAATCTCCAAATTTTCACACAGCAGTATTTTGAGAGTACAAGTAAGGTCAATTTAACCATTTTGGTGACTAATTAAAAAAATGAAATTACTTAAAGGTATTTATAGCTTTTAAAATGAATATCAGATATGTACATCTCATTGTAAAATTTCAACACAAGAATTCTGTATTTACTTATTTTGCTTCTGTGATTGACTGAATATTTTACTTATTTTCTTGAAAGCTGATTTCCTGTGGTTATGTACGGAAATGCATTTTCCTGGATGTGACATACTTTATTGTCTCCTGAGCAAGCAATATGCATTTTCATTCCACTCTGATAAGGAAAGAATCTTTCTGACATACTCTGATTTTTGAGTGTTATTTCTTTATACATTTTCATTTAAGGTATGCCATGTCTTATCATAAAACTAAAATTGACTACAGCTGAATTACAAACGATATTTTCTATGTGCTCTATGGCTTTCAATTGCTTGACTTTATTATTAATATATATCAATTGCTTTTTTGACATATGAACTGACAGTAAGTCATATTACACTATATGTCTTGTTTGTTCTTTTAGGCTAGCTTGACTCTTACATATCTTTTTCAGAGTGGGCATTGACATGTTCCACTTTTTCGGATTTCTGGAAATTTATCTGCAATATATACAGTATATATATTTGTCTTTGCTAAGAATTAAAGTGCATGTTACAATGTTGATGCTACACATTTTTCTTCTATATTTAATTTATTTCATTTTTATTACAGAAATAAATATAATCCTAAAGAAAGCAAATTCCAGAAGAGTACACTGTATTTCAATTAAAATTATCTTGTATCTCAAGAAAATATATAAACATTTAGGAGACAATAACAAAAAATCATAATCATACTATGATATACATAAATCCCTAATTAATGAATTAAAAATAGTTTAATAATTTTGTTTTCAAATAATCTGAAGTGTAAATAAATATAATCTACAAAAGTAAAATATAGATTGAATTCAGCATCTTTTAAGCAAATATAAACCATATTTTAGCCAGAGTATAAAGAATATTAATAATTTTGTTCTGTATTTTTCAAACTTTAGATTTTTTAAAATTTGATAGCCTGAAATATCAGTATTTATGGTATTGAAAAATCATGTAATTTGTTGTCCCGTTTGTGCTAAATTCAGGTGGGATCTAATTTGGGGTTCTGTTTAGCTTTTGACATGACTACTGCTTAGGGTTTTGACTGAGTTTTTTAAGGATAGTTCAGTAGTATAACATAGAAAGCAGAAATAATACAGACTGGTAAGTAATATTGCTGGAAGTTAAATCTGATATAAGAATTTATGGGACCTGAGCACTGTTCTGGAAATTAGGACTTGACAAACTACTAAGCAGTGACAGGACTCAGCAGGCAATCGGCAGTCACTTTGGCTATGACAGGATATAGTCAGGCACTTGAGTAGAAAGAGAGTTTGCACCCTACAGTCTGTGAAACCCAGCTGCATTGGACAAAATCCCCATGCTGGATTAGAGGATGACCCACACCAGAGGCACACAGCAGTGAGATCAGACAGGCTGAGGTCAGTAGCTACCATACAAATGCAGCTCAGAATCAAGAAGACAAAAGGCAAAGTAAAGTCCAGGCAGAAGGTCAAAACAAATAAACCAGGCAACACATCAAATGAGTAATCCTGAGGCAGACACAGTGAAGAAATGTAGGTTAAAAAAAATCCAGATCAGTCAGCAGACTCAGAAGAATTTGAAGACACACGCAGGAATAGGCTCTATGTCAGACAAGAACGAATACAATGTGCAGCAGCAGCCTTAAAGGACCAGTCAACACATTAGATTTGCATAATCAACAAATGCAAGATAACAAGACAATGCAATAGCACTTAGTCTGAACTTCAAATGAGTAGTAGATTTTTTTATAACAAATTTCAAAGTTATGTATATTTCCACTCCCCTTGTACCATGTGATAGCAATCAGCCAATCACAAATGCATATACGTATAGTCTGTGACTTCTTGCACATGCTCAGTAGGATCTGGTGACTCAAAAATTGTGAATATAAAAGACTGTGCACATTTTTTTTAATGGAAGTAAGTTGGAAAGTTGTTTAAAATTACATGCTATATCTGAATCATGAAAATTTAATTTAACCTGAGTGTCCCTTTAAATAGTCCTAAGCTTATTAAATAACTGTCTGCAGCTGGGAGGCAGGTGGAGCCAGAGTGCTCCACCCTATTACATTGATGTAGCCTTTGCTATAAGCAAGCACCTCTCTTTCTAGCAGGAACCAAGTAGTATAATTGAGTGTACTGTGAGCAACATAACACATGGCTGTGTTTTTTGTTCTAGAAGAACACCAGTTATTTTAAATGTCATTGACACTTTGAGGGATTTTATGCATATACTTTATAATGAAATTGTAGTTTTGTCCTTCCAATCCATTAGAAGTGTTGCCAATATATATTGTTAGGGCACATCATTTCTATATATGATCTAATATGAACATTAGAGCTTTTCCCAACTGTAGTAGATGGAATTGAAAAAAGCTGTAAGAAAAAAGGTTTGCTTAATTACAGAATTAGAAAAAGGTCAGAGAAGGGCCACAAAGCTAATAAGGGGAATGTAGGCTTTAAACTACAAGAAGAGGTTAGTCAAAATACAAGAAGAGGTTAGTCAAAATAGGCCTGATTACTTTGGATGAATTTATCAAATGCCCATATACAGAGTTGGGGGAAGCACTATTTATTCCAAGGCAATTGTTTGTGACAAAGATCACTTGTTAAGGTCTAGAGAAAAGGAGATTTGATCTCCCGCAATGTAAATGTTTTTCACGGTAAGAACAATAAAATTGTTGAACTCCTTGCCTAAGGAGGTAGTGAATATCAATACCTTAGATAAATTTAAAAATGGATTAGATATCTTTGTAGCTTGAAGCTTCTTTAATTTAAATCAAATAGGATATTTATAGGTTTAACTTGATAGACTTCTGTCTTCTTTCAACCTCATCTACTTTGTTATTATGTTACTGTACTTATTTATTTTTATTTTTTATTTAATGGGAGGGGGTTGAAAAAGTATCCTTAGATCTAAATTGATTGATTACATGCACAAGTAAACACTGTGCCTAATGCAATCATTACTGATGGTAACTAAAAATGCAAAGTGAAACTAGTGTCTAGCTAAACTCCACCTAGAAATGCCAAGCCATTACCCATATCACCATAGTATACTATTTTATCCCTGAGCAACTGAATCTCCTTCCTCATTTTTAGGTACAAGAATGAACATCTTGTAAATTTTCAGAGGGAAAGAATAATTAAAATAAGTGGAGCTTTTATAGTTAATGAGTAAAAGAAAAGCAAAAATGTGATAACAATGTTTCACAAATTACAAAAGAAACATAACATTGATCTTCATTCCAGTACATAAGGGTTTGCATGTGAATACAACTGAATATCAATTCAATACAACAGAATATCAACTGGATAGAATATATATAAATATAACTATAAGAAAGAAATACTCAGGATTTTCAGGGATGTATGAATATCCTTAGATCTTCATATGTCAACAATTAAATAAATTCCAAAGTAGAAATAAATATGGCACCTAATGTGTTCTTAACTGAAGAAGATGACTATCTACACAAACTAAAACCAGGGTCTAACCTCTGCCCAGAAACTCCACAGATCCAGACCAGACCGCCATTACCCTGATTTACCTTGATTCCACCCACAAATTTCTCACACTTTATTCCAATCCACAAATTCCTCTTTTCCAGAATCCAGGTACAATCGTGAACATTATTAATGTTGAGATGGGAAAACAAATGAGGAAACATCATTGGCTATATAAAAATAATTATTGTGGTGAAGGAAAGGCAAAGAATGACATTACAATTACATATAATACAAAGGAATCAAAACACTGCTCTTCATTTGAGTATATAACAACTAGGGTGTTTTTTTGGGGGGGTGATGAGGGCTTTTATGAGTATCCTTAGCTTTCCCCACAGCTCGTCATGGATCAAAACATATCTGTTGAATGTATGTGAAAGTAATGAAAATGCCTAATTGATTCACTATTGATGTTAAATATCTTGGATGTTTTGATTTTAATAACAATTTTTCTCAGGCTAATTCAAAGAACCAGATCATTTAAAGGGACAGCCTACTCAAAATGTTTTATTGTTTAAAAATATAGATTATCCCTTTATTACCCTTTCCCCATTTTTGCATAACCAACACGGTTATATTAATACACTTTTTACCTCTGTGATTACCTTGTATCTAAGCCTCTGCAGAATGCCTCCTTATTTTAGTTTTTTGACAAACATGCATTTTAGCCAATAAATGCTGACTCCTAGGTAACTCCACATGCATTAGCGTAATGTTATCTATATGGCACACATGAACTAACACCCTCTAGCTGTGAAAAACTGTCAAAACGCCCTGATATAAACTATACTACAATATGAGCCTACCTAGGTTTAGTTTTTAACAAATAATACCAAGAGAACAAATAAAATTTGATGATAAAAGTAAATTGGAAAGTTATTTAAAATTGCATGCCCTATCTGAATCATGTAAGTTTAATTTTGACTAGACTGTCCCTTTAAAAGGGAATTGAAAAGTGGAGGTTTGGAATTTTGGCAGTTTAGAGAACAAATATCATTTTTCACCTTACCAGTGAAAAATGATATTTGAAATGAATTCATTAAGATTGAACAATTGTAAAATGAAAATTGTGTCACTACTTGGTTGATTTTCTGCTGAGAAAACATTGGTTGAAGATAGCATTTGAGCACCTTCAGTTTTTATTTATTTTGGGTGATTAAACAGAATCAGATACATTTCTGCATCCCTACATCAACAAATTAGAAAGCTTCACAGTGCGATAATACGGAAACAATTACAGAGGTGGCATTATTATGATTATGAATAAGCAAACCTATTTGGATTACATCAAACTATCATCTAAACTACGGAGATGTAGAAAATCACAATATAATTGGGAATGGCTTATAAAAACAATTGCTTATTTATTTATTTTTTTCTACGTTATGCCATTAAAATTAATTACATTCTTGGTATGCCTGGTGAATCTTTTTGAAAAATGAGTTACATTATTAATATTGTTTAAAATTTATATTCCTGACCGATATTGCATAAACAAATATAAATATATTTTAGAAACCTAAATAGAAAGGTTTAATGAAACAATAAGACAGACAAATGTTGCCCTCAAAGTAAAATCTAGGTCAATGTGAATAAATAAAATAAATAACAAAAAATTTAGACTAATAAAAGTTACAGAGATAAGAAGACTTGCATGCGTACCAAATTTCATAAAGGTCAGGAAGGATATGCTAAATGTAAACTCTGGAAACCACCTTGATATTTTTTGATGGCATAGAATATGTGACATCTTCTATGGCATCATTACCATATGATGTACAGCATGATACAACCTTTTAAAGCATGTTATAATTTATAAATATGTTATTGGTTTGGCATCAACTTATTTGTTAAGTATGTCACTATGATCTACTTTTTGGCAGAGTGGGTTTGAATATTAAAATCACTTTTGAAAAATCTAACGCCCTGATCCATCCCACATTTTGCAGAATACCTTCAATCTGGAATCTTCATCTTGCTGTCACTTCAGCTAATTTCTTTACAATTGATATATCCTGATTTCTCATAGTTACTCTGGGATCTAGCTAATCTTCCCCTAGAATAGCCTGGCTATGACCCAAGGGCCACACCCTTGGCTTACTTTGATTCCATCCCCAGCCTATCCTCAAGCCACAGAGACAGCCTCCTTAGATTCCCAGTTCAGTGTGAGACTGTAAATACTGAGAATAGAAGACAATGAAAAGTATGGTTTAAGATTTGTAGTCAAGGTTGTCAAAAAGGAAAAACAATAATAGTCATGGGACATATTACAAAAGAAGCATTATACCAGCCCTCATTCTAATCTATGATAGTTTGCAATGTGAAAATATATTTGACATAAGTCGGTTTTGTTTTTTATCTATTCCATTCAAATTAATTACAATTGTTACCTTTGAACGAGTGATAATGGTTTAATCTGAATATGGGGTTATTGTTTCAACTGAATCAACTCAATTTGAAAACATGAGAATAAAACTATATGAAAAAAGATTTCCTCAGTATTTTTTATGGAGGAGTTAAATTAGTATTTTTAGATCTCCAATGAAGACATAACACAAGTCTGTATAATGCAAAAGTAAACAAGGCTCCTATTTGATTTATTAAAGTATAATCATTATGTTGTTATTGCTATTTTCTTAGGTTAATTTAAAGCACCAGACCAAATAAAATGGAAAACACATGGCTTGAAAATTATTTGTTTAAAGAAAGCCTAGCATTTTTCAACTCACTCGTATCAAAGTATTTGGAACGGATTAATTACATTTGAACATTTGGAATATGTAATTTTAAGAATACCTGACAATATTTGGTTGATTCCAAGCTGAGAAAATATTGTTTGAAGATAGCATTCAAACATCTTTAGTTTTTAATCCTTGTGGGCAATTAAACATAATTAGAAAAGCTTCAGAATTTTCACATCAACAAATTAGAAAGTTCTTCAGTGCAATAGCATTCTTATGATTAGGAATAAGGAAGCAAACTTGGATTAACAAAAAATATAATTCTAACTATCTATAGAGGTGTAGATAAATACAGTTTATTTAAAAAGTCAACATCAACAAAAATATCTGATATACGTTTAAACTTTGTAAAATATTTTTTTGTTATGAATTTTTTATTTTTTATCCTATATCATATTATAATGTCAATTCATAACTTGAACTGGCATGTTTATATAATTAAATTAATAAATACATGTATAAATAAAAAATTAACACCAATTTTCATAAAAAAAATTTCAAAGAAAAAAGGAAAGCTAAAATTTAAATACATTCTTAATTTTTGTAAATTTATTTTTAAGTTTAGATGTTTTTGTTTTTTTAAATATGTATAAACTATTATATAATCTGCATACCACCTTAAAGGGATAGTAAACACCAACTTTTTATTTTATGATTCAGATAGAACATACAATTTTAAACAACTTTTCAATTTAATTCTATTATCACATTTTCTTCATTCTCTTGTTATCCATTACTGAAGGGACAGCATTGCCTACTGACAGGAAGTTGAAAATATCTATTAAACCAATCACAAGAGACAAATGTATGCGGGAACCAATTGGCAGCAGCTCCCACGTGTATGATATGTGCATATTCATTTTTTAACAAGGGATACTAAGGGAACAAAGCACATTTGAAAATAGAAGTGAATTTAAAAGTGTCTTAAAATGACATGCTCTATCTGAATCCTGCAAGTTTAATTTTGACTTATAATCTTCTTTAATGACAAACTTATTATGTGATGTATGATATTACACAACCTTTTCAAAGCATTATTGTTATTATATATATTTTTTATTTATAAAGACTTTGCCAGATTAGAAAATTATAGTTCCCACATGTTTGGAGGCTTTAACTTTCCATCTTACCTTTTTCCCTACTACTTATTAGGTCATGGTTTTACAGGTCTTACCTTATACCTCTCCCCTGATACCCCATGGTTTTGGCCTGCCTTGACTCCACCTACAGACCCCCAGACTGCCTCAACTTTATATTCTGGCTATGTAACCTCACCTCACTCACGGCTAGATTTGGAGTTTTGTCGGTAACGACCCGAAAAACTAACGCCGGCTTTTTTCTGGCCGCACCATAAAAATAACTCTGGTATTGAGAGTCCACATAAAGGCTGCGTTAGGCTCCAAAAAAGGAGCGTAGAGCATTTTTAACGCAGCTTCAACTCTCAATACCAGAGTTGCTTACGCAAGCGGCCAGCCTCAAAAATGTGCTCGTGCACGATTCCCCCATAGGAAACAATGGGGCTGTTTGAGCTGAAAAAAAACTAACACCTGCAAAAAAGCCGCGTTCAGCTCTTAACGCAGCCCCATTGTTTGCTATGGGGAAACACTTCCTACGTCTGCACCTAACACCCTAACATGTACCCCGAGTCTAAACAGCCCTAACCTTACACTTATTAACCCCTAATCTGCCGCCCCCGCTATCGCTGACACCTGCATATTATTTTTAACCCCTAATCTGCCGCTCCGTAAACCGCCGCTACTTACATTATCCCTATGTACCCCTGATCGGAACAGCCAATAGAATGCAAGCTCAATCTGATTGGCTGATTGGATCAGCCAATCAGATTGAACTTGATTCTGATTGGCTGATTCCATCAGCCAAGCAGAATATTCCTACCTTAATTCCGATTGGCTGATAGAATCCTATCAGCCAATCGGAATTCGAGGGATGCCATCTTGGATGACGTCATTTAAAGGAACCGTCATTCGTCGTTCAGTCGTCGGCCAGGATGGATGTTCCGCGGTGGAGGTCTTCAGGATGCTGCCGCTTCGCTCCGGATTGATGCCGCTTGGATGAAGACTTCAATCGGATGGAAGACCTCTTCTGCCCCGCTTGGATGAAGACTTCAGCCGGATCATGGACCTCTTCAGCCCCCCGCTTGGGCTTGGATCAGGACATCGGAGGAGCTCTTCTGGACGGATCGGTGTGATACCCGGTGAGGTGAAGACAAGGTAGGATGATCTTCAGGGGCTTAGTGTTAGGTTTATTTAAGGGGGGTTTGGGTTAGATTAGGGGTATGTGGGTGGTGGGTTGTAATGTTGGGGGGCTTGGGTATTGTATGTTTTTTTTTACAGGCAAAAGAGCTGTATTTCTTGGGGCATGCCCCGCAAAGGGCCCTGTTCAGGGCTGGTAAGGTAAAAGAGCTTTGAACTTTAGTAATTTAGAATAGGGTAGGGCATTTTTTTATTTTGGGGGGCTTTGTTATTTTATTAGGGGGCTTAGAGTAGGTGTAATTAGTTTAAAATTGTAATATTTTTCTTATGTTTGTAAATATTTTTTTATTTTTTGTAACTTAGTTCTTTTTTATTTTTTGTAACTTAGTTCTTTTTTATTTTTTGTACTTTAGCTAGTTTATTTTATTGTATTTATTTGTAGCAATTGTATTTAATTAATTTATTGATAGTGTAGTGTTAGGTTAATTGTAGGTAATTGTAGGTAGTTTATTTAATTAATTTATTGATAGTCTAGTGTTAGGTTTAATTGTAACTTAGGTTAGGATTTCTTTTACAGGTAAATTTGTAATTATTTTAACTATTTTAACTATTAAATAGGTGTCAGATTAACTCCAAATCTAGGTGTCAGATTCCAGATTCCAGTGTGAAGAATACAAATGTTAAGAGGTATAGCACTTACTGATGCAATGCAATTTTTTTCTACTTCAAGCCATAAATATGGGAAAAACATACTTGTTTTTAATTTAAGGATGGAGATTGAGGAACTGTTCATTTAACTAGTCCTTGTTTTAGGCGTGCTCTATTTTGTTGTATTGTACAGTGTTTTCTCTGTCCTTAAACTTTCCAAACTCATTTAATGTTCACATATCCTTTTCCTACTTTTTAAAAATGGCCTTATATGCAAAATAAACCCCATTGAATCAGTAAAATTTAATACATGTATCTTATATCCTTCATTTACAACATTGAAAATTAATTAAAAGCATTATTTATTCAAGATAAAACACTTTATAAAAATAAATATAAATCATAATCTTTATTCAGTCCTTCAGGACGAAGGGTACCCAAAATCCATTTATTTATTTTCTTTTTAAACATAATTCTCTATTACCACCTCTTCTAAGGGCTGGAAGCATAGTTGGCTTACTCTTTGTCCAGCTTCTACAAAATGTTGCAAAACCAATTGTTTCACCAATTGTGAGAACAAATTCTATGTAATCCTATATCTTGCAGAGCAATTCATCTACATATTCCAAACCACAAGGGCACATAAAAAGTAGATAATACATTCTGTTTTACATGTATAATAACCATTAATCAATATTTTTGCTCTTCCATCCGTCTGAGCTAAAAATTTGCCCTTAATCATAGGATTGCAAAATGAGCAACTTAATCAGGGATAACTCCCTTTATTCGGGACTGTCAAATTATTAAAATGTTCATGTCAACCTGTATCCACATCTGCTCTTAATAAGCTATCACGTAAATTGCCCACTATTTTATACAATGGGATGGGGAATATTTTAAACTCCTCAACTTGTGGATTAGATTTTACTAATAAGTACCAGTGCTTTTTAATGACACCAACAGTTTTATCATTTATTTACTAAATCATCCTTTTTCCATTGTCTTTTTTGCTTTTTCTGGACAACCGTATCTTCTCTAAACACCTCCTTACATTTTGGTTTAAAAAGTTAATTTGGGTATCCCCTATTTAGAAACTTTTTACTTATGTATTTTGTGCTAATGTTTTAAATAGGAGTGCACTTTTACCTAAAACATACTCCCACAAGTTGTAAACCTGCCTCATGCGGGTTGAGGTTATATAAACTCACCACATCAAGGGTAAATTATATACAATTCTCATTAACAATCAAATCCTAAAATTTTGACAAAAAATCATTTGTATCCGTTTAAAATGATTTTGTATATGTACTATGTGATTTAATAATAATACTAATAATAATAACTAGTATTTATAAAGAGCCTTTCTCTCAGTGGGACTCATAGCACTATTTAAGTGCTAACTCTCGGAATTAACCAAATCGGCAGCTGAATAGTAATAGTTGTTATTATTACCCATTTTAATGGTACTCATTTTATCGACCTCAAAAGGATGAAGGGCTGAGTCGGCCCTGCGAGGATTTGAACCTGTGATCTTGGATCTTTTAAACAGGCTTTTTTGTAGTCAGGGCATTTACCAACTGAGCTAAAAACGCTGCAATTTTGGAGAACACTGATTCCATGCCTACAACAATTAGACTAGCAGGTGGTTTATACAGATTCTTATGTGTATAAAAACAGGGGTAAGTGGATCAGTCTTAAAAAAAATCCACTTGTTGCCTTAGTGATTATTCCATTGTCAATGGCTTTCTGCAACATCATTCTGATTTCAACTTGTATATCTCCATCAAGAAGCTGGTAAACCCCTCCAATAAGAAAGCTGTTCCAAAATTTCACCAATGTAAAAATTACTATCTTTCCCAACTTCAGCCCCATCCTTATCAGCTTTTTTTTATAGTAATGTATATTATTTTACCCCTTAAAAAGTGCTGGTTAGTGACGCTCTGCATCTTCACACTGGGGGCAGCCATCTTGGAATTTAAGTATTTTTGTATCTTGTGACAAAAGAAGATCACACTTACAGATCAATAATATTGTTATCTTCTTGACAAGCCGTATCCTGCACTTCAGTTTAGAGTGCACAATACAGAGTATATTTTTTCACAGTGGTTGCATTGCTATATTATTCCTTAGATATTTTTTTATATTTTTTATTTAACGTTTAAAATTTGTAAAAACTGCAAAACTGTCAATCCTTTCCTTTATATTGGGCAATATAATCCAGAGTGCAAGGTACATCAAAAAGCCAGCAACGTCACTGCTTGGTAAAAGCGGACTGCTGTGTCACATAATACAAATATATGTGCGTACCAAGATAGCAGTGCCCAGAATAAAGATGCAGAGCTTTATTGATTGGCTTCTGTAATGTGTTAAAATAAGAGAATGATTTTACAGAGATCTGTAGATACAGGAGGAAAAACAATATAATCACAAAATAATCATGCTACTTTAGTTGTACACATCAGTTAAGTATCCCTTTAAAGTGTTTCCAAAGACTTATTATACCAGCTTCAGAGCAAAAAAAATGTATTAAAAATGGCTTCTTTATGTTTATTTTTGTATATGATATAGTTGTTTTTGCTTATTAAAAGCTCAGCCCATTTAAGAACTAGCTTACAAGTGGAGCAGTAGTTTGCCCTCTGATTTCCATGCAGGGCCGGACTGGGAAATAAGACCGACCCTGGAAATTTGTATAGACCAGCCCAGCCACGCCAACTCCAGCCCAGCCATATTCACTATTCACCAAATTAAAATCATTAATACATTTTCAGTAGATAGTAGTTCCTGAAAGCTATTTTTACCATGTTTAATGTGTTTATAGAATGAGCCTATGGTAAGCCTTCCAGCAGGTGTAATTGTTCCTGGCATACAACAAGTAGTTAATAAAGAAGTGTTACTCTGTGGTAAAAAGTTCCCATCACATAGTTGCCCATCATGTATTTGATTAGGGGAGTAGTAAAATATTGGTTGGCAGAAAAAGTGATAAATATTAACATCATGTATTTGATGAGGGGAGTATTATAAGCAAAAAATGTTTTAAATTACATCCCTATAACAGTTAGCATAGCAACTTAAACAAAGAATGAGGTCAGGACAGCCAGCACTCACACAAACTAGTCACTAGTCATCGTCACAAGTTGAAGTAACATTTACCTAAGTTCCAGTTGGAAACTTAAACAAAGAATTATGAGGTCAGTCAGGACAGCCGGAACTCACACTCACTAGCCGTCGTTGGTCCACTTCACTCTCTACTCTAGCCACCCTTGTCGGAGCCCTCCTCCTTTCTCAGCTGCCAGTCTGCCCCCGACTGCACCAGGCCCTGCTACATAAGTCCGCACCGCCCCCCTTGATGTCTTTCCTAATGACGTTGCCTAGCTATTGGAGTGGATCTTGTCTATGTGGCTGTGGTGGCCCGATCCGGCCCTGTGCATCTGCCGGCCCACCGGGATTTCTCACAACTTTTGTCATAGCTAATTCCTGTCTCCCACCACTTTTCAGGACTACTTACCAAGATGTGAAATTAGAGAGAGTATAATAACAAAAGGTTCCAGAAAAAAATAGCTTGAATCCATACAAATATTTAGGGCTAAATTACGAGGATAGCGCTAACTGTTGCGCAAAAGCGAAACTGAATTTATCGCAGTTGTTTGAGCTTGTTGGTTTTTTTGCTCATATTACAATTTGAAAGTAAACACATTCACTTGAGCACAATTGAAGTTAATGCACATCAGGTTAGAGCAACCTCAGAGCTCTGGTTAAGTGTTTCGCAAAAAAGAAAGTGTCACAAAACACATCAAAAATACAATACACTGGGGGTGTCACCATCTGCTGGTGCTGGTGGGAGGTGTGGGAGGGAAAACGGAAGGCGGATGGGCAGCCAGCATCAAAGGAGGAAGGGAGGGCGTGGGATGGGCCCTACACTGCAGAAAAAAAAGAAGGGAGAGGGAGGGTTTGGGAATTGCACCACAGAAAAAAAGTGGAATGGGTTTGTGGGGAGCCCTAACTAACGATCACTGGAGGTGTGGCGTTACCTGATTAACCCCTTCACTGCTGAGACTAATAGAAATCTGGTGCTTAGCTGCAATTAGCGGCATTGTAATTACCAAAAACCAATGGCAAAGCGATGTATGTCTGTTATTTCTGAACAAAGGGAATCCCAGAGAAGCTATTTGAAACATTTGTGTCATGACTGCACAAGCGGTGTGTAAATAATTTCAGTGAGAAACTCAAAGTTTGTGAAAAGGTTAACGATTTTTTTATATTATCACATTTGGCAGTGAAATGGTGACATGAAATATACCAAAATGGACGTAGATCAATACCTTGGGTTGTCTACTAAAACAAAATATAGTTTTGACAGATAAATAAAAAAACAAGTCTCTATTTCTGATTAAATGGAGTGAAAGAAAAAATGCCAAAAATTCTCAGCTACTTTGGGCAATTTCTTATCTGAAATTCCCGGTAGTGAAGGGGTTAAATAATTTCAGAATTTCATGTTTTTCATGATTAAACATTTTAAAACATTTTAAAAAATATTTAAAATTAGTAATAAAAAATTATATCTTGTTTCACATATAACATTATAAATATATAAAAAATAGAATTACCAACAAATTGTGATCTATTTTTGGTGATACAATGCAAAACTGAGATATATAATGATAGATTCATATATTATTACAGAGCTGTAAAATAAAAAAAAAAAATCTTTACTATGTAGCCTTTAGGGAGGTATGAGGACAGGAAATTGAAACTGTGCCCTATATGGATCATTATTGGCTAATGTTGTTTTTCCTGTAATCTCTATCTATGACATCACACAAGTGTATATATGCAAATATTAAAATTTGAAACATTTTCAAATAATACATATTAATTATCATTTTAAAATCTCAATAGGTGATGTGGGTTACATGCGTAAAGACTGTTTTCACCATGCCTTTTAGTAACCCCAACATTCAACCACAAGCACATATCAGGACCAGCGCTGTGGGTGAGCGACTTTTTGGTCTCCTCAAGATGAACTTCAGAAGTCTTGATTGCTCTGGGGGAGACCTACAGTACAGCCCTGGAAAGGAGAAAAAGATTATCATTGCCTGTAGTGTCTCCAGAACATTGCACAGCAAGGGGTTTGCTGCGGGACCTCCAGGTTCCCAAGGAGCTCATCCAAGAGTAAAAGGATAAGTATTATCTCTATGAGGGACCAGATCTTGAAGAAGGCATCAACGTCGCAGATAACCTAGTTCTACATCACTTTACTAGGTAACCAAAAACAAAAAAAATTAATTTGTTAGATTCATGCTCATTCTTTTTTTTTTCCATTATGAAAATTGCATACTAATATGTAATTGTTGCTTAGGTAAATTGCACATCTAGGTCTGTGATATTGGCCCTAATGATGAATCTTGACTTCACCTACATAGACCAAGATACAAGCAGAGGGTAAGCATTCACAATATCATTGTATAACCTGCATTCAATTGTGTCAATGACATGACAGATATTTGGACACAGGAATTGTGCTTTTCAGTCAGATTGCCATAATATTTGTTGATAATACCTTATTCTTAGCACTGTGGAGACCGCACAGCATGCTTGTTTGAACTATAACCTGTTGGGTATATAGCGGCTACCAACGATAGTGACAGGTTATTTGATGCACCCATACATAGTGAGATACCGCCAATTGGTAATATACAAGGGGCCTCTTTAGTTAGGTTTGTATCAGATCGCCATAGTGTATGTTTTTATTGTTACGATCGCACAGTATACTTGTTTGAGTGATGAACCGCTGAGTTTGTTGCGGTGGATAGTAACATAGTGGTTGCTAACAACAGTATGGGGGCTTCTTGGTATCTATGTCACGTAATCCACATCAGCACCAATAGGGAAAGTATTGATTACACATGCACCCTTGCTCTTTACCAATTGGTTGATCATTGGGTGTTGTCCGCCTGCCTGAATGTAATTGGATGGCGAGTCACACTAACTGCGGTTAATAGGATTGGCTAACTGAGCCATCCATCACCGGCATATATGATTGACAGTTAAATCCACCTATTAGCAGGCTTCAATCACGAAGGAAAGGAATCTTTACAAATTAACGACTTACTACACTTTAAATTATAAGTACAAACACTATCAACATTATTTTAAAGGAGCACAGCATAGGGTTTAACCCTATTATTGAAAAAACATTTTATATACTTGTTTTTAATATATCTTAGGTTTAACTAACACTGCAGCAAGGGGGTGTTTGCAAATGAAGGGTTGTGATTGGTTGTACTACATGTTTTGAGAGGGGTGTGTTTAGGGGTTTGTTTAGTAGCGTGGCCCTATATAAGGACCAAATGTACTGATGTGAAACATGCCTGATGAAACAGTTTTTACTGAGAAACGCATTGCATTGTTTCTCTTTTTATCCAAGATTTTATTTGGCACTATAAGAAGTTGTGTATTTTACAATTTTTAAATAAATTTGTTTTTATTTTACCAACTTTTAAGTGTCCATCATATCTTGGTGCTACGCTACTAATAGGGTGAGATCCCCTATTCTTACCATCCTGCCTGTATACCTCCTTTGGTCTACAACCTGGACCTGTTGATCCCCTGCACCCTGGAGTTGCCTGTTGGGGCCTTGATCAGCTAGCTGGACTGCTGTAGAAATCCAGTCTGCTCCTATGGGCATAATTGATTGCCTTTTCTACAAGTGAGTACCCTGTGTATATCTCTTATTGGTAACCCTTGAGATTCCTCATTGATCTACACCATTGGCGCCTCTATCTATTCTATCTTTGCTTTCAAGAACTGTATTTCTAATTTATTTGTATATTTTTTAGTAGTCATATATGCATATATTGATGTAAATTATCTTCTTTTTATATATTTTTATTTAGTGATAAGATGTTCTCAAAGATAATTAGCCATGGATGAAAGAACAGAATGTGGCATCTCATCAACACCAAGAGAACGCTAAGAAAATACAATATTCATGAGCAACATCAGCATCCACCCATAAGCATTCAGATTAATAAGATGGTGTAACATGCATGTACATGTGTTAGAGACATGACAATGATTTGGATACAGTATTTATGCTTAATTATTTTTTTCCTTTTTGTTTCATTTTTTCATATATGCATATATTAATGTAAATGATCTTCTTTTTATATATGTTTATATAGTGACAAGAAGTTCCCATAGATAATTAGCCATGGATGAAAAACAGACTGTGGTGTCTCATCAACATCAGGTGATACATTTTGGATCTCAACATATTTTGGATTTATAAAATGGTAGATGTACTTAAAAATGTAGTTGAATTCAAAAAGTCAGAATATAATAGGCCTACACAACCCAGTGACTTACAAATACAGATAGTACAAGCTACAATTAAAAATAAATTTAAATTAATGTGTTTTGATCTGTAGCCTTACATCTTTAACTAATGTTGTTTTCATTACTATTTTGTTTGCTGATTCGGCACATAGAAACAAGAATTGCAACCAAGAACAATTTGATGTTATGCAATATTTTGAGAATATTTCTCATTATTCACACATAAACTAAACTATGTTTTTATATAATGTGTGTTGTCTATTAAATACTCTATGTCTCATAAGGCAGGAAATTAACTTACAAATACATCTTATCTTCCATTAAAACACCTACAGATAAATAAACATATGTGCTTGTTTTGCTAAATATAATAGCATATGTTACCATAACATATTAAAATGACTGTTTTCTAAAAAAATATGTATTATACAATATGCTTTTATTTAAAATATACCTACCCTTTTAAGTCACACCCTGGAACACTATCTTGAAAAAACTTCCAAGGTCTAACTGTGTACTGCCCTTTTGCACTGCCTCTGGGACTGAGAAGGTCTAACTGTGTACTGCCCTTTTGCTCTGCCTCTGGGACTGACAAGGCCTAACTGTGTACTGCCCTTTGGCACTTCCTCTGGAACTGACAAGGTTTAACTGTGTTTTGGCCTTTTCCACTGCCTCTTGAAATGGTGCTCTGGTAGTGGGCCAAGTCTAATGTCTAAGGACTCTCTGGTGGTCACTAATAGCCTTGCAAAGTAAAAATTTTAGTTTTTGAAAAGATTAAAAATACATTTAAATGATGCACTGAATTATATTAATATATATATATATATCTGTTTTATGAACTTATACAACTTTTTTTTTATTATGTATTACAGTTTACTGATAGGCAATATTTGTCAAGCACTATGGAAATGGGTATGTTGAGTAATTATATGGACTAATAATATGATTGGATCTATTTTTAATTGTTTGCTTTGAATCAACAATAATATGTTTGGACATTTCCTACCCATTAAAATAAATGTATACATTGTCATATTTACTAAAGTAACAAACAATTGTATATTTAAAGGTCAAAATATAAATTCAGAAAGTACACTGTCTCTTTAAATTCATAAAAATCAGTTGTTACTTGAATGGTATGTACTTACATAGTGCACATTTCTTAGTGTTAGGTACATAATGTTATCTGAAAAGGAAGAAGCAACAACGCCATGCGGAGTACAGAAAAATAGTAGCTTGTGCACAATGATAATTGTTTGTGCACATTGTGTAAGCACTCTTTAAACGTCAGCATATAAATGTGTCATTTCTAGAGTGTTAATGTATCTACAAACTGGAATATTAAACATCATCATTTAAAACATACTTTGTGCACCCGCAATGGTAATATATTAGTATAAAAAGAGGAAATACAAGTACTCTATAACCAGTGTTTGTTTGAAAACTACTGATCGCAACCATCATGTTTATGAAGTAATCACAATGCGCACACAAATTTTCTTTTCTTTGTCCAACATGGTGATTGCTCTAGTAATGTGTTCAATAGCAGCATTTACTTACCACTTATGAGTACACAACATTATTATTTTATTGTTTTTTTAAAGTATTGGATGTTTTTTGCTAGCTTTAACTTGAAACATAATGAAACTCCGCTTGGACTTTATAGCAAAAAATGTTTTAAGTAGGATACGTTACGAAATACAGAGTGCGTACTCAATATTTTAAACGTCTTGATGTTTTAGTGTGGATGCAAACATTCTAATTTTGAGAAATTGAATTGTGGATGCAATGCGTGTTTAAAAATATATATATATATATGCATGTATGTGTATGTGTATATATATATATAAATATATATATATATATATATATATATATATATATATATATATATATATATATATATATATATATATATATATATATATATAAGCTCCTCATGTATCTGCACTCACATTTCCAATTGGTCAGCAACCAAATATAATCTGTGTAACATAAACATCTAGTCACCAAACCTGCTGTAGTGTAATATACATGCAGTCACAATTAAAAACCAAATACATTGAAAACAGCATAATTCATTATGATCAAAGCAACATAATACGGTTCTCATAATTACAAACATAGCAGTGTTTTAACAGCACGGACCAGATTGCGACTTGTATTAGGGATATGTGTCTCAAGATTGATGTATCATTGTTGTGATGCTTATTGTATTATAATACCAGCCTTAGGAGTACATAGTCCAAGTGGGCTTTACTGATCACAGTGTATCAATGTAACAGTGATATCGCAGCATGAGTGTTTTTGGGTTGGCATAATGTGTATATCAACTTCCTATTATATGCGCTTACCTTAGACTGCGAAGTGGATATTAACCAAGCGAGAACAAGTATCTTAGTGTAACCCGATCTGAGTGGTTTACTATCTCCATGTGTGGAGTTGCATCCTATTGCATGCACTAAGCACGCCCCTTTGGGTTCCTGCCCATGGCTAATTTGCTTAATACCAGCGTGCAAGGCTAAAATATGAGATGCGTCTAACATGGTCCTATATAGTGTGTATAACGTCTGATCCTCACACAATGTTAAATACATAACTTCCACTTAGAAAATAATTAGGTAGAACAAATAATTAGGTAGCAAAAGCATTAGTATGTACTTAGGTGGCAAAAACATTAGTATATAATAAAGATTAATTCACAGCTCCACAATTCACTATACGTGGAAACCTATGATCATTTGCCTGGGTTACATCCTCACCCAACACTAGGCAGGGTGAGATCTCTATTAAATAGTCGGTATCTAAAGCTTAGCATGTGTCCACCTCATGTTAGTATCTCAATCCATCTGATATATCAATTGTTAATCATAACATAATGTAACCCAATGGTTAACAGGTCTCCTAAGCCTATACATATTACATACTGGCCAGATATAAAAAAATATCAGATTAAATATGTATAGTAATAATAGCTACATATTGATTGTGAAGCTATCACTCTACCTGTCAATCACGACAATTAAGGCTGATGATTTAGAGTATAATCTGGTTTCAAAATACCTCACATAAGAGGTTTCAAGTCTGACCTCATTAGCTATAATCATTGATCAGAATACTGACAAGTGGCAATCAAGGGTACTATCCAGATAAAGAGGTAAAATAACAATCCTTGAGATTTGCCTGGTTAAAACTTTCAAAGCTTTATTTCCAAAGTGTATTTCTTCCAGGCATTTAACATTGATATGAGGGGATAGGCTGATGTTACACATAAAATACAACATTGGAATTACAGCCAGCCTAATTCTGACCCAAGCATAAACACAGAATGGGATCTCTATACAGTAACTGAAGTCTAATGATCTAAAATAGTTGGTCAGTTTGCAATATAGAGTACTCCTTATCAAGTCATTTCAACAAAGTGTATCACAGTCAATATATGGAGGCCTATTTATCAAGCCGTTAACCGCAAATACACTGGAATTCCGTAGCGTAATTGTGGCGAGCCTGATTCGCCTTATTTATCAAAGGCTACAGACCGCCAAAAGTAGAATTTTGTGACGTAACATACAATCCGCCGGTCTCAGTCCGACACAGATCGATGCTTACATCATTACAGATGTTGCTATTAACCCCTAAACCTAACAACCCGCTAACTTTATATTAAATATTAACTCATCCCTATATTATAATAAATTTAAACTTACCTTTAGATTTAAATTAAACTATATTAAACTACTAATTAACCTGTTCTAACTATTATACTAAAATTACTTTAAGCTATATTAAATTAATAATTAATATAACCTAACTTTTAAACTAAAATTACATTAAACTATATTAAACTAATAATTAACCTATTCTAACTATTATAATAAAATTACATTAAACTATATTAAATTAATAATTAACCTAACAAAACTTTTATAATAAAATTACATTAAACTATATTAAATTAATAATTAACCTAAACTAACTTTTATAATAAAATTACATTAAACTTTATTAAATTAATAATTAATCTAACCTAACTTTTATACTAAAATTACATAAAATTACAAATTAAAATAACTATATTATATATTTAAACACCTAACCCTACTCAAATAATTTAATCCTACACTAAAAAATTACAAAGTTACAAAAAACTAAGTTACAAAAAATAACAAACACTAAGTTACACAAAAAAATAAACACTAAGTTACAAAAAAGAAAAAATAAATTATCAAAGCTTTAAAAAATTTTTAGAGTAGGGTTGGTTGTGTGGGAGGTGGGTTTTAATGTTGGGGGGGATTTGTAATTTTTTTTACAGGTAAAAGAGCTGATTACTTTGGAGCAATGCCCCGCAAAAGGTCCTTTTAAGGGTTATTTGTAATTTAGTGTAGGGTAGGGCTTTTTTATTTTGGGGGGCTTTTTTATTTTGTTAGGGGGATTAGATTAGGTGTAATTAGTTTTAAAATCTTGTAAATGGTTTATTATTTTCTGTAATTTAGTGGGGTTTTTTTGTACTTTAGCTAATTTTAATTAATTGTATTTAATTTAGGGAATTAATTTAATTATAGTATAGTGTTAGGTGTTAGCGTAACTTAGGTTAGGTTTTATTTTACAGGTCAATTTGTCTTTATTTTAACTAGGTAGTTTATTAAATAGTTAATAACTATTTAGTAACTATTCTACCTAGTTAAAATAAATACAAACTTGCCTGTAAAATAAAAATAAACCCTAAGCTAGCTACAATGTAACTATTAGTTCCATGATGGTTACTGTTCTTCCTTATTCACCCATGGATTTGATCAGATCCAACCTGCTGTTTTCCCCATTAGTGCATCATGATTACACAAGGATGGTATACCACGTCTGGGTTTTATGTCACCGAAAGTGTTCAGTGGTATTAACCCAGGTCTGGGTGATCACATCAGGTGTCAAAGGAAACAATGCCAATCATTATGCATGGCTATGATTACGGCATTCAGCCAAAACGCGTAAGCCAATGGTGCTACACTAATTCCTTCATTTGTGTCCTCCTGGATTTTTAATGGATATAATAAAGAAGTTTTTATTTCATCTTTGGAGTAAGCCGTTCGTCTATTTACAATCATTATACATGTTCAGACCATTGGGATGAAGGGTACCCAGTTTATGAATCCAGTGGGTTTCAAGTCATAGGAGTGTCTTATCTCTGTCACCCCTTTTTTTGAGAGGTGGCACATAGTCAATGAGGTTGAATCTCAGGTAAGTTACCTTGTGTTTAGCTATCAGGAAATGTCTTGCCACTGGTAGATCAGTTGTTCCTTTGTCCAGTGCCGTCCTAATTGCTGACCTATGATTCGCCATCCGTAGTCTCACGTTGTCCATAGTTTATTGACATAAAACTGGCCACTGAAGCAACTGAGCAGGTAGATTATGTGGCTCGTTGTGCAAGTAATATAATGTTTGATGATACATTATTGAGTCATGTGCGGGTTTCTGAATGTCTTACACGGGACCATCCCACTAGATGTGGTGCATCCCACACATCAAAAACACCCAGTCTTAGTTGTTCTGAGCCATTGATCCTTCAGATAGCAATGGCTGGGGTCAGTGATCATAAGGTGATCCCTAATGCTCCTACCCCTTCTGTAGCCCATGATCGGAGGGTCCATATGTTTAAATGGTAGTAGTGGGTTTTTTACCAAGGTTTTCCCATCTTCCATGAATCACACCAGCCAGGTTAGTCTTCTCATGATTGTATGTGGTTGTCAAAACCATTCTCTTTTTTGGTTTAACCTCACTAGTTGCATTAGGTTGTATCAGTTGTGTGACCTCTCGTATGGTCTCATCAATTTGTTTCTGTTTGTAGCCCCGTTCACGGAATTTATCTGCCATCATCTGTAGTTGTTAGTTTCTATTGGTTGTGTCAGTGTTATTTCTAATTACTCTGACCATCTGAGAATTAATGATGGCTTTGCAGGTGTGTGGGGGGTGGCTACTGCTTGCCTCCAGTAAGGAGTTCCTGTCCGTCGATTTGTTATAGAGTGTAGTTGATAACTCTCCACCATTCTTGTACACCCTTAGATCAAGGAAATCTATCTGGCAAAGATCTTGTTCCATCTGGAATCTTATCGGGGAATCAAGGGTTTGGAGATCTAGTGACATGTAAACCATGTATTGACTGTGATACACTTAGTTGAAATTACTTGATAAGGAGTTCTCTTGATTGCCAATTGTCAGTATTCTGATTAATGATTATAGCTAATGAAGTCAGACTCGTAACCACTTATGTGAGGTATTTTGACACAAGATTATACTCTGCATCATCAGCCTTAATTGTCGTGATTGACAGGTGGAGTGATAGCTCCACAATCAATATGTAGCCGTTATTATTATACATATTTAATCTGCTATTTTTTTTATATCTGGCCAATATGTAATATGTTTAGGCTTAGGAGACACGTTATTCCATTGGGTTACATGATGGTATGATTAACGATTGACATACCAGGTGGATGGAGATACTAACATGAGGTGGACACACGCTAAGCTTTAGATACCGACCATTTAATAGAGATCTCGCCCTGCCTAGTGTTGGGTGGGGATGTTACCCAGGCATAAGATCACAGGTTTCCACGTATAATAAATTGTGGAGCTGTGAATGAATCTTTATTATATGCTTATGTTTTTGCCACCTTGCTACCTAATTATTTGTTCTACCTAATTATTTTGTAAGTGATGGCTATGTATTTAACATTGTGTGAGGATCAGACGTTATACACACTAAATGGGACCATGTTAGACGCATCTCATATTTTAGCCTTGCACGCTGGTATTATACAAATTAGCCATGTGCAGGAACCCAAAGGACCATGCTTAGTGCACACAATAGGACGCAATGCCACACATGGAGATAGTAAACCACTCTGATCGGGTTATACTAAGATACTTGTTAAACCTCGGTTAATATCCACAGTGCAGTCTAAGGTAAGCGCATATAATAGGAAGTTGATATACACATTATGCCGACGCAAAGACACTCATGCTGCAATATCACTGTTACATTGATACACTCACCTACAAGCTCTCAGCTAAGATTAAAAGCAAAAATGGAAGGGTTAGTTACCACATCTGGCCAAATGGGACAAGTCCAGGTACCACATCAAGGTCCCTTCCAAAACCTGGGTCTCTAAAGCAGCCAAACAATGCATTCTCTCAATCAAACAAACTGGAACAAGTGAAGGGTGCACAGGCTTATGTAATCACCCTACACATATACAAAACACGGAAGGGGACTGCACTCTCAAACTGGACTGGTTACACATCCCATGGCCATGCAACATGCTCAGCCCTGGGTGCTCAATGACACTCACAGGAAGCTGTGCTGTCCCCAGAGTCACAGGCAGCTAACCCCAGACAGATGCCTAAACCTCAGACAGGTCTGGGTGCAAGGCCCTTGGGGAAAATTACAAAACAAATTAATACAACACACAGAGAAAGTCCAGCATTAACTTACAAGCTTTCACTTGCTCCCAGTTTGTTTGATTGAGAGCATGCATTGTTTGGCTGCTTTAGGGACCCAGGTTTTGAAAGGGACCTTGACGTGGTACCTGGGCTTGTCCCATTTGGCCAGATGCAGTAACTAACCCTTCCATTTTTGCTTTTAATCTTAGCTGAGAGCTTGTAAGTGAGTGCTGGACATTCTCTGTGTGTTGTATTAATGTGTTTTGTAATTTTCCCTATGGGCCTTGCACCCAGACCTGTCTGTGATTTAGGCTTCTGTCTGGGGTTAACTGCCTGTGACTCTGGGGACAGCACAGCTTCCTGTGAGTGCCATTGAGCACCCAGGGCTGAGCATGTTGCAGGGTCATGGGATGTGTACCCAGTCCAGTCTGAGAGTGCAGTCCCCTTCTGTGTTTTGTATTTGTCTAGGGTGATTAAATAAGCCTGTGCACCCATCACTTGTTCCCAGTTTGTTTGATTGAGAGAATGCATTTTATGGCTGCTTTAGGGACCCAGGTTTTGGAAGGAACCTTGATGTGGTACCAGAGCTTGTCCCATTTGGCCAGATGCAGTAACTAACCCTTCCATTTTTGCTTTTAATCTTAACTGAGAGCTTTTACGTGAGTGCTGGACTTTTTCTGTCTGTTGTATTAATTTGTTTTGTAAATTTCCCTATGGGCCTTGCACCCAGACCTGTCTGGGATTTAGGCATCTGTCTGGGGTTAGCTGCCTGTGACTCTGGGGACAGCACAGCTTCCTGTGAGTGCCATTGAGCACCAAGGGCTGAGCATGTTGCAGGGTCATAGGATGTGTACCCAGTCCAGTCTGAGAGTGCAGTCCCCTTCTGTGTTTTGTATATGTCTAGGGTGATTACATAATCCTGAGCATCCTTAACTTGTTCCCAGTTTGTTTGATTAAGAGCATGCATTGTTTGGCTGCTTTAGGGACCCATGTTTTGGAAGGTACCTTGACGTGGTACCTGGGCTTGTCCCATTTGGCCAGATGCGGTAACTAAATCTTAGCTAATAGCTTGTACATGAGTGCTGGACTTTTTCTGTGTGTTATATATATATATATATATATATATATATATATATATATATATATATATATATATATATATATATATATATATATATACATATCCATCTTTAGACATATACATGTATGTACAGTATCTCAATGTTAAAGCCATTTGTCTGCCTTTTTTTTCTAGCACCTGAGACCTAGGGACCGATTTATCAATGTCTGGCCAACATGATACTCTGCCGGCATTTAACATTGCACAAGCAGTGCACCAGAACTGCTTGTGCAGTGCCACCCACTACAGATTTGCGGCCAATCGACCGCTAGCAGGGAGTGTAAATCAGCCCGATCGTATAGGATCGGGCGGATTGCAGACTGCAGCCTCAGAGGCAGCGGATCAGTTATGGAGCAGTGGTCTTAAGACTGCTGCTTCATAACTGCTGTTTCCGTCGAGCCTAAAGGCTCACGCAGAAACAGGGGCATCAAGCTTGATAATTCAGCCCCCTACTATCTTTGAACACATAACTTTTGTGTGCAATTTTTTAAAAATTATTTTTATTAGATTGTGTTATTATGAGTGTAACTATACTTTAATAATGGGGAGGGGAGATAAATGGACAAAGAAGGGATTAAATAGCACTCATTCCTAATAAATTGTAACCAAGAGTTGCTAAGTAGCAACTAAATAATCAGTAGAAACTGGTAAATGTGCTGGTAAAAGACAGCTAAGTTTACTATTGTGTTAATACATAACAAAGAGTACCTAAAAATAAAATATACCCTTTATTGATAGCCAATAAAAGAAGGTGGGGCAAAAAATAATCACACATATATATATATATATATATATATATATATATATATATATATATATATATATATATATATATATATATATATACTGTATATATAACCCGCTATGAGTGATACCAAATTACAAAACCACCAAACTAATTAAAACTAGGATGCTGGAAGCTGCTCCCCTGTATTCCTGGCCGATAGCAGGAATCATCGGCATCAGGTGCCAGGAGCAGTTAAGAACAGTGCACTAGGTTAAAAATGAAGTAAAACCAAACGTAATACTCCAAAAACGTGTTTTTACAACAAACGCGTTTCGGCTCTTAATACTGATCCTTTATTTACGAATTTATTCTCATTAATTAGTCACTGGACTATAAATTATCCCATATTGAGTGTACATTATTATGTGGAAATAAACCTGAGGGGGTTATCATTTGATTTCGATTTAGGCAAAAGAAGCTCCTGTCTGTTCCTATTGAGAGCTTTATTATATGCTCTAACTAGGGATTTCCTTGAATATCCTCTCTGAAGAAACCTATCTCTTAAGTCACCTGCTGCTTTTTTGAAGGATTCTAAAGTGGAACTATTCCTCCTTAATCTCAAATATTCACCTGTTGGTAAACTCCTGATTGTGTTAGGATGATGTAAACTTTCTGCATATAATATGTTATTAGTCGCAGTGGGCTTCCTGTATGTATCAGACTCTAGTGAGTTATCAACTCTTTTAATGGTTATGTCAAGAAATTCTATTTCAGTCTTATGAGTTACCATAGTAAGGAATAGACCAAACGGGTTTGTATTCAGCAGTTTGACAAATTCTTGTAGGAGTTCATTTGGACCATCCCAAATAATGAAGATATCATCTATATACCTGGAACAGTAGGTAATATGTGTGGTGTATGGTACCATAAATTCATGGAATACAACCGTTTCATCCCACCAGCTCAGTGTGACAAGTGTGATCCACTTGTCACACTAATTATGAATCACATTAGAGGAAGATGATGTGACTTCTAAGGATCATATTGTAACACTCTGTATATGACTCTAAAAGACATAGTGTGTATACAGTATGTCACCAATACTTTATAAATACTGGATGGTCTAACAATTTATGTTGAGCTTTCTATCCCAAAAATATGTGTGCCTCAAATTATCGAAACATCTATTGTATTTTATACTCAACCTTAATATAAAGTGATACCATGATGGTGCTGAGGTGTATTATTGCGGAATAATTATAATAATGTACTAGTAACTTTTACAGTGCAATGCATATAGTATATCTCATAAACACCTTTATAAGTTTCGATTTCCTCATTGTATTTCATTGGTCTTTTGATACACTAAACCTGTTATTTGTGATGCATAATAATGTACACTCAATATGGGATAATTTATAGACCAGTGACTAATTAATGAGAATAAATTTGTAAATAAGTGTACATAAGTTTTATCCATTAATGTGCTCATAGTTTCCTTTCTATTCCAGTATCTGTTATTTTACTAGTAAACTATTAGGTACACATAGGCACCTCTTTACAAGGTATATTACATTGCGAAAATAATACATATTATTTTCAAAAGAAAGTGTGGGTTGTATTTGGTTTAAAGATCGAGCCATACGATTCAACGACCAAATACTTTCAGCCCCCACTTGTCATCTGTGAATACAACCTATGATTGGAGGATCAGAAGGTTTGTATTAAAAATCGTCTATGATTGGTTGAATTACATTACCCATGTGGTTTAAAAAGGAGCAGGCAGAGGCACTCGTCTTGTCAAACATTTTCCAAATTGTTGCATTGAGAAAGGCTCAGTATTAAGAGCTGAAACGCGTTTGTTCTAAAAACACCTTCTTTTTGGAGTATTACGTTTGGTTTTACTTCATTTTTAACCTAGTGCACTGTTCTTAACTGCTCCCTGGCACCTGATGACGATGATTCCTGCTATTGGCCAGGAATACAGGGGAGCAGCTTCCAGCGACCTAGTTTTAATTAGTTTGGTGGTTTTGTAATTTGGTATCACTCATAGGGAGTTTTATATATATATATATATATATATATATATATATATATATATATATATATATATATATATATATATATATATATATTATTTTTTTTGGCGATTATTTTTCGCCTCCTTCTTTTATTGGCTATCAATAAAGGTTATATTTTATTTTAAGGTACTCTTAGTTGTGTATTAACACAATAGTTAACTTAGCTGGTTTTTACCAGCACATTTACCAGTTTCTACTGATTATTTAGTTGCTACTTAGCAACTCTTGGTTACAATTTATTAGGAATGAGTGCTATTTAATCCCTTCTTTGTCCATTGTGGATTTCCAGGCATTCATTATCAGAGTTGTGAGGTTTCTCCTTATTTATAATTTCTTTCAATTTGAAGGGGATTGCTATCTCCAGAGATGTGGCACGGCTATGGGAGCCAAGTTTGCGCCATCTTATGCCAATTTATATCTTGGTTGGTGGGAGCTGGGCCGCATCTATGGAGATGGCAATCCCTTCAGGGACAATTTCAAATTGTACTACAGGTACATAGATGACCTACTTCTAGTCTGGGAAGGTCAGGTAGATTACATTGAAACATTTATGAGCTTTCTAAATTCCAATGATATCGGCTTGAAGTTTACCTGTGACTATAATCCCGCGGAAATTCATTTCCTGGACCTGTCTTTAAAGGGTTCAATTGATAAAGGGATTACAACGTGTGTACCGCAAGCCCATATCAGGGAACACTATTCTGCACGCCAATAGCTGTCATCCTGAGCAGATCAGGTTTGCCATAGCTAAAGGCCAATTCATAAGGCTTAAACGCAACTGCTCCAGTCTTTCTGATTATCAAAGAGAAGCTTCTGATTTGAGCGGAAGACTGAGGGAAAGAAAATATCCCAAATACGATATAGTCAGAGCTGGAGCGGTAGTAGATCAAGTTTCTAGGGATGATTTGCTCAAAGCAAATAAGAGAAGCAGTACAAATTTTGACAAAACTGATAAGGTGAAGTTTGTAACTGAGTTCAGTTCCCAATACCGTGATATCTGTCAAATTGTGAAAAATAATTTCTCAATCTTGGCATCAGACGATCTCCTTAAAATGATTGTGGAACAAGAAATCATGTGTTCATATAAAAGGAGTAAGATGCTCGGTTCTATACTAGCCCCAACACAGCTAAAAAAGTCTCCAAGCACCAATAGTTCCTGGCTCAGACACACTGGGATGTACAAGTGTGGGAGTCATCATTGTCGGCCATGCGAATATGTCCAAGTTGTCAAAAGTTTTGAGTCTCAGGTCAATGGGTCCAAATTTGAAATACGCTCATGTTTGAATTGTAGAACCAGCTATGTTATTTATTTGATAACTTGTACCCAGTGCAAAAAAACAGTACATTGGCGTCACGTCAAGGGACATGAATTAGAGAATTAGAGAACATCTCTCCACTATAAGTGTGGGCAAGGCATCTACTCCTCTAGTGCAACATTTTGCAAAGTCACATGATGGCAATTTAAACACCTATAGGTGGTGTGCTATTGAAAAAGTAGCTCTGCCTAAACGAGGAGGTAACCTTGACCAGCTTCTAGCGAAGAGAGAAATATTTTGGATTTTCAAAATGGAAACCAGGGTTCCTAAAGGATTAAATTTAAAATTCGACAAGATCAATTATTGGGAATAAAATGTATAACGTAACACAATCTTTAATCCCCTCAAAGTCCTGTAACAATTGAAACATATAACTAGGTCCCTTCTATAACCCTAGTATCACATTTTTTGGGGATAAGTTGAAGCTTTATTTCAAATATGTGAGATACTATATGAATCTATTTATATGACTATAGATAGGATTTGCATGTTCCACTAGCCAGTCATAATTTTTTTTTTTTTTTTAATAGAGTGAAAACCAAATTCTCTGCTATGGGTATTACTGTTAATATTTGTTTATTAATGTTTCCCTATTGCATCCCTTTTTCCATGTACTCCTAAATCAAATTGAGTCATTTCTCACGATTATAACATTATTTCTCATATTTACATTGCCCCCCTTTCTTGTTCATGTGTAGTCAGGCAACAATAGGTTAATTGAGTGGTGCACAAGTTTTTTAATTAATTACAATTACCATTTGAGCCAATGGGCTCTTTTCCTTTGTTCTTAAAATGGCAGAGGAGAACACAGCACGTTAGGCTATGATTACAGCTTGTCAGCCGAAATGAGTAAGCCCAGTGCTGCGCTCACTCTGCTTGCTGAAAGTCTTCCACCTGTTTTTAAAGTGACAAATAAAGTTCAAGTTTTATCATTTTACAAGGAGTGGATCACTATCTTTTCTTTGAAGTGGAAATACATTTTATGTCTACACCTAACACCCTAACATGAACCTGAGTCTAAACACCCCTAATCTTACATTTATTAACCCCTAATCTGCTGCCCCCGACATCGCCGCAATTTACATTATATTATTAACCCTTAATCTGCCGCTCCGGACACTGCCGCCACCTACATTATACTTATGAACCCCTAAACTGCTGCCCCCAACATCGCCGACACCTACATTATATTTATTAACCCCTAATCTGCCGCCCCCTATGTCACCGCCACCTACCTACATTTATTAACCCCTAATCTGCTGCCCCCAACGTCGCCGCCACTATAAAAAACATATTAACCCCTAAATCGCCGCACTCCCGCCTCGCAAACATTAGTTAAATATTATTAACCCCTAATTTACCGGCCCTAACATTGACGCAACCTGTCTACATTTATTAACCCCTAATCTGCCGCCCCCAACATCGCCGCCACTATACTAAAGTTTTTAACCCCTAAACCTAAGTCTAACCCTAAACCTAACACCCCCTAACTTAAATATAATTAAAATAAATCTAAATAAAATTACTATAATTAACTAAATTGTTCCTATTTAAAACTAAATACTTACCTGTAAAATAAACCCTAAGCTAGCTACAATATAACTAATAGTTACATTGTATCTAGCTGAGGGTTTATTTTTATTTTACAGACAAGTTTGTATTTATTTTAACTAGGTAGAATAGTTACTAAATAGTTATTAACTATTTAATAACTACCTAGCTAAAATAAATACAAATTGACCTGTAAAATAAAACCTAACCTAAGTTACAATTAAACCTAACACTAAACTATAATTAAATAAATTAACTAAATTAAATACAATTAAATAAAATTATCTAAAGTACAAAAAAACCACTAAATTACAGAAAATAATAAACAAATTACAAGATTTTTAAACTAATTACACCTAATCTAATCCCCCTAACAAAATAAAAAAGCCCCCCTAAAATAAAAAAAGCCCTACCCTACACTCAATTACAAATAGCCCTTAAAAGGGCCTTTTGCGGGGCATTGCCCCAAAGTAATCAGCTCTCTTACCTGTAAAATAAATTGCAAATCCCCCCAACATTAAAACCCACCACCCACACACCCAACCCTACTCTAAAACCCACCCAATACCCCCTTAAGAAAAATAACACTAACCCCTTGAAGATCACAAATATAATAAAAAAGGATGTGGCGCTAGAAAGCTAGGTATTTAAATAAATCACACAATGTTAAGATGAGTATATATATCTTAATAACACTGCAATAAAAACCATAAAATAATACAAATATAATTAATATATTCACTAATATTTAATGAGACAAGGTAATAATATATATACAAATCAAACAATAAATAACAATTGAATATACCACCGGTGGTTTAAATAATCACACTAAAAATAATCTCAGTCTTAAAATAATACGCTTAAATTAATTGCTCTTAATAAAATTAATAAGGTGCAAATATACTGTGAATACAGCTCAGTCCAAAGTTCAATCGTTTTTAACGATGCTTAGGAGATAGTAGATCAATGAGTGGTTTAAAAGCAGTCTGATATTCAGCACTTTGTATAGTTATAGGCAGCCAGTTAAAAGATAGTTATTTCCACTGATGCCAAATCGTTCCAAAATGTAGTTATAAATACCTTTTTGCTACGGGACTGTACATCCAGGGCAGACTCTCTTATGTTCAGAGTCTCGAATGGGCATAGAGATCACCTTATTATTTGGGTGTCCACGTCCTCCTCGTAGCTAGAAATTTCCTCAGTCGGGAACTTTGGAGTGTGACGTAGTAACACTTGTCACATGGGGTAATCCTCCAATCAGTGAGGGGGTTTCTCCGCTGTCAATCCAAATGCGGGAAATTTGAAATCTGTTCGCACAGAGCGCTCTGTAGTAGTGATAGTTTTCCCCAAGTCTTTCAGATCGAAATCAGTGTTGCATCCACGCGTTTCAGCCGTATGTAGGCCTTTATCAAGATGTTTAGACTGATCCATGTACTGCCTTTTTATAGCCTTAACCACTTCCTGTATAAATTCAATTCATTTCTGATTGGTAAAGTCCAATTTTTCTTTTCAGCATCGTTAAACACATATAAAATTTAAGAGCACTTTTATCTTTTAAATCACTTAATAAACTTTATACACTCTAAAACTAAAAACAGAAATTCATAAAATATTTTAAATGTGAGATAAAACGGGATACTTAGATACTATATTCATAATAGCTGCTTTAAAAAATGTAGCCAATGATATATATTATTCATAATACACTAGGTAAATAGTTCATAATAATAACAATTATATATAAAAACATAAAATCTAGCAATACAATGGACAAACTGATCATTATAATAGAGAATCAATAACAATTATATATAAAACATAAATAAAAATAGCAATGTTGAATGGATTTAGTATATACTAAAATTGATTGATATAAAACCATATATCTAAAATATACTAAAAAGTAAGATGAATTAATCAGATAGGTATATTAATATCAATTTTAGTTATACATATATTTTAATAATAAGGAGAAGACCATTTATATTATGTACTCAATGTATTCTTAAATTAATGTGAAGACATATATTATAGAACATTATGACTAATTTTAAAGGTCCCTATATCACTGAGAGGAGCATAGCTTATTAGAATATAGAAACATAGAAACATAGATATTGACGGCAGATAAGAGCCATAGGCCCAGCAAGTCTGCCCGACCTTACCTAACAGTATAAACTTATCTAGTTCGTAGGATAGCCTTATGCTTGTCCCATGCATTTTTTAAAGTCCCCCACAGTGTTTGTTGCTACTACCTCTTGAGGAAGTTTATTTCATAAATCAATCACTCTTTCTGTAAAGAAGTGCTTCCTCAAATTACTCCTGAATCAATTACTCCTGAATCTACTACCCTTTAGCTTGAGCTCATGACCCCTTGTTCTTGAATTTTCCATTTTATGTAAAATACCCACAGCCTCAGTTTTACTAAACCCTTTAATGTACTTGAAAGTTGCTATCATATCGGGGCCTAGTTATCAAGCCGTCAACCTCAAATACGCTGGAATTCCACAGCGTATTTGTGGCGAGGCTGATTTGCCTTAGTTACCAAAGGCTAGAGACCGACAAAAGTAGAATTTTGTGACGTAAACTTCGATCCGCCGGACTCAGTCCGACACAGATCGATTCTTATGTCACTCCAGATGTTCCGCACACAAGTGCGGCACAATTTGACTACTTTTGCTAGTTATCAAAAAACTAGCAGGTACGCTCGGCACTTTTCCAGCCCAGCGTACCTGGTTTTCAAACCGCCACCCTGGAGGCGGCGGATCCCATAGGAATCAATGGGAGTCTGACCATAGCGAAAGTACAAGTTCGCTGCTGCCAGACATCCCATTGATTTCTATGGGAGATGTCTGCACCTAACACCCTAACATGTACCCGAGTCTAAACACCCCTAATCTGTCACCCTACACCGCCGCAACTAAATAACGTTATTACCCCCTAAACCGCCGCTCCCGCAGCCCACCGCAAGCTACTCTATACATATTAACCCCTAAACCGCCGCTCCCGGAGCCCACCGCAACTATAATATATGTATTAACCCCTAAACCGCCGCTCCCGGAGCCCACCGCAAGCTACTCTATACATATTAACCCCTAAACCGCTGCTCCCTGACCCCGCCGCAACTATAATAAATGTATTAACCCCTAAACCGCCGCTCCCGGAGCCCACCGCCACCTACATTATACCTAGTAACCCCTATCCTGCCCCCCCTATACCGCCGCCCTCTATAATAAAGTTATTAACCCCTATCCTGCCGATCCCGTACCTCGCCGCAACTAAATAAATAGGACCTAAATAGAACTAACCCTAACACCCCCCTAACTTAAATATTAATTAAATAAATCTAAATAATATTTCTATTATGAACTAAATGAATCCTATTTAAACTAAATACTTACCTTTAAAATAAACCCTAATATAGCTACAATATAAATAAGAATTATATTGTAGCTATCTTAGGATTTATTTTTATTTTACAAGCATCTTTCAATTTATTTTAACTAGGTACAATAGCTATTAAATAGTTATTAACTGTTTAATAGCTTACCTAGCTAAAATAAAGAGAAATTTACCTGTAAAATAAAAACTAACCTAAGTTACAATTACATCTAACACTACACTATACTTTAATAAATTATTCCTATTTAAAACTAAATACTTACCTGTAAAATAAACCCTACGATAGCTACAATGTAATTAATAATTACATTGTAGCTATTTTAGGAATTATATTTATTTTACAGGTAACTTTGTATTTATTTTAGCTAGTTAGAATAGTTATTAAATAGTTATTAACTATTTAATAACTACCTAGCTAAAAGAAATACAAAATTACCTGTAAAATAAATCCTAACCTAAGTTACAATTAAACCTAACACTACACTATCATTAAATTAATTAAATAAATTACCTACAAATAACTACAATTAAATACAATTACATAAAATAACTAAAGTACAAAAAATAAAAAAGCTAAGTTACAAAAAATAAAAAAAATAGGAACAGCCAATAGAATGCGAGCTCAATCTGATTGGCTGATTGGATCAACCAATCGGATTGAACTTGAATCTGATTGGCTGATTCAATCAGCCAATCAGATTTTTCCTACCTTAATTCCGATTGGCTGATAGAATCCTATCAGCCAATCGGAATTGAAGGGACGCCATCTTGGATGACGTCCCTTAAAGGAGCCTTCATTCGTCGGTAGTCCGTAGGTAAAGAAGGATGTTCTGCGTCGGCGGGATGAAGATTGAAGACCCCGCTTGGAAGATGACATCGCCCGGATAGAAGACTTCTTCAGCGCCTCTTGGAAGATGACATCGCCCGGATGGAAGACTTCTTCAGCGCCGCTTGGAGGATCACTTCATCGGATGGAAGATTTCTTCAGCGCCACTTGGAGGATATCTTCTGCCGCTCCGGGTCTCCTCTTCGGTTCCATCGCTGCTCGGCCGAGTGAAGACGACTCAAGGTAGGATGATCTTCAGGGGATTAGTGTTAGGTTATTTTAAGGGGGGATTGGGTTAGATTAGGGGTATGTGGGTGGTGGGTTTTTAATGTTGGGGGGGTTGTATTTTTCTTTTACAGGCAAAAGAGCTGAATTCTTTTGGGGCATGCCCCAAAAAAGGCCCTTTTAAGGGCCGGTAAGGTAAAAGAGCTTTGAACTTTTTTAGAATAGGGTAGGGCATTTTTTTATTTTGGGGGGGTTTGTTATTTTATTAGGGGGCTTAGATTAGGTGTAAGTAGCTTAAAATTGTAATATTTTTAAAATGTTTGTAACTTATTTTTTTATTTTTTGTAACTTAGCTTTTTTTATTTTTTGTACTTTAGTTAGTTTATGTAATTGTATTTAATTGTAGTTATTTGTAGTTAATTTATTTAATTAATTTAATGATAGTGTAGTGTTAGGTTTAATTGTAACTTAGGTTAGGATTTATTGTACAGGTAATTTTGTATTTCTTTTAGCTAGGTAGTTATTAAATAGTTAATAACTATTTAATAACTATTCTAACTAGCTAAAATAAATACAAAGTTACCTGTAAAATAAATATAAATCCTAAGATAGCTACAATGTAATTATTAATTACATTGTAGCTATCTTAGGGTTTATTTTACAGGTAAGTATTTAGTTTTAAATAGGAATAATTTATTTAAGTATAGTGTAGTGTTAGGTGTAATTGTAACTTAGGTTAGTTTTTATTTTACAGGTTAATTTCTCTTTATTTTAGCTAGGTAAGCTATTAAATAGTTAATAACTATTTAATAGCTATTGTACCTATTTAAAATAAATTGAAATTTGCCTGTAAAATAAAAATAAATCCTAAGATAGCTACAATATCATTATTATTTATATTGTAGCTATATTAGGGTTTATTTTAAAGGTAAGTATTTAGTTTTAAATAGGATTAATTTAGTTCATAATAGAAATATTATTTAGATTTATTTAATTAATATTTAAGTTAGGGGGGTGTTAGGGTTAGTGTTAGACTTAGGTTTAGGGGTTAATAATTTTATTACAGTGGCGGCAGTGTAGTGGGGGGCAGGATAGGGGTTAATAAATTTATTATAGGTGGCGAAGGTGTAGGGGGGGCAGGATAGGGGTTAATAAATTTAATATAGGTTGCTGCGGGGTCAGGGAGTGGCAGTTTAGGGGTTAAACTATTTATTTAGTTGCGGCGAGGTGCGGGATCAGCAGGATAGGGGTTAATAACTTTATTATAGAGGGCGACGGTATAGGGGGGGGCAGGATAGGGGTTACTAGGTATAATGTAGGTGGCAGCGGTGTCCGGGAGCGGCGGTTTAGGGGTTAATACATTTATAAGAGTTGCGGCGGGGTCTAGGAGTGGCGGTTTAGGGGTTAATACATTTATAAGAGTTGCGGCGGGGTCTAGGAGTGGCGGTTTAGGGGTTAGTAACTTTATTTAGTTGCGGGAGGCTCCGGGGGCGCCGGTATAGGGGGTAGAACAGTGTAGTTAGTGTGAGTGCTTAGTGACAGGCTAGAAAGAAAGCTGTAAAAAAGCCGAAGAGCAGCGAGATCGGATGAGTGATAACTCTCACAGTCCGCTGCTCATCGCCCCGTACTTGGTGCGTGGCTTTTTGACAGCTTTTTTGATAACTTAGGCGAATTTTTGCAGGTCCGCAGCGGCGATGTGAGGCGAGCTTAGGCGGGCGTATTGGGCCGGCGTAGGCAGGAAAAGTAGACACGTTGATAACTGCCCCCCATTACCTCTTTCCCTTCTCTGCTCTAAGCTATACATATTTAGGTCATTGAGCCTATCCTGGTAAGTTTTATTTTTTAGACCATATACCATTTTGGTAGCCCTCCTTTGCACAGATTCAAGTTTGTTAATATCCTTCTGAAGATATGGCCTCCAGAACTGCACACAATACTCAAGATGAGGCCTAACTAATGATCTATAAAGTGGCATAAGAACCTTACTATTTCTGCTGCAAATACCTCTACCAATACATCCAAGCATTCTGCTAGCCTTACTCGCAGCATTACTACATTGTTTACTAAGTTTAAAATCATCTGAAATAATAATTCCCAAATCCTGTTCCTCATCTGTAACAGTCAGTAAAGTGTCATTGAGTCTGTAATTAACATTTGGATTTTTCTTCCCTAAATGCATTATTTTACACTTTGCTGTGTTAAACTTTAGATCCCAGTCGTTTGTCCAATCCTCCAATTGTTGTATATCACTTCTCATTTTGTCTACCCCCCCTGGAACATCCACTCTGTTGCAAATTTTTGTATCATCTGCAAAGAGACATACTTTCCCCTGTAGCCCTTTGCTGATATTGCAGATAAATATGTTAAACAAAACAGGCCCCAAACTAAACTATCTTAATGTAAAAATGTATTCAAGTCTAATTCAGCATTTAACCCTTCGGGTGTTAATGAACCAAAATTATATATTAGTTCTGACTCTTTATATAAAATCAATCTTTCAACCCCTTGAAGATCACCTTACCGGGAGAAGTCTTCACCCAACCGGGCCGAAGTCCTCAACGAAGCCGGGAGAAGTTTTTATCCAAGCCGGGCGAAGTGGTCCTCCAGACAGGCAGACGTCTTCATCCAGATGGCATCTTCTATCTTCATCCAGCCGGCGCAGAGCGGGTCCATCTTCAAGACATCCCACGTGGAGCATCCTCTTCAATCGACGGCTCACACTGAATGATGGTATCTTTATGTGACGTCATCCAAGATGGCGTCCCTTCAATTCCGATTGGCTGATAGAATTCTATCAACCAATCGGAATTAAGGTAGAAAAAATCATATTGGCTGATGCAATCAGCCAATAGGATTGAAGTTCAATCCTATTGGCTGATCCAATCAGCCAATAGGATTGAGCTCGCATTCTGTTGGCTGATTGGATCAAGGGGTTAGTGTTAGGTTTTTTTAAGGGGTATTGGGTGGGTTTTAGAGTAGCATTGGTTGTGTGGGTGGTGGGTTTTAATGTTGGGGGGGGGATTTGTAATTTTTTTTACAAGTAAGAGAGCTGATTACTTTGGGGCAATGCCCCGCAAAAGGCCCTTTTAAGGACTATTTGTAATTTAGTGTAGTGTAGGTTTTTTTTTATTTTGGGGGGCTTTTTAATTTTGTTAGGGGGATTAGATTAGGTGTAATTAGTTTAAAAATCTTGTAATTTGTTTATTATTTTCTGTAATTTAGTGGGGGTTTTTTTTTTGTACTTTAGATAATTTTATATAATTGTATTTAATTGTATTTAATTTAGGGAATTAATTTAATTATAGTGTAGTGTTAGGTGTAATTGTAATTTGGTTAGGTTTTATTTTACAGGTAACTTTGTATTTATTTTAGCTAGGTAGTTATTAAATAGTTAATAACTATTAAGTAACTATTCTACCTAGTTAAAATAAATACAAACTTGCCTGTAAAATAAAAATAAACCCTAAACTAGATACAATGTAACTATTAGTTATATTGTAGCTAGCTTCGGGTTTATTTTACAGGTAAGTATTTAGTTTTAAATAGGAATTATTTAGTTAATGATAGTAATTTTATTTAGATTTATTTAAATTCTATTTAAGTTAGGGGGTGTTAGGGTTAGACTTAGATTGAGGGGTTAATAACTTTAATATAGTAGCGGCGACATTGGGGGCGGCAGATTAGGGGTTAATAAATGTAGGTAGGTGGCAGCGATGTTAGGGACAGCAGATTAGGGGTTAATAATATTTAACCAATGTTATCGAGGCAGGAGTGCGGCGGTTTAGGGGGTAAATATATTTATTATAGTGACGGTGATGTCCGGTTCGGCAGATTAGGGGTTAAAAAATGTTTTTTAGTGTTTGCGATGTGGGGGGCCTCGGTTTAGGGGTTAATAAGTAGTTTATGGGTGTTAGTGTACTTTTTAGCACTTTAGTTAAGAGTTTTATGCTACGGCGTTGTAGTGTAAAACTCTTAACTACTGACTTTAAAATGCGGTACCAGTCTTGACAGGAGAGGGTGTACCGCTCACTTTTTGGCAGACTCGTAATACCGGCGCTATGCAAGTCCTATTGAAAAAATTGACGTAAGTGGATTTGCGGTATTTCCAAGTCTGGCCAAAAAAGAGAGCGGTACACCTGTACCTGCAAGACTCGTAATACCAGCGGGCGTTAAAAAGTAGCATTGGGACCGGCCAACGCTGCTTTTTAAATCTAACGCAAGACTCGTAATCTAGCCGTATATGTTTAAAGGGACAGCACCGTGAGTTTTATTACTCTCTATTTCCTATATAACGTTTGTATCCCAGTGCCAATTTAATTGTTTTCTTGACTATGTAACTATACATTTAATGTTTGTTTGATGCGTTGTGTGCAACTTTTTTGTTTAGTGAAAACAGTTAACCAGAGCTCTGAAATTGCGGTAAGTATTTAAGCATGAGCTCAATCACGTTTACTTTCAACTTGTGATACCAGCACATTTTAACCTGGGTGCAAACTATTGCAAAAACCTGATATTGCTTGCGTGCAAACGTTTGCGCTCCATTCGTATTATAGCTCTAAATATATCTTTTAATGCTTCGCACAATGTGAACAATTTAGAATTGTTTCTCCGTTAAATTTAAATTTTATTTGATATAAAAACAAACAAACTTTAGGCATTTTTGCAACAACAAAAAAGTATATGTATGCATACATTAAATGTCCATTAAACTTGATCTAAAGCTTTGCATACAAAAAATAGAATTTCAACGAACTAGCACTAAGTTGCTTCACAAGAATATTGTATGCAGTTGAAGTTAAAGAATCATTGGAAATTTTATAGTTAAAGGAGCACTCAATGCAATAGAATTGTATAATTAACAAGTTCATAATAAAAAGACAATGATTTAACACATTGGGGGATATTTATCAAAGCGTCAACTGAAACTACTCTTGAATCCCACGTCGTATTTGTCACAAGATTGATCTGCCGTAGTTATCAAAGCGTCAAGATCGTCATATGTTGAAATGTGTGACGCAATACACGCTCCCGCAATTTCAATCCGACGCAAATCGATGCTTGCGTAATTACAAATGTTTCAAATTCACATTTGACTCTGTTTGACCATTTTCTCAATTTATCAAACATTTAACAGGTACGCTCGCATCTATTATGACGCAGCGTACCTGTTTTCAATCCGCCACCCTTGAGGCCGTGGATGCCATATAAATCAATGGGAGTCTGAAAACACAGAAAGCTGATGTTCGATGCTGCAAGAGAATGAAGTATATTACATAATAAAAGTAAATTAGAAATGTTATTAAAATTGTATAACCTTTCTAAATCAAACAATATTATTGCTCCACATTTGGTGCACTAGTAGATATAGGGATACAAATGAAAAATCCATTACTACTTATGGATTATGTTACAACTTTGTCTCTCATTACAAAGCAAGGGGACAATATTATTTCTCCAAATTATTTGAAAAGTTTTGCCCCAAACTTGTCACACTAATAGCTATAGAGATAAAAATGAAATAAATGCACAACATAATTTAGCTAACTTCCTTTTAATTTTTTTGGAAAAATCTATTTGCACCATGTTTAAGCCATGTAATACAAGCCCCACTCTCCACTTTGCAGCAAATTTGACACAACACTTTTCGTACCAATTATGATGCAAACTCCTAAACAACCTACACACTAGTGAATTTTTCAACCACTTTTGGAATATGCATAATCACATGATTTATGACATCAGTCAATCTGATTCAAATATACATTTTAAACTATCACTAACGAATCAAATTGCTCGATACTTTTGTCATTGATCCCTCATCAGAACTTGTAAGTGCCATTTGTTACATTGTGTATTATACTTTGAAAGTATGTATATGTGAAATTAGTATTAAAGATAAACATTGATGCTGACATTCGGAAACAGTGTAGTATTTTAGACAATGATTTTAAAATTTGAATCAATGTTTGATTCAATACAATCTTAAGATGATAGCTCAAAGGGATAGCCCACCTAACATTAAACTGTCATGAATCAGATACAGCAGAAATTAAAATCGCCTCTTTACTGTCATGCTATTTTCAGTGTATTTCTTCCTTCTCTTGAATTTCTTTTTCAATAAGAAATGTCATCTTATATGCCAGTCCATTTTGTAACACTTTTGTAGGGATGGTTTTTAAAACTGGATTGCAATCAGGAGGGGGTTACACAGGTACAGAGAGAAAACTGGCCCAGCTCTTAAAATATCCATTGATTGCAAATAAATACATATGAATCCCTGATTACATGTTATATTCGCAATTCTGCTCAGAATAATAATACATTTACATTATATACATATAGTGGTATAAATAAACATCGACATATGAAAGATAACTAGTTTAGAACAAAAAAAGGAATTTAGGAACATGTAAATATGTTTGAAAAAGATTTCTGACATAACACACACAAACACACACACATATATATATATATACCGGTATATATATATATATATATATATATATATATATATATATATACCTGTTTGTATGTATGTATATATATATATATATATATATCAAATATATATGTACAAATTCTAGTATTAATAATCATTTATAAAAATAAAATGAGATAAAAGCATATCATGACTTCTAGAAATACAAATACACATTAATTTATGTGAAAGTATCATATAACAGATTTTGTTTGTATAACAAATAAATAGAAAAAAAACTTTCTATAAGATATTGTTTGTTCAGGTATAAATCTATCTATTTCTTGGACATTAACAGATGAAAAATAAAAGATTAGCTTTAGAGAAATGTGCTTGTACATGGACAGTAATAAAATGATATAAATAAAGTTGGGAAAAGCCAAAATAACCGCGACATCGATGACTGTTAGTTAACAACAGTCCGATGCTCATCGCACCGTACTTGATGCACATGTTTTTGACGTTTTTTTTTATAAATAAGGGCATCGTATGTGGATCTGCGTCAGCGATGTCTGGCAAGCGTATTGACGCAGGTGAATGCACCGAGATTGACGCTTTGATAAATATTCCCCTTACTCTGAATTTCAAATAAGCAGTAGATTTTGTTCTGTCAAATGTATTTCTTTCATGTAATTGGCAAGAGTCCATGAGCTAGTGACATATGGGATATACAATCCTACCAGGAGGGGCAAAGTTTCCCAAACCTCAAAATGCCTATAAATACACCCCTCACCACACCCACAATTCAGTTTTACAAACTTTGCCTCCTATGGAAGTGGTGAAGTAAGATTGTGCTAAGATTTCTACGTTAATATGCACATTGTTGAAGCAGCGAATGTCAGAGGGACGTGAAAGGAGTATCACTTATTTGAATACGATGATTTCCCTAACGGGGGTCTATTTCATAGGTTCTCTGTTATCGGTCGTAGAGATTCATCTCCTACCTCCCTTTTCAGATCGACGATATACTCTCAATTTAACATTACCTCTACTAATAACTGTTTTAGTACTGGTTTGGCTATCTGCTATATGTGGATGGGTGTCTATTGGTAAGTATGTTTTCATTTCTTAAGACACTCTCAGCTATGGTTTGGCACTTTATGCATTTATATAAAGTTCTAAATATATGTATTGTACTTATATTTGCCATGAGTCAGGTTCATGAATTTCCTTCTGCAGACTGTCAGTTTCATATTTGGGGAATATAAACATTTTAAGAAATGTATTTCTTACCTGGGGTTTAGTCTTTTTTTCAATTGACTACTTCTTGCAATTGTGGGTATTAGGCCAGCGGGTGTGTCAAATGCTAAACTTTATTGCGTCATTCTTGGCGTGAAAATATTTTTGGCGCGAAAAAATACGTTTATGATGCAACTTCGTCATTTCCGGCGTCATATGTGATGCCAAGACCTTTCACACGGCGGCATCATTAGTGACACGAGTGTGTCATTGCCGGTTATTTTTGGCGGCAAAATAATTTACGTTACGTTGTGCGTCATTCTTGGCGCCAAACTTTTTCATTATTTCAATACCCCTTGTATGTTTGCCTCTTGCTTTTTTCTATCAGAGGCCTATGCTATTGAATTTTTTCCCATTCCTGAAACTGTCATGTAAGGAAATAGATCATTTTGCTTTATATGTTGTTTTTTCTCTTACATTGAGCAAGATGTCCCAATCTGATCCTGTCTCAGAAGTTTCTGCTGGAACATTGCTGCCTGACATCGGTTCTACCAAAGCTAAGTGCATTTGTTGTAAAATTGTAGAAATTATTTCACCGAATGTCATTTGTAATAGTTGTCATGATAAACTTTTACATGCAGATAGTGTTTTCATCAGTAATAGTACATTGCCAGTTGCAGTTCCTTCAACTTCTAATATGCATGATATACCTGTAAATTTTAAAGAATTTGTTTCTGATTCTATTCTGAAGGCTCTGTCTGCTTTTCCACCTTCTAATAAACGTAAAAGGTCTTTTAAAACTTCTCATTTAGCTGATGAAATTTCAAATGACCAACAACATAATAATTTATCCTCTTCTGATGAGGATCTATCTGAGACAGAAGATCCTTCCTCAGACATTGACACTGACAAATCTACTTATTTATTTAAAATAGAGTATATGCATTCTTTATTAAAAGAAGTGTTAATTACTTTGGATATTGAGGTAACCAATCCTATTGACGTTCACTCTAATAAACATTTAAATGCTGTTTTTAAACCTCCTGTAGTTTCTCCAGGAGTTTTTCCTATTCCTGGGGCTATTTCTGATATGATTTCTAGGGAATGGAATAAGCCAGGTACTTCTTTTATTCCTTCTTCAAGATTTAAAAAATTGTATCCTTTACCAGCAAAATCTATAGAGTTTTAGGAAAAAATCCCAAAAGTTGATGGGGCTATTTCTACTCTTGCTAAACATACCACTAATCCTATGGAAGATAGTACTTCCTTTAAGGATCCTTTAGATAGGAAGCTTGAATCTTATTTAAGGAAGGCCTATTTATATTCAGGTCATCTTCTCAGACCTGCTATTTCTTTGGCTGATGTTGTGGCTGCATCAACTTTCTGGTTGGAGAATTTAGCGCAACAAGAATTGGATTCTGACATATCTAGCATTATTCGCTTACTGCAACATGCTAATCATTTTATTTGTGATGACATTTTTGATATTATCAAAATTGATGTTAGATCCATAACTTTAGCTGTATTAGCTAGAAGAGCTTTGTGGCTTAAATCTTGGAATGCTGATATGACATCTAAAACTAGATTACTATCTCTTTCTTTCCAAGGTAATAATGTATTTGGTTCTCAGTTGGATTCTATTATTTCAACTATCACTGGGGGAAAAGGAGTTTTTCTGCCTCAGGATAAAGAATCTAAGGGTAAATCTAAGGCTTCTAACCATTTTCGTTCCTTTCGTCAGAATAAGGAACAAAAACTCAATCCTCACCCCAAGGAATCTGCTTCCAATTTGAAGCCTTCCTCAAATTGGAATAAATCCAAGCCATTTAGGAAACCAAAGTCAGCCCCTAAGTCCGCATGAAGGTGCTGCCCTCATTCCAGCTCAGCTGGTAGGGGGCAGATTAAGGTTTTTCAAGGATTTTTGGATAAAATCTGTCCAAAATCATTGGATTCAGAGCATTGTCTCTCAAGGGTATCGAATAGGATTCAGAGTAAGACCTCCTGTGAGAAGATTTTTTCACTCACATATCCCTGTAAATCCAGTAGAAACTCAGGCTTTTCTGAAGTGTGTTTCAGACCTGGAGTCTTCAAGGGTAATCATGCCAGTTCCGCCTCAGGAACAAGGTTTGGCGTTTTATTCAAACCTATTCATTGTACCAAAGAAAGAAAATTTATTCAGACCAGTTCTGGATCTGAAAATTTTGAATCGTTATGTAAGAGTACCAACTTTCAAGATGGTGACTATAAGGACTATTCTGCCTTTTGTTCAGCGAGGACATTATATGTCCACAATAGACTTGCAGGATGCATACCTTCATATTCTGATTCATCCAGAACACTATCAGTTCCTGAGATTCTCTTTTCTAGACAAGCATTACCAATTTGTTGCTCTTCCATTTGGCCTAGCAACAGCTCCAAGAATCTTTTCAAAGGTTCTGGGTGCCCTTCTATCTGTAATCAGAGAACAGGGTATTGCGGTGTTTCCTTATTTGGACGATATCTTGGTATTAGCTCAGTCTTTACATACTACAGAATCTCACACAAATCAACTAGTGTTGTTTCTTCGGAAATATGGTTGGATTATCAATTTACCAAAAAGTTTCTTGATTCCTCAGACAAGGGTCACCTTTTTAGGCTTCCAGATAGATTCAGTGTCCATGACTCTGTCTCTAGCAGACAAGAGACGTTTAAAATTGGTCGCAGCATGTCGGCACCTTCAGTCTCAGTCATTCCCTTCAGTGGCTATGTGCATGGAAGTTTTAGGTCTCATGACTGCAGCATCAGTAGCGATCCCCTTTGCTCATTTTCACATGAGACCTCTACAGCTTTTTATGCTGAATAAATGGTGCAGGGATTATACAAAGATGTCACAATTGATATCCTTGAATCCCAATGTACGACACTCTCTGACATGGTGGATAGATCACCATCATTTGGTTCAAGGGGCTTCTTTTATTCGGCCAACCTGAACTGTGATCTTAACAGATGCGAGTCTTTCAGGTTGGGGAGCTGTTTGGGGATCTCTGCCAGCACAAGGGGTTTGGAAATCTCAAGAGGCGAGATTACCAATAAATATTTTAGAACTCCGTGCAATTCTCAGGGCTCTTCAGTTTTGGCCTCTGCTAAAGAGAGAACTGTTCATTTGTTTTCAGACAGACAATATCACAACTGTGGCTTATGTCAATCATCAGGGTCGGACTCACATTCCCCAAGCTATGAAAGAAGTATCTCAGATACTTCCTTGGGCGGAATCCAACTTCTGTCTAATCTCTGCGGTGCATATCCCAGGTGTAGACAATTGGGAGGCGGATTATCTCAGCCGCCAGACTTTACATCCAGGGGAGTGGTCTCTCCATCCAGATGTGTTTTCTCAGATTGTTCAGATGTGGGGTCTTCCAGAGATAGATCTCATGGCCTCCCATCTAAACAAGAAACTTCCCAGATACCTGTCCAGGGATGTTCAGGCGGAAGCAGTGGATGCGCTGACACTTCCTTGGTGTTATCATCCTGCTTACATCTTCCCGCCTCTAGTTCTCTTTCCAGGAGTGATCTCCAAAATCATCATGGAACCGTCTTTTGTGTTGCTGGTGGCTCCAGCATGGTCACACAGGTTTTGGTATGCGGATCTGGTTCGGATGTAAAGTTGCCCGTCTTGGCCACTTCCGTTTCGGCTGGACCTACTATCTCAAGGTCCATTTTTCCATCAGGATCTCAAATCATTAAATTTGAAGGTATGGAAATTGAACGCTTAGTTCTAAGTCATAGAGGTTTCTCTGACTCAGTGATTAATACTATGTTACAAGCTTGTAAATCTGTCTCTAGAAAGATTTATTATAGAGTTTGGAAGACTTGCATTTCATGGTGTTCTTCTCATAAATTCTCCTGGCATTCTTTTAGAATTCCTAGGATTTTACAGTTTCTTCAGGATGGTTTGGATAAGGGTTTGTCTGCAAGTTGCTTGAAAGGACAAATCTCCGCTCTTTCTGTTTTATTTCACAGAAATATTGCTATACTTCCTGATATACACTGTTTTTTACAGGCTTTAATTCGTATTAAGCCTGTCATTAAGTCAATTTCTCCTCCTTGGAATCTTAATTTGGTTCTGAAAGATTTACAGGCTCCTCCATTTGAACCTATGCATTCTTTAGACATTAAACTACTTTCTTGGAAAGTGTTGTTTCTTTTGGCCATCTCTTCTGCTAGAAGAGTTTCTGAGTTATCTGCTCTTTCTTGCGAGTCTCCTTTTCTGATTTTTCATCAGGATAAGGCAGTTTTGCGGACTTCTTTTCAATTTTTACCTAAGGTTGTGAATTCTAACAACATTAGTAGAGAAATTGTTGTCCCTTCCTTATGTCCTAATCCTAAGAATTCTTTGGAGAGATCCTTACATTCTTTGGATGTGGTAAGAGCTTTGAAATACTATGTGGAAGCTACTAAATATTTTAGGAAGACTTCCAGTCTATTTGTTTTATTTTCTGGTCCTAGGAAAGGTCAGAAGGCTTCTGCTATTTCCTTGGCTTCTTGGTTGAAAATTTAGATTCATCAAGTTTATTTGGAGTCGGGTCAGACCCCGCCTCAGAGAATTACAGCTCATTCTACTAGATCAGTCTCTACTTCGTGGGCTTTTAAGAATGAAGCTTCAGTTGATCAGATTTGCAAAGCGGCAACTTGGTCTTCTTTGCATACATTTACTAAATTCTACCGTTTTGATGTATTTGCTTCTTTGGAAGCAGTTTTTGGTAGAAAAGTTCTTCAGGCAGCTGTTTCAGTTTGATTCTTCTGCTTTTGATTTAAGTTTTTTTCTTTCAAAAATGGAAATAAACTTATTTTTTGGGTTGTGGATTAATTTTTTCAGCGGAATATGGCTGTTTTTATTTTTATTCCCTCCCTCTCTAGTGACTCTTGAGTGGAAGATCCACATCTTGGGTATTGATATCCCATATGTCACTAGCTCATGGACTCTTGCCAATTACATGAAAGAAAACATAATTTATGTAAGAACTTACCTGATAAATTCATTTCTTTCATATTGGCAAGAGTCCATGAGGCCCACCCTTTTTATGGTGGTTATGATTTTTTGTATAAAGCAAAATTATTTCCAAATTTCCTTTGTTGATGCTTTCTACTCCTTTCTTTATCACCCCACTGATTGGCTATTCGTTAAACTGAATTGTGGGTGTGGTGAGGGGTGTATTTATAGGCATTTTGAGGTTTGGGAAACTTTGCCCCTCCTGGTAGGATTGTATATCCCATATGTCACTAGCTCATGGACTCTTGCCAATATGAAAGAAATGAATTTATCAGGTAAGTTCTTACATAAATTATGTTTTTTTCTACCATTGTCCGGCCCCCTTTATCATGTGATAGACATCAGCCAATCACAGACTAGTAAACTTATACCCTGTGAGCTTATGCACATGCTCAGTAGGATCTTGTTCCCCAAAAAGTGTGAATATAAAAAGATTGTGCAAAATTTGACAATTGAAGTAAATTGGAAAGTGTCTTGAAACTGCTGCTCTATCTGAATCATAAAATAGTTTTTTTACTTGAGTGTCCCTTTAATGAGTGTGTGTTCGCCATGTCAAAATGAGTGGTTCCTCATAACATCCATTTGCTGGTTCACACAAGTCACATTTCTTATTTTGTACACATGTACATTAACTAACTCTAAGTACATTCATTCAATTAACAAGACAATATAAGGTAGCATTGATCAACTCAAAAATCAGTAATCATTGTTCTGTTTGTTAACAACTCTTTTGGTTACATTAAATTACCAACACATTTTCAGTTCAGGACATTACACTGAGCTGTAACATAGGTCTATATAACACATATATTAGGTTACTTAAAGGGACACTAAACCCATTTTTTTTCTTTCATGATTCAGATAGAGCATGCAATTTTAAGCAACTTTCTAATTTACTCCTATTATCAAATTTCTTCGTTCTCTTGCTATCTTTTTTTAAAAAGCAGGAATGTGATGTACTGACATCCCTGGCTTAATGAAACCCATACCTACCCTGACATGGTTACATTACAAGCTTGGCCCTCCGATCATACTGTACTCTGTGAGATGATGAACCCCTTATCTCCTGATTGGTTTTCCTAGGCTGTATATGCTGTGGCAAGGATAGTCCTGCATACCACATAATACAGTGTACAGATTACATATCTATACATTGTATTATGTGGTATGCAGGAATATCCTTGGCACAGCATATACAGCCTAGCAAAACCAATCTCCTTCACAGAGATGTTGGTACCTTTCCCCATCTGCATGACGCCAATGCTGTAAGGGTCTGCAGTATATGCATTATCAGCACCCACATCCAGCATGGCATCTTTTACAAGAGTATTTGGATCTCCTTCACTTAAAGGTAAGTTCATAGTTATAGCGGTAAGTGATGCTTCTTCTTTTGTATGCTCAGTATAGTGTAAATATCCCTGCTCTAGTGCATACCGGCTTCCTAGTCTCTAAAAAAGTGTGCATCAAGGCACTAAAAGAGACAGCTGGACACAGGCGTGCTGCTACAAATAAGTAGTATGAGACGTGATGCAAGAACTGTAAGATGTATACAGGGCTGGACTGGAAATATAAAGCAGCCCTGGAAAATTTGGAGACCAGACATATTTTCCATTGAGTCAGTAGAATACGAACGCCTCATTTTTCTCAAACGGGACACTCTTTCCATCAATATTTTTTTCAGAATTATATTATATTAGTTTTGTATTAAAAAAAAAGTTCAAGATTGTTGTTATATAGGCACCCTACAACCCAATTGCATCCATTATTCACCCTTTAAATTGTAGCTTTCCAGCCCCAGCTGCTGCAGCCCACCAGGAAATCTCCTGGTATCCTTGTAGGCTGATCCGGCCTTGGATGCATAGCTGTAGTTATGAAGAGAAGAAAGATCTGTTTTATAATCTTAAAATCGGTCTGGGGTTGCCTTTGTGGTGAGAACTAGTAAGTGTATTTACTGGCAAAGTTTATTTAGATGATAATTGGGCTACAGTTGACTGTAAAAATTGTTAATTAACTAATCTAAATAAGTAATAGTAATTTTTGGGTTGACTGTCCCTTTACGCTGTGCAGCTTTCCATATTGTGGCTAATTATTTAATGATTTTGAAACCAGCTGATTGTTTAACAAAATAACTAACGAGTAAATGTAAAACAAAAATACAATGACACAGTGTATAACTCTTATTCATTTAATTGAAACTTAAGATGTTAATACATAATTAAAAAATAAATAAACATAGCATGATATGCTTTTCTTTTTAAAATACTAAAGTTTAATCATCTTTTGTTTTTTCTAAAGGATGTAATGAGGTAATTGTTTGTTTTCTCTAATTATTATGTTAATTTACAAAGTGATGTCCTTACCAGAAGTGTCGTGGCACATGTCCCAATCTCACAACCTTCTTGGAGACCCACCACCATCAGCTTGGTGATTTGGTCTCTCCAGCACAGCTTCCAACTAAAGTAGATGGTGCATCTAGCGACACTGCCACCAGTCCTAATTGCCTCTTCCCCTTCTTTTGGATACTCCTCCTGCTATTCCCAACTGCACTGATGGCATCCTGTATCTCCCGCCAGAGTCTCTGTCTTGTGCTGTCACTAATAGTTGTATTCTCCAAACCATCGGCCCTATTCATATATGCCCTTATCAGCATGTCCTTCTTCTCCATGGAGTACCTCTCCTCCCTCGTCCTGCCTCTACTTTGTGATGATGCAGAGGGTTGTTCTCTGGACTGTATTTTTCCCTCTCTAGGCTCCTGCCCTTCCCTACTGGTCCAAGCCATTGCCTCCTCCTCCTGACTGTGGCTTGGGCCCCTGCTGTCCCTCTACCCTGTACTGTATCTGTACCATGTGCTGTCCCTTGCCCCCTGCTGCCCCTCTCCTCTCTCCTGTCCCTTTCCTGTCTTATCTCCTGTCTCCTCTCCTCTCTCCTGTTCCCTTACCTGTCCTGTCCTCCCCTCCTGTCATGGCCTCTCCTCCCCTCCATGCACAATATTTACTAAAAGGATTGTGCACAAATCAAAGGGGTTCAAAATAAATAAATAAATAAAAGAGTGCCCAAATTATTAAAGGGTTTATAGGGTATGGCTAGTGGGTAAAGGTAAAAATCAAACATAGACAAACTTGAAAAACCAGACAAATTAACAGTGGATAATGAGTAGTATAAGACAAAGAGAATGAGCTAAGAAATGAACAGAACTACCCAGATAAAATGTATGGGGCAAATGTAAAGAAAGGTTTGTTGGAAATGCAAAAGGGTCTTAAGGACCGGTATAAGGGAAGGTTATAAGGGAGAGGATAAAGGGTTAGGTATAAGGGTTAAAGGCAAGTGGGTATGGAGTGTGTGTGTATGTAATGTAGTCTCTAATGCAAAGGGTATGTACCTATTGATTGTGTTAGTGTGTAGATAAATCTAATATGTATATTCTACCTTGTGCTTAAAAGATGTAAAAAAAATATCAAAAAAGGCTGACCCACACTCGTCCACTCACTCAGTTATGACACACAGCAAACCACCTCCACTCACCAACTGTACAAAGAACACAGACTACAATGCACAACACTCAACTATGGAATCCAAACACTCACTAAAACACTACTCTAAAACAAACTGACTAACTGTAAGGATCACCTGGTGACGGGTGAGAGAAATTAACTAAGTGTGATTGTTACAAGTGGAACTGGTTAGTAAACAAACTCCATTTGCACTTGAATTATTATAGCCTTATAAGGTAGACCAGAATATAATGAATGTAATAATGGTACTTGATGAATACTGGCTGAGAAGAAGGTAGTGTATATCACAACACAGCACAGAAAGCCAATAAAGTTACTAAGAGTCACTGTAGAATGCACGGTTAAATACAGGTCACAACTTTAAACAGTATATTACTGAACCTGATATTTTCCCCAGTGTTGTGTGGATGTTACTTTGCGAGTGGAGGGCAGGAGCACAGAGAGAATCCTTCCTGCACGAAGGTGCCGCAATCCGGATCCGTTGAGCGGTTTCAGGGCTGATCTCAATGCTGTGTGCTGGGTGCTGTGGCTACGCCGCCAGAACCAACTGGAGGAGGTTACGTCAGAGCTCTGGAACTTCGGTTGTAGCAGAGCAGGTGGAGAGATGACCTTCTGTGTCAGAGTAAGCTGTAGGATAAGGTACTGCAAATACTTTAGACTTAGGTTAGAGCTGGTGAGGTGTAAGGCTAACACTTCAATAAACCAGCAATGTGGTATTGCAGCTTGCTAGTTTTATAGCTAGAAACAGGAAGTAGAAGTAGCTGTAAAGGTGGAATAGACAGATGTAAGAGCAACTGAATAAAGGTGGAATTGTGAGAATGCAGACACATGACATACTCCCCCCCCCAAAGAAACCACAGAGAGGTTTCAAGGAGCAGGCCTGCCCGGGTGCCGGCGATGGAAGAGCGAAACCAATCTATCAGCGGACAGATTAGTAGCAGGCTCCCAGGAATCCTCAGAGGAGTCAAAATCAGTCCAATGGACAAGATACTGAAGCTGACCACGCTAGCGTCTGGAGTCCAGTATCGAATGAACTTCATATTCTTTGTCGGGTTCTAACGGATCCGTTGGAGGAGATGCTGGTGCTATCGTGGTGTTGCATGGCTTAATAAGAGAAATATGGAAAGTTGGATGGATATGATATGAAGGTGGCAGTTGTAAAGTTACAGTAACCGGATTCAGGATGGCAGTAATAGGGAAAGGACTGATAAAAAGCCTGTTTAACTTAGGAGAGGTTGTAGGAATAAAATGGGCCATCTTAGAAAAGAGGTCTACCACTGCAAAGATGACAGTATTGTCTGAAGATCTGGGGAGTTTGACTATGAAGTCCATGGAGACTGTGGACCAGGGTTGATTGGGTACTGGTAGGCTCTGGAGTAAACCAAGTGGTAGTTGGTGTGAGGGTTTGCAAGTCTCACAGATTGGACAAAATTTGATGTAATCCTTAACAGTGAGTTTCATGGACGGCCACCAAAAATATCTTTGCAGGAGGTCTAGAGTTTTATGAATACTCAAGTGTCTAGCAAGAGGTGTATCATGTGCAGCTGATATGACCTGTGTGCGTAAAGGTGGTGGGACGTATAGTTTAGAATGATAAGTAAGTAAGCCTCTTTCGTCCAGTGTGAGGGGATATAAGGATCTAGTATTATCCGATTCTTGATGGGTCTTTAAATCCTGTATATGGTCTGTGAGAATCCCCAGAATGGAATCTTTCGGGACTATGGTAGACGGGCATGAGGAGACAGTGGGTTTTACGTCTTTTCGAGAGAGGGCATCTGCTTTGCCGTTCTTCATACCAGGACAGTATGTTATAACATAGGAGAACCGAGAGAAATACAGGCTCCAGCGGAGCTGGCGAGCAGATAGAATCCGGTTGTTTTGAAGGTACTGAAGGTTTTTGTGGTCAGTGTATATCACAACTGGGTGTTCAGCCCCCTCCAAGAGATGTCTCCACAGGTTGAAGGAACATTTAATGGCGAGCAATTCCTTTTCGCCAACTGGATAATTTAATTTGGGTGGCGTCATAAGTCTGGAGAAGTATGAGACTGGTTGCATGGGGTCTTTCAACGAGGACCATTGTGACAACACAGAGCCGATGGCATACTCTGAGGCGTCCACCTCAAGGATGAATTGGAAAATTGTGTTAGGTAATTGGAGGACAGGAGATGTAGTAAACATGGTTTTGAGAAGCTCGAATGCTTGTTGGGGTCCAGAGATAGGGTGTCTTTGTCTTGGTTAGGTTAGTAAGGGGCTGTGCTATAGCAGCGAAGTTATGAATAAAGCATCTGTAGAAGTTGGCAAAGCCAAGAAACCTCTGACCCTCCTTTACAGTAGTAGGTCTTGGCCACTGGGTTATAGCTGAAATCTTTTTGTCCTCCATCTGAATTTGACCTTCACTAATTAGATAACCAAGGAAGGAGACATTCCTGACATTGAACAAGCACTTTTCCAGTTTCACATACAGTCTATGTGCACATAACCTGGATAGGACCACTCTAAAGTGTGAGATGTGTGCAGAGATAGATGGAGAATAGATCAGAATGTCGTCTAAGTATACGACAAGAAAGGTGTCTAGTATGTCACGGAATATATCATTAATCAGATTTTGGAATGTTGCCGGTGCATTGCATAGACCGAATGGCATGACTGTATACTCAAAAAGACCATACCTGGTCCTAAATGCAGTCAGCCACTCGTCACCGGACCTTATTCTAACAAGGTTATAGGCGCCCCTTAAATCAAGCTTGGTGAAGAACTTAGCGCCACGCAACCTCTCAATCAATTCTGGGATGAGAGGCAAGGGGTACCTGTTCTTTTTGGTACGTTTGTTCAACTCCCGATAATCAATAATTGGGCGTAGGGTCCCATCCTTGTTTTTAACAAAAAAGATACCTGCTCCAGCGGGCGAGGTAGAGGGACGTATAAATCCCTTTTTAAGGTTTTCAGTGATGTACTCTTTAAGGAATTGGAGTTCAGGTCTGGATAGCGGGTATATGACCATAAGGGATAGTAGCACCCGGGAGCAGGCTTTTGAGCGCGTAAGTAGTGTAGTGCAAACACGATATCGTAGAAAATCCCCTTGCAATAATATACGCAATCCTATAAATGGTGCAAGCAATCAATATTTCTATTTTCAACTTGTATCCCCACACCAAAAAAATATCTGCAAGGTTCGCAATAGAAAAATCACAATTTACAGGTTCGGGTACACACAATTTTGCGCTGTAATCTAACCAACAATGTAAATGCCAAATAAAAATTATAATACAGTAGAATTCAATTGAACTACATATAAAGCCACCCTTAAAGGGATAGTAAACCCCAATATTTTATTTTATGATTCAGATCGAACATACAATTTTAAACAGCTTTCCAATTTAATTCTATTATCAAATTTTCTTCATTCTCTTGTTATCCATTGCTGAAGGAACAGCATTGCACTACTGACAGGAAGCTGAACATATCTATTTAGCCAATAACAAGAGACAAATGTGTGCAGGCACCAATTAGCAGCAGCTTCCACTAGTGTATGATATGTGCGTATTCATTTTTTAACAAGGGATACTAAGAGAACGAAGCACATTTGAAAATAGAAGTGAATTTAAAAGTGTCTTGAAATGACATGCTCTGTCTGAATCCTGCAAGTTTAATTTTAAAGTAAAAAGTTTGTGCGCGAGCGAAACCCGACATGTGTTAACCAAATATCATGACCACATTAGCTTCTCCCCATAGAAGTCATTGGAGAGTGGAGAAGAAAAAAACACCTATCTCTCATGCTAACCTGACAGGAGTTATAAATACTTCACATATCTATATATACCTATTCCTATAGATAGATAGGTATATAATAGATATCTACTGTACATGAAGAATTGCTAACTTCAGTGCGCATTATTTAAATATTAACTATAAAAAAATAAAAAATATTAATAAAAGTTATTAAAAATGATTATACATGCTCTAAAAAAATATAGATATATTCTATGGATTATTTAGATTTTTCACAGTATGTATAATAATTCTTAATGATTGTTATTAATATTTTTAAATATTTTATTTTTATTATTTCAATAACGTACATTGAATTAGCAATTTTTTGTACACACTAACCCAACCACATTAGACTTAAATCATAAACTCAGATGCTCATTACATGCTTCTTCCCATAGAAAATAATGTACTTTTTATTATTAAATATATATTTCTAAATATATATGATACTGCTATTGTAAAATAGATCTCTATACCTATATATCTATAGGACTATATATACACAGGTATAGATATCGCACACAGAAAATTATGAGCACTGAAATGGAGAGTGGAACCAAAAAATAAAACTACAATTGTTTTAAATTTTACCCAGTGGAAGAGGTTATCAGGACCCCTAGTAAATAATTCAACAGTAAAGCAGGGCGAACAATTGTATTGTAAAGTAAGCAGACACAATGCATTTGGTGAAAGAAATAGGTACTGAAAAAATAAAACGAACTGACAGTCTTAATTGACCGCTAATATGGAATAGTCACCAGATGATATTCCTGTGCATTCTTTTTATAGGGGTAAAATCACAGCAAATTGTCCCACACAGTCAAAAATAGTGAATCCACTGGTGCTGCTTGAATTAAAGGTATGCCATTGACGTTTCTCCTGGAAAGTGATTATCTTTAAAACAGAACACAAGCAGAGATTCAAAGTAGCTAAATGATTTATTTAAGCAATCTTAATGCGCATACATATGCACTGACAATAAATAGGATACAATAAGCATAACATCAATATTCCCAGATTAGCATAGTCTACATAGCCGTTCGAGATCCAATCGATTCCTCTGTTGAAAAGACTCCTCTAATTTAAAAGATGCCAACACAAGGCTAAAAGATTAGAATCCTCCGTGTTTTGAAACATCTCCGACCCAGCGCGTTTCCTCTGCCACCTTAGCAGACTTTGTCAAGAGATTTACAGAGTGTATACCATGTTCCATATCTGATACAGTTTAAAAACACTGCTTACCAAACACACCCACTCACTGATTGGGTAGCGTGTATGACATAATAGCCAATCAGGAACATTCAAATAAAGTTCCACCGTATATGGATATGAAAATGTTAACCTCAACTACTATAAATTGGATTGTGTGTCTTCACGATCCATGCTATATACATCACCCCCCTAAAAGATGGAGAACCCTATATAATATGATATAACCTAGTGTCTTTGATATACGATAACCAAGCACTACCTAATCCATGAAAGCTTGAAGATCTAGATCCACATTAAGCCTGTGGGGGGAAAGACTCCCTAATTTATGGATCCATTTCATCTCAGACTTGGGCAGATTTAACAGTCTCTGTGTATTGTCTTCAGAAAAGGTATGGTTTCAATAACCATCACTCTCAGTGAGTCAGGCCTTATGCTGTGAAATCTAAGAAAGTGCTCGGATACACTATGTTGTTTGAACCCTTTTTTCAATGTTGGTAATATGCTTATAGATCAATTTTTTCTTTTTCTTTTTGTCCTACCAATATAAATTAAATTACAGCTACAGCTGAGCATGTATACTGCAAAGGTTGTATTTCATCAAGAACGGATTTCTATCTCAAAATCCTGAGACCCATCCCAGTTATGGAATTTGTCTCCTGGTTTTATTAATGGGCACAAACAACAGTTTAATCTTCTACATTTATATAGACCATTGCTCAAATTCAACCATCCAGACAGAGTACCATCCTGTTTACTCTCAGGTTTATCTTGTCTATCGCTTGACTTTAGTTTTGAGGGTGCTAATATGTTTTTTAAGTTCTGGTTTCTTTTAAAACAACACTTGGCCCTTCTGTTATTTCCTTACCTAAAATGGGATCTAATTTAAGGACATCCCAATGTTTGTTTAAAGCCGATTAGATTTTTTGTGATCCTACACAATAAGAGGTAATACATTTCATTTCATCATGTTTTTTGGTTTTTGTATGTGTTTATAACAAAACATCTCTAGAAATGCTAGCTGTTTTTTCCCTAGCAGTCATAACCAATATCTGAGTAAATCCCTTTTGTTTAAATTTCTTCTTAAGGTTGTCTGCCTCCCTATTAAAGTCTTTATCTATAGTGCAGTTTCTGTGGATCCGCTGGAACTGCCCATAGGGAATATTGGACTTCCAACTTGGTAAATGGCTGCTACTTGCATTAAGGAAGCCATTACTGTCAGGGGGCTTTCTCTAGTTTCTTACTGCCACTCTTTTGGTTTATGGATTACAGAAGAGTGTGAGATCAAAAAAATATATTTGCTCTCTTTTTAACCTATGCGTTCTTAATGATGTGTCTAAAAAATTGTTCTACTAAAGTACTATAACCTATCCAATTAAAAGAACATCATCGATGTATCATCGGTAACCTATTATATTTTCTCAAAATGGATTATTGTTCCATATATATCTATCTTCAAAGGATGCCATATAACTATTGGCATAGGATGGGGCCATTGTGGTCGTCTCCATCGCTGTGCCCTGCACTTGTTTGTAAAGTACATTATTGAAGTTAAAATAATTATGGTCCAGGATGAAGAAGATACTGTTGACCATAAATTTGATTTGTGATGGGGGAAGATCACTGTTAGCACAGTATTCTTGAATTGCTTTAGCACCAGCTTTGTGTGGGATGCTAGTGTAAAGTGCTGCCACATTGCAAGTCATCCACTTACATTCTTCATCCTATTCCATTCCTTCAAATATCTGTATGGCTTCCCTAGGGTCCTTTAAGTATGAGTTAATATTTTTTACAATCATTTGTAAAAACCAATCAATATAGGCTGATAGATTGCTGGTAATAGAATTGATCCCAGAAATGATAGTTTTGCCTGGCGGGTTAACACTATATTAATGTATTTTCAGGAAATTATAAAATATGGGAATTTTATTTTATGGGAATATAATTAAATTCATCCTGAGTCAATATGCCCTCCTCTTTTGCTGTGCTTATCAATTCAAACAGATACTGATTACATTTATTAGTTGGATACTCCCTCTATTTAACATACGTTCGGCCCATCCTATGCCAATATTTATATGGCATCCTTTGAAGATAGATATACTGTATATGAAACAATAATCCATTTTGGGAGAATATATTAGTTTACTGACGATACATCGATGATGTTATTTTAATTTAGAGAGGTGATAGTACTTTAGCAGAACAGTTTTTTAGACACATCAATGAGAACACATATAATCTGTCATTCACACATAAGTTAGAAAGAGAGAAAATTTATTTTTTGTAACTCACACTCTTCTGTAATCCAGAAACCAAAACAGTGGCAGTAAGGAACTATTATAGGAAGCCCACTGACAGTAATGGCTTCCTTAATGCAAGTAGCAGCCATTTACCAAGTTGGAAGTTCAATATTCCCTATGGCAGTTCCAGCGGATCTGCATGAACTGCACTATGGATGAAGACTTTAATTGGGAGGCAGACATCCTTGAGAAGAAATTCAAACAAAAGGGTTTTGATCAGAATCTGGTTATGACTGCTAGAGAAAAAACAGCTAGCATTTCTAGAGATGTTTTGTTACAAACACATACAAAAACCAAAAAAACATGATGAAATCAAATGTATTACCTCTTATAGTGTAGAAGCACAAAAAATCTAATCGGCTTCATGATTCAGATAGAGCATGGAATTTTAAGCAACTTTCTAATTTACTCCTATTATCAAATTATTTTTGTTCTCTTGCTATCTTTATTTAAAAAGCAGGAATGTGATGCATAGGAGCTGGCCCATTTTTGGCTGAGAACCTGGGTTATGCCTGCTTATTGGTGGGTAAATGTAAGCCTCCAATAAGCAAGCACTATCATGGTGCTGAACCTAAAATGAGCTGGCTGCTAAGATATACATTCCTGCTTTTAAAATAAAGATAGCAAGAGAACAAAGAAAAATTGATAATAGGAGTAAATTAGTAAGCTGATTGAAATGTCATGCTCTATCTGAATCAAAAAAGAAAAATTTGGGTTCAGTGTCCCTTTAAATTAGATCCCGTTTTAGGTAAGTAAATAACAGAAGGGCAGAGTGTTGTTTTTAAAAGAAACCAGAACTTTAAAAACATATTAGCACCCTTGAAACTAAAGTCAAGGGATAGACAAGATAAACCTTGGAGTAAACAGGATGGTGCTCTGTCTGGATGGTTCAGTTTGAGCAATGGTCTATATAAATGTAGAAGATTAAACTATTGTTTGTGCCCATTAATAAAACCAGGAGATAAATTCCATAACTGTGATGGGTCTCAGGATTTTGAGATAAAAATCCATTCTTTATGCAATACCACCTTTGCAGTATACATGCTCAGCTGTAGCTGTAATTTAATTTATATTGGTAGGACCAAAAGAAAAAGAAAAAAATGGGTCTATAAGCATATTACCAACATTGAGAAAGGGTTCAAACAACATAGTGTATCCGAGCACTTTCGTAGATTTCACAGCATGAGACCTGACTCACTGAGAGTGATGGTTATTGAAACCATACCTTATATGAAGAACAATACATAGAGACTGTTAAATCTGTGGAAGTGTGAGACAAAATGGATCCATAAATTAGGGAGTCTTTTCCCACATGGGCTCAATGTAGATCTAGATCTTCAAGCTTTCATAGATTGGGTAGTCCTTGGTTATCGTATATCAAAGACACTAGGTTATTTCATATTATATAGGGTTCTCCATCTTTTAGGGGGGTGATGTATATAGCATGGATTGTGATCTGTTCAATATAATATGACTCAGTGATAGACATGTATATTTATGTCGAATAGTCACAAAATATGTTCTTTCTTTTAGATGAATGTGTTCTGTCTTTTAGATGAATGTATTTATTATTCGTGATTTATTATAGATTTTGATGAATTTTTCCATCACATGTTTTTAAACTCCTAAACAGAGTATAAATTTGTAAAAACACACCCACTTTGTATTGGGAAGCATGGTATTAAAATGTTCCTTCACTTATAATCAACCCTGATAGATTATATTTGGAGGGATAAGAAGATCCTTTCGGGACTGCCCCCTCAGATCTCACATAATAAGTGTGTCATCGGCCTCAACAAATGTGGCAAGATGAAGTATACTCTAGTTAGTAGAAGCTGATTACCGTGAAGACACCCAATCCTTTCTATAGTAGTGGAGGTTAACATTTCCATATCCATACACAGCAGAACTTTATTTGAATGTTCCTGATTGGCTACTATGTTATACGCGCTACCCAATCAGTGAGTGGGTGTGTTTGGTAAGTGGTGTTTTTAAACTGTGTCAGATAAGGAACATGGTACACACTCTGTAAATCTTTTGACAAAATCTGCTAAGGTAGCAGAGGAAACGAGTTGAGTCGGAGGTGTTTCAAAACACGGAGGATTCAAATCTTTTAGACATGTGTAGGCATCTTTTAAATTGGAGGAGTCTTTTTAACAGAGGGATCTATTGGATCTCGAACGACTATGCAGACTAAGGTAAGCTGGGAATATTGATGTTATGCTTATGTTATCCTATTTCTTGTGAGTGCATATGTATGCACATTAAGATTGATCAAATAAATCATTTAGCTACTTTGAATCTGGGTTGCGCTTGTGTTCTGTTTTAAGGTATATATATATATATATATATATATATATATATATATACTGTA